>NC_054088.1:245885-573385 GCF_009769625.2 Cygnus olor
GCCCCTAAGGACCCACCCCGGTCACCCCCTGCGGACCCCTGGATGGAGTGATATTTCAGCCACTAAGAATCAGTATTTTCCTGCTTGAGGGAGAGTACCAAGACGCACACCACGTGGCACCTTGTGGTTTTATCTGCGTGACCACAGGGAAGATATGAGGAAGTGGGATGGTGAACCTCCTTCAACCCTAGCTGCTCGGGTATGTGAACTGCAAGGAAATACAGCAGCAAGAAGAGGATATCCTAAGAAAAATGCTGCTCCAGTTTCTGTTGGGCAGTTCCCCAGAGGCAGTAGAAGGGCTGATGTTATTCTTGACTCTGATGAAGGGACCTCTGCTTCTCATTTGCAAGAATTAAGTGGCAGATACTCCAGCCAGGACTAGAGGGGCCCTGCCTCTGGCCAGGTAGAGGAGAGAGAGAACCGGATTTATTGGACTGTGTGGATCCGATGGCCTGGCACATTGGAACCACAGGAATACAAAGCTCTAGTGGACACTGGCACACAATGTACCTTAATGCCATCAGGCTACCAAGGGACAGAACTCATCTGTATCTCTGGAGTGACAGGGGGATCCCAACAGCTAACTGTATTGGAAACTGAAGTGAGTCTAACTGGGAATGAGTGGCAAAAGCACTGTATTGTGACTGGCCTGGAGGCTCCATGAATCCTTGGCATAGACTACCTCAAGAGAGGGTATTTCAAGGATCCAAAAGGGTGCCGGTGGGCTTTTGGCATAGCTGCTTTGAGCACAGACAAGATCAGGCAGCTGTCTACTTTGCCTGGCCTTCCAGAAGACCTTTCCGTTGTAGGATTGCTGAGGATTGAAGAACAGCAGGTACCAATTGCTACCACAACAGTGCACCGAAGGCAATATCACACCAACCAAGACTCCCTGATCCCCATCCATTAGTTGGTTCATCAGCTGGAGAGCCAAGGAGTGATCAGCAAGACTCGCTCACTCTTTAACAGTCCTATATGGCCAGTGCGAAAGTCTAATGGAGAGTGGAGGCTAATGGTGGACTATCATGGCCTGAACGAAGTCACGCCACCACTGAGTGCTGCAGTGCCGAACTGGAATCAAAGGCAGCCAAGTGGTATGCCACAACTGATATTGCTAATGCACTTTTCTCCATCCCTTTGGCAGCAGCATACAGGCCACAGTTTGCTTTCACTTGGAGGGGCATCCAATACACCTGGAATCGACTGCCCCAGGGGTGGAAACACAGCCCTACCATTTGCCATGGACTGATCCAGTCTGCGCTGGAGCAGGGGGAAGTTCCTGAACACCTGCAGTACATTGATGACATCCTCATGTGAGGCAACACAGCAGCAGAAGTTTTTGAGAAAGGGAAGAAAGTAATCCAAATTCTCCCAAAAGCTGGTTTTGCCATTAAACAGAGTAAGGTCAAGGGACCTGCACAGGAAATCCAGTTCTTGGGGGTAAAATGGCAGAATGGATGTCGCCATATTCCGATGGATGTGATCAACAAAATAAGGGCTATGTCTCCGCCAACTAGCAAAAAAGAAATGCAAGCTTTCCTAGGCCTTGTGGGATTCTGGAGAATGCATGTTCCAGGCTACAGTCAGCTTGTGAGTCCTCTATATCAAGTGACTCGAAAGAAAATATTTCGTGTAGGGCCCCAAGCAACAACAGGCCTTTGAACAAATCAAACAAGAAATAGCCTGTGCAGTAGCCCTTGGGCCTGTCCGTACCAGATCAGCTGTGCAAAACATACTTTACACTGCGGCCGGGGAGCATGGCCTCACCTGGAGCCTCTGGCAGAAAAGCCCAGAAGAAACTCGAGGTCGACCCCTGGGGTTCTGGAGCCAGGGCTATCGAGGATCAGAAGCCAATTACACCCCAAATGAAAAGGAGATACTAACGGCATATGAGGGTGTTCAAGCTGCTTCAGAAATTGTGGGTACAGAAGCACAGCTCGTGTTGGCACCACGGCTACCTGTGTTACATTGGATGTTCAAAGGGAAAATTCCCGCTACACACCATGCGACTGACACTACGTGGAGTAAGTGGATAGCATTAATTACACAGCAGGCTCAAATAGGAAAACCTAATCGCCTAGGAATCCTGGAAGAGATCATGGACTGGCCGGAAGGCAGAGATTTCAGAGTGCCGACAGAAGAGGTAACCCATGCTGAAGAGGCACCACCATATAATGAGTTGCCAGAAGACAGAAAGCAGTATGTGTTTTGCACTGACGGATCCTGCCGTGTGGTAGGGAGCCATTGGAAATGCAAAGCTGCTGTGCGGAGTCCCACACAACAACTTGTGGAGGCCATGGAAGAGGAAGGCAAGTAGAGTCAGTATGCAGAAGTAAAAGCCATACAACTGGCCCTAAAGATTGCAGAAAGAGAAAAATGGATGTGATGGGTGACACAGGGTGATGCTTGAGTATCCTGGGGATCTACCCAGTGCTCCAGGGAGAAGTTGGGGTACTCCAGAGAGGTCTTGGCATGCTTCAGAGAGGTGCTTTTTGAGCCATCGAGATGCTGAAAGAACTTGCTTTGGAGCTTTGGAGAGATGTCAGAATACCTCAGGATGTGCTTTGGTTCCCTGGGGAGATGTTTCAATAATGCTGCAGTGGGATGCCTGAGTGTTGTGGGGAGATGCATGGGTCCTCCAGGAAGATGCTTGGGTTCTCAGGGGTGATACTTGGGTTCCTCAGGGAAATATCTGGGTTCCTGGGGAGACGTTTTGCTGCTGCTATGGAATGCTTGGGTCCTTAAAGGGTCACATTTAGTTTCCCTGCAATGATGCTTGGATGCTCCTGAGAGATGCCTGGGTAACCCAGTCTCAACCTTGTAAGCTCAGGGTGATGTTGGGATCTCCTGAAAGGTGATGGAATACCCTTGGATGATGCCTGACAAGTAGAAGGTAGTGTTGAGGTATCCTGGGGAGATGCTTGTCTACTCCAACCCAACGCTTCTGTGCCCTTGAGGAAATCTTGGTGATTTAAGGAGGTGCTTATGTGCCCTGGGGTGAGGCTTTGGTACCATGGAAAGTGCTCCAGGAAGATGCTTATATTCCCAGGGGAGATGAATCCTTTCCGTAGGGAGTTTCATGTCTTCTCTAGGAAAGTGCCTGAATGGTCCTTGGAAATGCTCTTGTACTTCAGGCACAGCACAGAAGCACCTGCCTGAAACACCCAAGCACTTCATTTGAGTACCCAAGAATCTCCCCACCGCGCTCCTACATCTGAGTGGAGAACACAAGCATCTCCCCAGGGCTCCAAAATATCACTTGGGGCACACAAACATCTCACTGGAGGTGGGAAGCACCTCTCTCGGCACCCAAGAGCTTCCATGGGGTACACAAACACCTGCCACGATCATTGAAGTATGTCCCTGTGGGCACACAGGAATCTCCCCAGGGGACAAAAACAACAACTTGCAGGAACCAAGCATCTCCCCATAGCACTCCAGCATCTCCCTAGAGCCAAACATCACACAAAAAACACCCAACCATCTCCCTGGAGCACCCAAAATCCTCCCTGGAGAAACAAAGCTTTACCCTGGACCAAACAAGCATCTCACTCGGGCACACAAGCACATCTGTGGTACACAAGGGTTTCCAAAGAGCACTCAAGCATTTCTCTGGAGTCATCAAGAAACTTCCAAGATCAACAATCCATCTTCCTGGGACATCCAAAAAGCTCTCTGCATCACCCAGGTGTTTTCTTGGAGAAACCAAACATCCCCTGTGCACCCAGGGCCATCTTGACAGAGCAGCTAACAAACCTGGGGAGCACCCAGACTGTTCTTGGGATAGCCAAGAACCTCCATGGAGCAAGAAAGCATCTCCTGAGGCACCCAGGCATCTCAGTGGAGCACACAAGCATCTCCTCCACACTTAGTTTCCTGGACCACTCAGGATCGCACTGCACTTCAGCCCCTTGTCCATCATGCACTCACCTCAATGTCTGCCCTGCTCTGCCCTCTGCTGCCTGCTGCCAGGGGTTTCATCACGAGTGGGGCCTGCCCACACCCCGGCCATTTATTCTGACCGGACTGCCGTGTCATGGCCCCACTGTGACACATGGGTGACACAGCCACCGCCGCCCTCCCGCCCACTGGGACACCTCGATCACACAGCCACCGCTGCCCTCCTGCCCACTGGGACACCACTCAGTATCTATTTCTTTGGATTCAAAGCTTTGTCAGTGATAGATTTAAAAGTATTTGACAGATTCACTTGAAGGGATGCAAGACACGGACTCCTGATGGCTCTTGAACAGGAGACGTTTATTGCCCTTTTTCACTACTACATATACTTTCCCTGTAGCCCCACGCGCTGTCCACGCACCCGAATCTGTCTTGCAATTAGTTAGAGACCCTCAGACACACGCCTTGAGCCAGCCAGCAATTGGCCACTGCCCAAAGCTCATCTTTAACACTGTAGCCAATTTACTTTATCTCGACCTTGCTCAAGGTTTTGGTTCTACTGCTGTTCTCCTCATTACAATATTCAAAGGTACCGTTTGTTTTTTTTTCCTTTTTTTTTCTCTTTTTTTTTTTCCTTTTTTTTTTCTCTTTTTTTTTTCCTTTTTTTTTTCTTTTTTTTTTTTTTTTTTTGTTTTCTGGCTGCAATGTCCTTGATCACTGCATTGATTTGTCACAAATCATGCAGTAGTCTCCATTTCCCGCTCTTCTTCTTGATAACAAACACTGGTGAATTCCATAGGTTGTTTGTCGGAACAATATGTCCTTGTTGGAGTTGTTCTTGAACCAAGTCCTGCAGACTACTGCTCAGAAAAGAATCAGTTGAGCAATTCTAGTTCCCTTTGGTATTGACAATGGTGGAGACGGTGTCCAAGCCATAGTTTGGATTTGTCCATTATAATCGACATCAATTACCCCCAGCAAAACAAACAATCCGGTCAAAGTTGTACTTGATCGTCCTAGCAGCAATACACTACAGTCATTCCCAACTGGTCCTTTGACGTTCAGTGGAATTTTATGAACATGAGTACACCACAACGTGGCGTCTGTTACTGTGGAGGCATCCACTCTGGCACTCCCTCTGGTTCTTGCTGAAAGGGCGTCCACGAAGGTAACCGTGGCATTGGGGCTGCAGCGCAGAACCCTGCTCCACCGTGGTACTCCACGGGCTGCAGGGGGACAGCCTGCTTCACCATGGTCCTCACCACAGGCCGCAGGAGACTTCTGCTCCGGTGCCTGGAGCACCTCTCCCCCTCCTCCTTCACTGACCTTGGCGCCTGCAAGGCTGTTTCTCACGCCTCTCACTCTCCCAGCTGCTGTGTGGCACAGTGTTTTTTTCCTTTTTTTTTTTTTCTTTTCTCTTTCTTACATCTGCTCTCACAGAGGCTCAAACAACATCGCTTATTGGCTCAGCTCTGGTCAGCACCAGGGCCTTTACCTAACATGGGGCAGGTTTTAGATTCTTTTCACAGAAGCCACCCCTATGGCCCGCTGCTACCAATACCTTGCCATGTAAACCCACTACATTCCAATATACTCTCACTTCACAATTATGACAATCTTCACAAACTTCACTTACATCAAAGAAAAGAATTCCCCACACCAAAATAAACATAACACCATCACAACACTGACGAGGTGGACAATTTACACACACACCACCTCTCGTCCCTTCACCACACTAATATGAAACATATTCCTCACAATTGCTGCTTTCTTAAATTCTTCACAACTATTACATTCATAAATAAAAAAAAATCCACTCCATGTTTTGCCCGTTACTTCTCTCGACTATCATCCTTATCTCAAATTCCTTGAGCCGCATGTTGGGCAAATAAAAACCATAAGAAGTTATCATGGATTTGGGGTAGGAGGTTTAAAGAAACCAATCTTCCAGCAGTATCAGACAATAAATGGCACAGAAACTATAGTAATGCTGAGTCGTACTGGAGCAATTTGTGAATAGCATATGCCAACAGAAATGTGCCTGTACCAGCAGCCCTTTTAGATTGCAGCGATGATTCACTGAAACCAAGTTTGAAGAGAACTGCAGTCATAACCACACCACTTGACACAGCCAGGTAGAAGATTCCTAAAGATACTAGTGAAATTCCAACATGGAATGAAACCCCTACAGCACCATATTCTTTGAAAACTTTTTTTCAGCTGCTGGGATTTATTGAGTTTGTGTTCACTGCTGAGATCTGTGGCTGCCTTTTCAGGGGATCCACCCACATCCTTGGCTGAGCTGCCAGTGGCGGCCCGCAGTGCCAGCAGAGGGGCCGGCGGGCTGAGGTGGGGGGCCGACCCGGCGGGGACCGGGGGGGGCAGCAGCGGTGGCGGCAGTGGTCGGCGACGAGCGGGGGGCCGGCGGCGCTTGCGGCCATGTGGGCTGTCGTGGAGCGCGGGCGGTGCACGGCTCTGCCCGGCCTCGCAGAGCGGACAGAGCAGGGGCCCCCGGGGCCATTGGCCCGGGCGCAGCAGCAGGCGGAACATGGCAGCGCCCGGGGCGGGCGCCCAAACCGAAGAAACGCAGCAGCCAGCGGCGGGGCGGGCAGGTGGTTGCCCAGAGCTGACAGAGGGGCGGGCGGCGGCGCTGGCGGCAATTGTACGGCACCAACAGTTGGCCAGTCATAACATTTTCTAACAGTGACTGAGTAAATGGTGCATGTAATCCATACGTAGTCACAGTCTTTCTTAATTCTTTAATTAGGTCCCAGTGGAAGGCATTATATTCATTTGGACCGTTGGGTCACACCTGCACCGGGAAAGCCGTTCCCTGTAACGGGTCCCCATCCTTTAGCGCTTCCCGGCGCACCAGCTCCCATCGTTCCCGCAGGTCGAAAGCTCAGGCTCCCAGGGAGGTGTTATCGGGTAGGCAAGGTGGGAGCCGAGGGGGTCAGCAGGGAGGGGCTCTGCTGAGGCGGCGGTCCGTGGCCCTCTTCCTTGTCATCCCCCAGGTCTATCAAATTGCACCGCTCTGGTGACCTTGCAGGCTCTGATCTCAGTTCGGCTGCTGTTATTGCCTGGGCAGCGGCATTCTGTACTTCCTTTTCTGCCTGCCACGATCTTAGTCTCAGTCACCAGCCGCCATGTAGTTATCACTTCAGCAGCATTAGTATCCCCACTGGACACTGCTTCCCATATTTTTTCCCCCACTTGGTCCCAGGTTTTTACATCAAATACTGTGGAAGCCATTGAGGGAAGCCCTTGTTTTCGCAAAAATTTCAATAATAGCTTTATCTTAAATGGATCATTTTTTACTCCCCTGTCTAGGAGTTGCGTTAGTAGTTTCACTACAGCCTCTTCCTCTGCCGAAAGGCTAGCTCCCAAGACTAATGCCCAGCCCCTCACCTGTCCTTCAGGTGATGTCCCGGGGTTGAAGCTGCAGTCCAGCTGCGAGCTTGACTCTTTCGGCTGGGTTCCCTTCAGACACTCGTGCAGCGCTGCTCCTCCCCTATCACGTCGGGGTCACCATTTGAAGGGATGCAAGACACGGACTCCTGATGGCTCTTGAACAGGAGACGTTTATTGCCCTTTTTCACTACTACATATACTTTCCCTGTAGCTCCACACGCTGTCCACGCACCCGAATCTGTCTTGCAATTGGTTAGAGACCCTCAGACATGCGCCTTGAGCCAGCCAGCAATTGGCCTGTTGTGGTTTAGCCCGGCTGGCAGCCAAACACCACACAGCCGTTCGCTCACCCTCCCCCCTCCCTCTCCAGGATGGGGGAGAGAAACGGGAAAGTGAAGTCTGTGAGTTGAGATAAAGACAGTTTATTAAGACAGGGAAAAGAATAACAATAATAATAATAATAATAATAATAATAATAATAATAATAGTATTAATAGTAATAATGTGTACGAAATAAGTGATGCACAATGCAATTGCTCACCACCCGTTGACCGATGCCCAGCCTATCCCCGAGCAGCCGGCCCCCCCCTCCACCCCGGCTAGCCACCCCTATATATTGTTCAGCATGACGTCAGATGGTATGGAATACTCCTTTGGCCACATTGGGTCAGCTGTCCTGGGTCTGTCCCCTCCCAGCTCCTGCTGCATCCCTAGCCTGCTCGCTAGCAGGACAGAGCGAGAAGCTGAAAAGTCCTTGGCTTGGTGTAAGCACTGCTCTACAACAATTAAAACATCAGCATGTTATCAGCGCTCTTCTCATTCTAATCCAAAACATAGCACCCTGCCAGCTACTAGGAGGAAAATTAACTCTGTCCTACCTGAAACCAGGACATGGCCACTGCCCAGAGCTCATCTTTAACACTGTAGCCAATTTACTTTATCTCGACCTTGCTCAAGTTTTTGGTTCTACTGCTGTTCTCCTCATTATCTCTAACTCAGGGACATGTGAAACAGCACAAAGCTCCCTGCGAATCCCTTTCCCACATTCACCCCCAGAAAAAAATATTTCTGGCAACTTCTGTAAACTTCACCGGTAACGAATACTAAATAATTCTTGAAGTTTTAATCAAAAGTGTTGGTGTTTTTATTTCTTTGTGTTTTTCTTGTCCATATTTAACAAGTTTTACATTTTCTTAAAGTTTAAAGTTACACACACATGCTTTCCTCTTTCTCTAGCTTGGAAAGTTCTCTTCTAAAAAGATCTTCTATTTCTAACTGCTTTCTCTACTCTTATGTCAAGAAGAATCTTCATGGTTTGTGTCTTGTCCTTGTCTCTATGTTTACTTGGTCAGGCATGTGTCTTAGCACTTCTGCTTATTATCACAGAATCGTTGAATCATTTAGAATGGAAAAGACCTCTGAGGTCATCAAGTCCAAGCGCTAACCCAGCCCTGCCTGGGACTAAACCACATCCCCAAGCACCATATCTACACATCTTTTGCATAGCCGCAGGGACAGTGACTCAACTACTTCCCTGGGCAGCTTCCCAAGGCCTCACAAGCCTTTCAGGGAAGAAATTTTTCCTCATACCCACCCTATATCTCCCCTGGTGAAACTTGAAGCCATTTCCTCTTCTGTTGCTTGCTGCTTGGGAGAAAGACCGACCCTCACCTTGCTGCAACCTCTTAGGAGGGAGTTGTGAGAGCGATAAGGTCTCCCTTGAGCCTCCTTTTCTCCAGGCTAATTAACCCCAGCTCCCTCAACCTCTCCCCATCAGACTTGTTCTCTAGAGCCTTCACCAGCTCCATTGCCATTCTTTGCACACATTGCAGCACCTCGATGTCCTTCTTGTAGTGATGGGCCCCAAACTGAGCACAGTATTCAAGGTGTGGCCTCACCAGAGCTGACTACAGGGGGACGGTCACTTTCCTTGCCCTGATGGCCGCACTATTTCTGATCCCAGCCAAGATACTGATGGTCTTGTTGGCCACCTGAGCACACTCGTGTCTCACAGTCATATTATTCATATATTTGATGCCTGTGTTTACTCTTATCTCAGTTTAGAACTTCTCAATTAGACAGCCTTGGGTGAGCCAGCATCCCCACGTTCTCTCCCTTTCCTCATCAATTGGCACAACTGACCAGGTCTGGCTCCCATCACGGCCTCCCTTATCAGCATCCCTTGGTGCACTGGATAAGGCGCCCTGGAAGGAGCAGACCCTCTGCTTCTGCAAACCCTTACACAAACCCTCCAAGAGGGTTTGGGAGCTCCTTGATGACATCTGGCTGACATGGGTGACTGAGGAGCCAGTGAGGTGAGGTGAGCTGCAGGACCTCATACTTAGAACTCTACGTGAAGTGCTCAGGGATTTGAAAGAGGTGAGAAGGTAGAGTTGAGGATGCTGAGAAAGGGGACCAAGGCAAAGCATAGGACTTGAGGTGAGCAGACTTGGGCCTGCTGATGGACCTGGAAAAAGCATCAAAAAGGCACGGAAAGGCGAGAAAAGGCCCGGAACGGCCTGTATGAAAGGCAAAGAAAGGCAGATCGACAGTGTTTGGTCACGGCCGGCAGGTCTTCCCCGCCTCGGTGATTCATGGAAGAACTCTATAACTCAAAGCAAATAAGTTATAAAGTAGGTATGTGGTTTATTTCGGCACCGGGCACATGCGGGATAGATCCCAAAGGCATGCAAACCTTAACACGGCAACTTGCTTTGTTTATATGCAGTAAAAAGTTACATATGCATGAAGTTTCCCAATACGCCTATACGTATTCATAACCTATCCCTGCTTTGTATTAAAATTAGCTCCAAGAAGTCATTTCCATAAACTCCTCCCATCTGCGCCTGCGCAGTGCCTTCTGGTGGTGGTTGTCGGGGGGTCGTGGGGATGAAGTCCAATAACTCCTCTTCATTAGCACTGGTTGACCCCCTGCCTTTATACAGACTCTGCTGCTCCCTGGCTCTTGTCCAAACCACAAGGTCGGTCTCAGCTGGTTTTTGAGACGGGTTCCCCATTTTTGTCAGGAAACATCTTCTGTGAGGGGCCCCGAGACTCTTTGTTTCAGTTAATTTGCACAGTAGTAAGCAAAGACACTCAGCAATATCTATTTTAAAGCAATTAAGCAAGCCCCCATTCTTTCATTCCTGGCTTTAGTAATTACAATTGTTTTATTTAGAAATCATTAATACAATTAAGCAAGCCCCCATTCTTCTATCCCTGGCTTCGTCGGGGCGCCGTGGGTGCCAAGTGTGACTTGCGGAAAACAGACTCCACAATCAGTAAGGTTGTAAAATAGTTATTTTTATTCAGCACTGGGCAGCACAGGGGGTAGTCCCACCAAAGTCGTGCGCACCTGCCCGGGCAACTTGCCTTGGTTATATGCAGGAAAGAGTTACGTATGCATGAAGTTTCACAATATGCCTATACATATGCATGACTTGTCCCCGCTTCATATTAAAATTAGTTCAAGAAGTCATTTCCATAAGCTCCTCCCATCTGCGCTTGCACAATGTCTTCTGGTGGTGGTCACTGGGGGTCGTGGGGATGAAGGTTGATGACTCTTCCTCATCACCGCTAGTTAACCTCTTGTCTCTGTGCTGACTCAGTTGCTCCTTGGTTCTTGTCCATCTGCAGGACCAGTTTCTGCCAGTTTCTTAAGATAGGCTCACACTCTTATTAAGAGACTGACCTTGGTAAGGGGCCCAAAGCTTCTTGCTTTAGTTAATTTGCACAATGCACCATAGTTAGCAAAGACACTAAGTAGTGTGAGAAACACTCTGTAGCCAAGCACTTCACCGTGCAAGGATTACCGTACACCAAATTTCCCAAGACTCTTCCTTTCTCTCTCTTATCTCATGCTTCGTCTGTCTCCGGCCACACCCCTCACGGAGCTACAGAACCGCGGATCAGGACTCCACACTCGCTTCGTACAAAAGTACATCTCAATCACACGTCACACAGAGTCTCACCCAACCCCCAAGGCAATACTTAATATTTCTTACCTTGCTCTGTGCACAGAGTTACCGGATCATTTCTTAAACCCCGAGTGCCTACCTTTTTCCCTTCCCCACTACTTCATGGATCCTGACTCTTTAATCAGTCTGGGGCCCTCTGTCAGCTCTCCGCAGAACTGCCACCGTCGATGCACAGGACCGCTGAAATCAGCGGGGCATGCCTTCCTGCTGCTGTGGCGGTGGGGCTCCCCAGTAGGTGACTGGCCCCCAAACGAGCCCCCAAATTGTGAGAAACACTCTGTAGCCAATAACTTAGCCTCAGACAAGAATCTCAGTGAAGTAGTAATTTATTCGCGATTGCAGTAGCGGGCATCCCACAAGCAGGAGTGCACCTACTAGTCACATAGTACAGTTTATATACTTTCTTTCTCGACGACCGGGACCCTCCCCTGTTTCCCCATTGACTGGGTAATCCAGGTTCACAACCTATCTGATGCTTCACAGACAATACATGGCCTTCAGTTGCTGGCCTGTTAAATTTCAAATTTCTTTTGACTTTGTTACTGTTTGAAGTGGTAATGTTTCTTCACTTATCTGACTTGACACCATGATTTTCACCTAATTGCTCTAAGGAGTCTGGTTGTCTGCATTTTACAAGGTTGTCTGTTAAGCTTTCTTATCACTGCAAGCATATCTCAATACCACATTCCTTCCCTCTAAACAATGTAACTCTGCAAAAACAACATTTTTATTCCCACAGTAGCATCCTAGTTTAATGCTGTCAGCACTCTATCTCTATTTGATAAGATTCTCCTAACTCCCTCTCTCAAGTGTACCCGTTGCAGACGGCAGCCGCCAGGTCTCCCCGTCTCCTCCTGCGGCCGCCAGGTCCACCCAGCCGCGGTCGCCATATTTATAGCCCGTAGCGACCTTCAGGGGTCTGTGCTGGGCCGTCTGTGATGGCCGTCTGTGGGATGTTATCAACCTCTATAAATACTTGAGGGGACAATGTAAAGTGGATGGGGCCAAACTCTTCTCGGTGGTGGCCAGTTATAGGACAAGGGGTAATGGGTATAAATCGAACAACAGGAGGTTTAATCTCCGTATGAGGAAGAACTTCTTTACAGTTCGGGTGACAGAACACTGGAACAGGCTGCCCAGAGAGGTTGTGGAGTCTCCTTCTTTGGGGATATTCAAAACCTGTCTGGATGCCATCCTGTGTAACATGCTCTAGGTGACCCTGCTTGAGGGGGGGGGGTTGGACTAGATGATCTCTGGAGGGCCCTTCCAACCTCAACCATTCTGTGATTCTGTGATTCTAAGGAGGGGATTATAGCCCTCCCAAAAACAGGAAAATGGGTAGGCATTTCTGTTTGAAAGAGAATTATCGAGTTCTCAGTTTTCCTGGAGCATCCTAAAGTGAGCGTGCCATTGAAGCCAACCTCTTCAGTATGAAAGGATACTAATTCAAACATGCAGCTCCAGTAGTGCCAGGTTCCAGGACACAGGTTCTGAGATGAGGGGAGATGAGGTAATTTTAGCTGATGTGAGATGAGGTGAGATAAGGTGAGGGGAGGGGAAGGAAGGGCAGAGGAGGGGAAAGAGAAGGGAGGGGAGAGGAGGGGAGGAGAGGGAAGGGGAAGGAATAAAGGAAAGGGGAGGGGAGGGGAAGGGAGGAGAGGGGAGGGGAGGGCAGGGCAGGGCAGGGCAGGGCAGGGCAGGGCAGGGCAGGGCAGGGCAGGGCAGGGCAGGGCAGGGCAGGGCAGGGAAGGGAAGGGAAGGGAAGGGAAGGGAAGGGAAGGGAAGGGAAGGGAAGGGAAGGGAAGGGAAGGGAAGGGAAGGGAAGGGAAGGGAAGGGAAGGGAAGGGAAGGGAAGGGAAGGGAAGGGAAGGGAAGGGAAGGGAAGGGAAGGGAAGGGAAGGGAAGGGAAGGGAAGGGAAGGGAAGGGAGGTTAAGTGATGTAAGGTTACCTGAGGTTTGGTGACATGAGATGAGGTAGGTAATGTGAACTGAGGTGAAGTGGGTAGAACTGCACTGAGGTGAGGTGATGTTAGTTGAGGTAAAGTGATGTGGGTTGAACTGCGGTGATGTGTGCTGAGGTTAGATGAAGTGACATGAGATTAGTTAAAGTGAGGTGATGTGTGGGGAGGTGAGGTGAGATGAGGTGAGGTGATGTAAGTGATGTGGGCTGAACTGCTGTGAGGTGAGTTTAGGTGAGGGGAGGTGTTACTAGGCAAGGTGAGACGAGGTGAAGTGAGATGAGATGAGGTGAGGTGAGATGAGGTGAGGTGAGAAGAGATGAAATAGTATGAGCTGTAAGTGAGGTAAGGTAAGTTGAGGTGACATGACGTGAGATGAGATGAGATAACACGAGGTGTGTTGAGTTAAGTGGAGAGGAGAGGACCAAAGAGGTGGGGAGGGAATAGGAGTGGAGGTGAAGTGTGTTGATCTGTGGTGAGGTGACATCAGGCGTTGTCAGGTGATAAGTAATGAGATTGCCGAGGCAATCGGCTCCGGGGCAGCGGAGCAGGGCATCGAGACAGGCAGGGCTTTTTTTTGGCATCGAGGCCACTCGAAGCAGCCGAGGGAGCCTCCAGGACCCAGCAGCCCTGGCGAGGGAGGCTGACAAGGCGTAGGCAAAGCCAGCAGCGCCCCCTCCCTGGACGTTCAAAAGCAGCTCCTAGGGAGCGTGAGCAACCAGGAGCACGGCGAACAGGGCGGGCAAACAGGGTGTGGTGCATCAGAAAGGCGGGGCGCAGCAGTTTACGCGGCAGTTCACACAGGCAGGGCGAGCAGGGAGGGCCCCTCGCCGCTCTTTTGCAGCCATCTTTCCCTTCGGTACTTGTAACCTGCCTGCGAGGAACCTGGTCATGATATCAACCAGGCAGAAAACCATGGCCTTCACATCTCTTGTGGCCTCTCCAGCCGCAGTCACCAATGTGGCTACTCAGACAGAGGGCTCGGGGAAACACGCAGCCATCCAGGTCTTGGGCTGCACGGTGTGCCCGTCTTCTGTCAGTATCCGACAGCAGCAGCAAGGGGTATGCCTGTGGGAGGTGTGCCCACATTGAAGAGCTGCTCAGCCAGGTAGCAGAGCTTCGGGAGGAGGTGAGCAGTCTCAGGAGCATCAGGGAGTCAGAGAGGGCAATTGACTAGTGGAGGTGTACTCTACCCTCTCTGAAACAGACTCAAGAGCCTGCCATAGCAAAAATGTATCCTGCTATGCAGAAGACATAAGTTCCCTCATCCTGCCAGGCAGTAGGAGGAGACCTAGGCCAAGGTGGGGAATGGAGGCAGGTTCCTGTTCAGGGTGGTAGGCGAGCCCTGTCCCTGCCCACCTCACCTTCCCATCTACCCTTATATAACAGGTATGAGTGTCTAGAACACGACAGTCAGAACAACGAAGTAGACGAAAGCCCGTCCCAGTTGGAGAGGATGCCTAAGGCAAGGCAACCTACTCCCCGCATTGCTACATCAACTGTCAAAAAAGAAAGAAGGGTTATTGTCATGGGGCACTCCCTTTTGAAAGGGACAGAGGGCCCAATATGCTGACCAGACCCAACCCACAGGGAAGTCTGTTGCCTCCCTGGGGCTCGGGTGAGAGACTTCACTAAGGAAGTCAAGCGCCTGGTACGGCCCACTGACTACTACCCGCTACTGGTCTTACAGACTGGTAATGACAAGGTAGCAACGAGAAGTCCAAGAGCGATCAAAAGGGATTTTAGGGCTTTAGGGCAATTACTTAAAGGATCAGCGGCACAGGTTGTGTTTGCCTCTATCCTTCCGATAGGGGGGATCGATGCTGACAAACAGACTCATCACATTAACACGTGGCTTTGGGACTGGTGCAACCGGCAGAATTTTGGGTTTTTCGATCACGGGAAGGTCTACGTGACACCGGGCCTGCTGGCACCAGATGAGATGCACCTCTCCCAGAGAGGGGTGAGGATTTTTGCTCAGGAGTTGGCAGGGCTGATAGATAGGGCTTTAGAGTCGAAGGGGGAAGGGGATAAAACCAGGCACACCGGTGATGAGCTAAGGGATGGTATGCTAGAATCAGAGGGACTGTGTGCTAGTGAGGCCCTTCGTTCGGCTACACAAGGTGCTGCATGTAGGGAGGCGCATTTGAAGTACTTCTACACAAACGCACGCAGTATGAGGAATAAAATGGATGAGCTAGAAGTCTTGGCCCAGTCCCACAGCTGCAACATCATCGGCATAAGCGAAACCCGGTGGGATGAGTCCTGTGGCTGGTGTGTTGCAATAGATGGTTGTAGGCTCTTCAAGAGGGACAGGCAGGGTAGGCGAGGTGGTGGGGTGGCAATGTATGTGAAGCATGGGCTGGACTGTGTGGAACTTCAAGTTGGCGATGGCAAAGTTGAGAGCCTCTAGGTAAGGATTAAGGGATGAACAAATAAAGGGGATGTCGTTGTGGGAGTCTATTACAGACCACCTGGCCAGGACAACAATGCCAATGAATTATTCTTTGCAGAACTAAGAGATGCCTCGAGATCAACTCCCCTTGTCCTAATGGGGGATTTCGACTTGCCAGACGTCAACTGGGATCACCACACGGCTGACACGAGCAAGTCCAGGAGGTTCATAAAGCACCTAGATGATAACTTCTTGGTGCAGGTGCTAAGAGAGCCAACTAGGAAAGGTGCCCTCCTACATCTGTTGCTGGAGAACAGAGAGTGTCTTGTGGGAGATGTGCCAATTGGCGGCCGTCTCTGTCATAGTGACCATGAAGTGGTTGAGTTTAGAATTTATGGTGACAGAAGGAAAACTATCACCAAAACTTCAGCCCTTGATATGGGGAAAGCAGACTTCAGGCTGCTCAGGGAACTAGACAGCAAGGTCCCCTGGGAAACTGCTTTTGAAGGCATTGGTGTCCATGAGTGCTGGTCAGTCTTTAAGCACTGCCTCCTAAAAGCACAAGATCAGGCGATTCCAAAATATTGGAAGTCAGGCAAGTGGGGCAGAAGGCCGGCCTGGCTGACCAGGGAACTTCTACTGGAGCTTAGGTGAAAAAATAAAGTGTACAGATGCTGGAAGGAGGGTCAGGTGACAAGGAACGAATACAGGGATGCTGTTCGTGTTTGTAGGGAGAAAATTTGTGTGGCCAAAGCCCAACTAGAGTTGAAGCTGGCCATGTCTGTGGGAGACAATAAAAAAGTTTTTTTCAGATATGCGAACAGAAAAGGGAGAACCAAAGAAAACATAGGTCTGCTACTAGATGGGGAGGGTCTCCTTACAGAGAATGACATAGGCAAAGCAGAGACGTTTAACGCCTTCTTCGCCTCTGTCTTCAACACTGATGATGGGCTTTGGGACCCAAGGTACCCTGAGCTGGAGGACTATGACGGTGGGAATGACAAACTCCCAACCGACCCTGAACGTGTGCGGGATTTGCTGCTCCACCCGGATCCATACAAGTCCATGGGTCCGGATGGAATTCATCCCAGGGTGCTTAAAGAGCTGGCAGACGTCATCGCGGGACCTCTCTCAATTATTTTTCAACGATCTTGGGAATCTGGAGAGGTCCCATTGGACTGGAAGCTGGCAAATGTTGTGCCAATTTTCAAGAAGGGTAAGAAAGAAGACCCTAGCAATTTCAGGCCTGTCAGTCTCACGTCAGTGCCTGGTAAAATTATGGAGAGGATGATCCTTGAAGGTACTGAAGCGCACCTGGGGGACAATGCAGTCATTGGTCCCAGCTAACATGGGTTCACGAGGGGTAGGTCCTGCCTAACAAATTTGATTTCTTTTTATGATAAGATCACCCATCTAGTCGATCAAGGGAAACCAGCTGATGTGATCTTTTTGGACTTCAGCAAAGCTTTTGACACGGTTTCCCAGAGGATCCTACTGGACAAAATGTCCAGCATACAACTAAACAAAAACATCATACGATGGGTGAGCAATTGGCTGACGGGCAGGGCTCAAAGGGTTGTGGTAAAAGGGGCCACATCTGGCTGGCGGATGGTCACTAGTGGGGTCCCTCAAGGCTCCATTTTAGGGCCAGTCCTCTTCAATGTTTTTATAAATGATTTGGATGTAGGACTAAGAGGTGTTTTGAGCAAATTTGCCGACGACACCAAACTTGGAGGAGTTGTGGACTCGGATGAGGGTGGAAAGGCCTTGCAGAGAGATCTGGACAGATTGGAGAGCTGGGCGATCACCAACCACATGAAGTTTAGCAAAAGCAAGTGCTGGGTCCTGCACCTGGGACGGGGCAACCCTGGCTATACATACAGACTGGGCGACGAGACGCTGGAAAGCAGCCCCGCAGAGAGGGATCCGGGGGTTGTGGTTGACAGCAAGTTGAATATGAGCCAGCAGTGTGCCCTGGCAGCCAGGAGGGCCAACCGTATCCTGGGATGCATCAAACACGGCATTGCTAGTCGGTTGAGGGAAGTGACTGTTCCGCTCTACTCTGCGCTGGTGCGGCCTCACCTCGAGTACTGTGTGCAGTTCTGGGCACCACAGTACAAAAAGGACATTAAACTGTTGGAGAGTGTCCAGAGGAGGGCGACAAAGATGGTGAAGGGCCTAGAGGGTAAGACGTATGAGGAGCGGCTGAGATCACTGGGCCTGTTCAGCCTGGAGAAGAGGAGGCTGAGGGGGGACCTCATTGCAGTCTACAACTTCCTCGCGAGAGGGAGTGGAGAGGCAGGTGACCTATTCTCTGTTATCACCAGTGACAGGACCTGCGGGAACAGTGTTAAGCTGAGGCAGGGGAAGTTTAGGCTAGACATCAGGAAGAGGTTCTTCACCGAGAGGGTGGTTGCACACTGGAAGAGGCTCCCCAGGGACGTAGTCACTGCACCAAGCCCGTCTGAATTTAAGAAGTGATTGGACTGTGCACTTAGTCACATGTTCTAAACTTTTGGGCAGACCTGTGCAGTGCCAGGAGTTGGACTTGATGATCTTTATGGGTCCTTTCCAACTTGGGATATTCTATGATCCTATGATTCTATGAGATGAGGTGAGGTTAGGTGAGGAGAAGTGAGATAAGGTAAGGTGATGTGAGGTGAGATTAGAAGAGGTGAGGTGACATGAGTTTACTTAAGGTGAAGGGCGTTGAGGTGAGGTGAATTGGGTTAAACTGCAGTGAGGTTAGGTTGAGGTGAGCTGAGGTGATGTTAGGTAAGGTGAGGTGAGTTGAGCTGAGGTGAGGTTATGTGAGGTGAGGTGATTAGAGGTGAGGTAATATTAGGTAAGGTGAGATGAGTAGAAGTCAGGTAAGGTGGGGTGAGTTAGAGTGAGGTGAGTTGAGATGAGCTAAACTTACATGAGGTGACATGATTACAGGTGAGGTGATGTTAGGTAAGGTGAGATGAGGTGAGGTAACCTGAGGCGAGCTAAGGTGATATTAGGTGAGATGAAAAGAGATGAGATGACATGAGCTGAGAGGAGGTGAAATGAGATAAGATGATGTGAAATTAGATGAGGTGAGTGGAGGTGAGAAGAGATGAAATGAAATGAGACAGGTTGTGGTGAGGTGAGGAGAAGTGAGATGAGGTGAGGTTAGGTGTATTGAGATGAGATGAGGAGATGTGAGTTGGGGTCAGATGAGACGAGATAATTTGTGGTGAGTTGATGTGAAGTGAGGTGTGGCGTGATGTAGTGAGCTGAGCCGAGGTGAGGTGAGTAAAGATGGTGAAGTGAGAATTCTGGTGAGGTGAGGACAGATGAGCTAAGGTGCTCACCTCACCACATATTATCTCATCTCACCTCAGCGCACCTCATCTTACATAGCCTGGAATCACCTCAACCCTCTTCACTTCACCTTACCTTATTTTACCTCACCTCATGTCACCTCAAATTACCTCACCTTACCTCACCTAACCTCATCTCAAGTCACCTAACATCACCTCATCTCACCTTAACTAACATCACCTCACCTTACCTTAACAAATATCACCTCATCTCACCTAAGCTGAACACACTTCAACACACCTCACTTCACCTCAGCTCAACTCAGCTCACCACACCACACCACACCTAACATTACCTAATCTCAACAACTCTCACCTCACCTCACCTCACCTCACCTCACCTCATCTCATCTCATCTCATCTGATCTCCCCTCCCCTCCAGCAATCACCAAATCTGACTTTTACATAGCGTCTCAGAATTAGGTTTCTTCCCTGTTTCGAAGGACCCTCCATACCACTTTGGGGGAACTAGTGCTAGAATTAATTAATTATGGAAGTCACATGGGATTCACTGGTTTGGGGAAACAAAATCCAAGTTGGATATTAGAAGGATCGAGAGAAATGGGAAGCTAATCCACTATGACTCTGCTCCCTGTGGAGGATGACATGACCTCCCAGTAGTAAAAGATATATACTATGAGCCAAAGGCATCGCCCTGAGAAGTCATGGATGGGTTACCCACTTCCAACCTGGGAAGTTTGGTGAAAGGCTTTTCTTTGTTGCATGGATTATTGTTTGCATTGTTACCTGTTCTTGTTCTTTACACGGGAAAAAATGGTGCAAGAGATGTTTATATTCACACACTGTGGATGTAAAATCCTGTCTCGTTTAATTGAGAGTTTGGCTAACATAAGTTGGTAAACCTGCTTTGTTCTTACCTTGTGTATCTTGTAGGCAGTTGCAGAAGCCTTTATGATTATATTATATGTATAATTTTGTATACTGTAACAGTGAAGGATGTTTTCGGAGGCCTGTCTCCTTGCCCTCCTTGTCAGGGGAAAAGGAAATAAATCTCCAAACCTTGCATGGGACTTAATACAAGGACTTAAGTGAGTATGGAACTATTGCAACCAAGGAGCATGCACAGCTCTTCCAACATCAGCTGGTGAGGGAATTAAGATGGTCTTAATACCAGTCCCCAAATTATGGAATCTGACCTGAAATGCAACAGTTCTGAATGAATATGGAATATATAATGGCAACATTGTAACTGTGAAAAGCGGAGTTGAGGCACACATCTGTTTGGAATATCCTCGGAGTTTAAATGGTGACTTTACTGAAGACTCGAGACCCCTTTCAATATGAGTATAGTTATAAATGGGATATCAAATGGTGTATTCAAATTCCTGATGCACATGCTGGCCACAAAGTCTGAAGGGGAAACAGGTCTCATGAATGGGCTTGGTCACTTGAACAGCTCTGGATAAAAAAGAAAATAAATCCGTTAAAGTATACATGACTGACATCACCAGATAGTCCCCTATTCAGTTGTACCAAAATTATTATTAGTTGTACCCATGGCCCTGGGGACCCCCTGGAGATGGCTTTTTTTGGAACTCAGAACCCTAATCCAAGAGCTGTGTACATGCAGGTGGTACCCCTCCAAGAGATTCAAAACTCAGGACTGTCAGTGTACAGAACCCACAGATGACTTCACTAATGTGAGTGTATGCAGAATACTTATCACTCATGCTCTGGAAAAGAGGTTTCCTTTAGGAAGTAATTTAAAGGTGCTGTCATTCTGTTGTCTGATAAAAAGTTTGTATTCATTACCCTGTGTTCAATGAGCCAATATGCTCAGTAGGTCGAGATATTTATTTTAGAATGGCGCAAGTCTGAGTACCAGGTGTTTTCCCACAGAGCTGATACAACAAAGGACTTTCCATTCCACTCTGTATGCAATCCTTTATCAATATATTTACATGCTTGTACAATCCCCTAGCCAATTGCTTAAATAATTAATTTCCCATGCCCCACCCCCAAGCCCCCGGGAATCTCAACATAATGGTCTTCCTGATTAGCAGTTCCTCAGTTAATAATCCTGTAGACATCTCCAAAGCCTGGGTCATCTTGCTCATTCCTCAAAGTACATATTTTATCTCTTAGGTGCCAATATATTTGCCAACTGAGCATGCCGGGTGCTCATCCACCAATGCCTGGGCTTCCTCCAGCACTGGCAGCGGGCAGAGCCTACACAGGAGGACAGTCCTAGGGAGACTCAGAGGACCCTGGTACAGGCCATCAGTTCACTGCATTCAATGTTCCTGTTGCTCCAAGCAGATATTGGATTTGCTAGATGTTACATGAAGTTACTTCTTTTTTCAGTTACTTAACGAGTGGCACCTTCCAGCAGAGCACAGAGGCACTCTGCCATGGGTCAGTGATGCCCATGGAGTGCTGGGATGTGAGTAACCCAGTAGCTGTGGCTGTGCAGCAGCTTTTTGCCAGCTGTACCAGACACACACACGGTACACAGAGCGAATCAGCCAGAGAAGACAACTAGGAAGAAAACCTTGGTGGCGGCTGTAACCCTCCAAGCTGTGCGGAAGGGAGCATTGAGAGGGCTGTGCCCTGGGCAGGAAATTCTTTGGGAGCAGCAGCCTTTGCCCTCTCACCTGCTGGGACACCATGGCCTAGCTGTCAGGGGGAGAAGAGGTGAGTGGGATTGGAGCAGGAAATCTGGCGTGCCTCAGTGGTCACTTTTCAGGATGAACTAGACGGAGAAGAGATCATTGTCCTGAACTGAAAATGGTCCTTGATTTCCTAAGCCTACAAGGGTGCCCTCAGTTTCCTTCTCATCTCCTTCTTTTAGGGGATGTGGACAGCAGCTCTCCCCAAACCCAGGTTGCCACAGGCTGTGTGCAAGACTGCAGAGTTTTGCCCTGACTTGTTGCCCTAAAGAGACTGTCTGGATTGTTGCAGTTAAAAATCAGCACTACCAATGTTTGAAAAACACATTGAAAGGTTCTAATGCGGTGTAGGTAGATTCTTTTCGTGGGAAAATTGCAATACATGAAAATAGACTTGAATTGACATCAACCTTTGGTTTGGCTGCTTTCCCAAGGCAGGCAGGGGAAGGAGAAAGGAGGCCATGCCCGATGAGCAGACAAATCCCAACGGGCAGCGAAGGCACGCAGGCATCCAGGCCACTTGACCCACCCAGCTCCCCCACCTGATTGGGCCCTCGCACCAGGTGCCAGGATCCCTGAATGGGCTCCTTGTCCCATCAGCCCTGGGCAAACAGGGCTTATCAGAGATGCTTCAGGGGCAAACATCTCTCCTGAGGCCAGGGGAGCTTTGTTCCCCTGAAATTAGCTTTGAGCGGCTGCCCAGGAACAAGAGCCTGCTTCATCGGGTCCCCTCTGAATGGCCACATCCTGCCTGGGGACAGCAGTGACCTGTGCCTGGGGTGAGGGCACTGAAGGGACACTGCCTGGGGCCAAGGGACTTTGGGGACCATTGGCTGATTCCCAGACGGGGCTGGGGCTGGGGCCTTGCTGGGGCTGGCGGCACTGTCACCCACTGTCCAGGGGCAGCTCTGCAGGGAAGGACCCACGTGTCCGCGTGGGAACCATGGCCCCAGGCAGCAGCAGCCTGTGGGCCAGGGCAGGGCTTATTCCTCTCTGGTCTTCACGCTGCGGAGGACAAGAGTGCCCAGAGAGTGGGATCAGTTTAGGGCTTGCAGAAAACTTTGCAAGGCTGGACTGCCGTCTCCTGCTGCCCACCCATCACCAGAATGCCTCATTTTCAGTGCTGCTCAGTGCCCCTACTGCCTTCCCAGTTCCCCAAGAGCGCCGTTGATCATGCCTCTAAACCCCACCACCACCTTCCAGTGTCCCCAGTTCCCACAGTTCCTGCCAGCCCAAGAACTGCACTGAGTCCAGTCTCCTCTTTCTCCAAGGGCCTGGAAAAGTGCCAGGGACAACGGTGCTTGGAGAGCCCCGCTCTGAGGCAAGATACTGGTGCATGGGGAGTCCTGGGGGTTTGACTGGACAGGCAGAAATGAGGCAGAGGCAGGTGGGGGGCACAGGCAGACCGACCAGTAGGAGGTGAGGCACTGCCCCTCACCCCCTGATGCCTGGATGGAGCTGCCCCATGGAGCTGCCCCACGCAGGAAGCTGGCCTGGTGCCAGGGAAGGTGGCTGGCTGAGTGCCGGGACGGGGGTCAGTCTGTGCCAGGGCTGGGCTCGTTGCCAGGGCTGGTGTCCCTGCCAAACCCAGCTTTGTCCCGGAGGCTCTTGGGGGAGACAGGAGGAGCCCTGGCAGGAATAAATCTTGCCCCTCACCTTCTCCTGCTTCACTCAAGACTCACCAGACCACAGAGGAAGATGAAGGTCGCTGTGCTCAGTGTGGCCCTGCTCATCGCCGTCCTGTGCCACCCGGCAGATGCGCAGGTGAGCCCCCCATCACGGGCACAGGCTGAAGGCTGGAGGTGGGGGTGGGCTGCAGGGGGCCCCTCTGGCCAGGCGTACTTTGCCCTCTTTGGACACTGGGGCCTCAGCGCAATGTGGGTCCGTGCCCGGGTGCCCGGGTCTCTTTCATACCTTCTCTTGCTCCTCTCCCTCCAGCCACAGGTGGCTCTTCGGCCCGCTGAATCGTCTGTGGTGGCCTTGGACCAGGTGGTAAGTGCTCACGTGGCCCCTCAGGTCTCACTCTGGGCAATAGGACCCCAAAGAGGTGACCTTCCAGAGCTCTCTGGCCAGACTGGGCTGGGATACCTCCCCCAGCTGACAGCTGTCAACTCTCTTGCAAAAGAAACCTGCAGTGGTGAGCATCAAACCTCCTTGTTTTGCTTCTCCCTTTGCCAAGCAAGGGGCTGACAAAGTCTCTAACCCCCTCCCTTTGGGTACCCAAATTCCCCACACTCTCCTTGTCCCCCATCGCCAACACTGGTGTCCTTGCATGGGCAGACATCCCAGAGAAGCCTTAGGAGCAGTGAGGCTATGGGGAGCACCCGCACCAAGCCAAGGGGAGGGGTGGACAGCAAAAACCTGGGACTACCCAACCCCACAGCCCAAGCCCACCCCACCCCCACCGAGCTCCATTCACAACTGCCTCATGGCTTTTCTTCCCTAGGACGCGGCAGATGTTGATCTGACAGCAAATGAAGATGTTGCCGTGTCAGTGAGTAGCGGGGTGACCCTGGGGTTGGCCAGGCTGGGGAAGCGGAGCGTTGTGCTGTCCCTTCTCATTCCTCATGGCATGTGGGGACATCCCTGTGACCTACCAGGTCTCTCGTGGGCTCCCTCCTGCTGCAGGTGGACAATGTGCAGGAGAAGGGGGCTCTGGGAGGCACCACGAGTTCTGCAGGCCGCAGGCCTTCCCTTGCCTTGCCCGAGGCGCTCCAGTGCGCCCCAATGTGTCCCAGTATACCCCACAGCCCCACTATACTCGCTCAAGCACCGCCAGAATTTTCCCTGGATGTCCCTTTCCCCAGAGCCCCCCTTGCCTTCCCCTGCCTACCAGTACAACCCAGTTTGGCCCTAACACTCCCTTTCTCCCCAGCCTGCCTTGAACACGGTGGAAAAGGCCTTGCGCAAGAGACGCCTGGCTGCAGCACTCCATGCCTAGGTGAGTAGGAGCCCCACAGGGGCTGCCAGGTGACCCTGTCAGAACCCGGAGTCCTTGGGGAATTGGATGTCAGGGTCTGGGTCTGGGTGTGGGTTAAAGGGACTGCCCATGACCTGCTCCGGAGGGACCTGGGAAATGCCATCCCCAAACTTTCCCTCGTGCTCCACAGATCTGTACAGACCAGGAGGGTCTCTGTAAGGGACAGGCAGGACTCTGGGTGCCATACAGGCAGCCCAGGGACACCGCAGATATGGGAGAGGGTCTGCGGGTGCTGTAAGCATACCTGGGGGACCCAGGTCCTGCTGTGTAGGGGCTGCCTGCTCCCAACACTTCTCATTCCCTCGGTCCTTTGAGAGAAATCCCATAGGGACAAAGCTTCTCTCTCGTCCCAGTGGACTTTGATGGGTCATACTTTGGGCTGTGTCTTTCAGGAGAAGACATGATGTGGACCCCCCCTGTCCTCACCCCCTCCAGTGGCATGAGGAGATGATCAACCCTGGATGCGCCGACCTGATGCCGTGGGAGCCCTGGACCATTTTCCTCTAATGATCAATAAAGCCCTCCAGCAAAACTCTGCTCTGTGTGTCTTGTGTCTTGTGTCGTGTGTGTGTGTGTGTGTGTGTGTGTGTGGTCCAGGTCCACCTTCATCTGCTAGCACCCAGACACCTGGTCTTCTCTGGCAGCACCAGTGCTAAGCTTGAGGGAAGGACTGGAGGCCTGGTAGCCTGGGGACCTCTCCCCAGTGGAGGATTTCCTTGAGCATCCACCTGGAAGAGATAGAGATGAAGAGCAGCTGGTGCCAGACCTTGGTGCATCTCTGTTTGGGAGGGACCGATGGAAGCAGGCTGCTGCAGAGGCCTGTGGAGCACTGTGTGAAAACCAGCCCCCATTTGGAGAGGGGGCAGGAGAGGAGTGCGGACAGACAGCCCGTATCCCTAGGTCCTCTTCCCCACTCTGTGACGGGCAGTGGTTTCTTCCGCAGGGGCCCAGCACTCCTGGGTTCACAGGTGTTTTTGCAGCCCCGTGCTGAGTACCCCCATTGCACAGGCTGTTGTATGGAGTGGTGGCTGTTTAGCACTGGTAGCTCACTAAGCACCACCATGCTTCTCTCTCACTCTGCTCCTCAGGACAGACAGAGAAAATACAGTAAAAAAGAAACAGAACAACAACAGAAAACAAACCTAACCAACCAACCAAGAACAACAACAAAACTAATAACAACAACATCAAAAAACAACACCTCATGAGTTAGGAAAAGGACAGGGAGATCACCAACTCACCTGCTTCCCATCCTCCAGTGCAGTGTGCCTCTCAAGGGATGCAGTCTTTCATGAACTCACCCTAGGTGGACCTCCCACAGACCGCAGTTCTTCAAGAACTGCTCCAATATGTGTCTGTAATACAGGGTGAAGTCCTTCAGGAGCAGGTGGCTCCAGCACGCCTCCTCCACATGTGGCAGCTCCCACCAGATCACCTGCTCCACCATGGACTCCTCTTCATGGAAGTCAGGTCCAGCCAGGGGCCTGCTCCTGTGTGGATAACCATGGGCTGCAGCCTCCTTCAGGCCAGATCCTCCTGCTCCGGTATGAGTTCCTCCAGGGGCTGCAGAGTGGAGATGTACCCCAACATGGTACCCAGTGGTCTGCAGGGGCACTGCCTGCTTCACCCTGGTCCTCTCCATGGGTGTAAGAGACTGAAAAGCTACAAAAGAATGATGTCTCAAACACCTGGCAGAAAATGGGTGTTATCACACCAACGAGATAAGATACGGTCAGAAAAGAGGATCCTGAAGAGGCGGGACAGCACTTTTCTGGGGCCTACTTCCTTACCTAAGGGCAAATAAAATTGACTTCAGGGCCTTGGGACACCTGGTTAAAAGACTGTGGAGCACATACAGTGTTTTCCTCTATCCCTCCGTCTGTACGCAATAACAGGAAGAGCCAGCAAAACAATAGCTGGCTCAGAGCCTGGTGTCAGTGGCAGAACTTTGTTTTTTTTTGATCACAGGTCATTTTACAAGACACCAGGCCTGCTGGCAATGGAGGGGTTCACTTGTCTCTAAGGGGGGTCTTTGGTTTCTTTCAAAAGTTGGCAGGATGCAGTGACAGGGCTTTAAACTAGATTTGAAGGGGGAAAGGAGTAAAACCAGGCTTGACAGAGACAAGCCTGGGGGTGGTATGACAATGGTTATGAGACGGTGGGCTAACAAGGTCCATTGGTCTGCCATCCCGGTTGAGGTAGGGGATGGAGAACCATGCAGCAGCAAAGGCACAAGGGACATTGACAGGTTAGAAATCACAGAAGTGGCCAGGAATGGTCATGCAGGAATTAGGGCTTCTCCCTAATTCCCTAAAAAGTTGGGGGGGGGGGGTCGCTAGCCCAACTGAAGTGCACTTACACTAATGTGCAGTCAGGCCTGTAGTGCATCTATGCTATCGTCCAGACAGGCCTGAAGTGCATCTACACTAACGGCCAGTCAGTCTTATCTCTGTGCCTGGCAAGATCACAGAGCAGATCCTCCTAGAAACTATGCTGAGGCAGGTGGAAAATAAGGAGGTGACTGGCAACAGCCAACATGGCTTCACGAAGGGCAGATTGTGCCTGGTGGCCTTCTACGAGGGAGTTACAGCACTGTTGGATAGGGGAAGAGCAAATGACGTCCTCTGTCTGCACTTTTTCAAAGCATTTGACCCTGTCCCCCATGATATCCTAGTCTCTAAACCGGAGAGACGTGGATATGGTGGATGGACCACTCGGAGGATAATTAATTGGCTGGATGGTCACACTCAAAGAGTTGGGGTCTATCGTTCAATTTCCAAGTGGAGATCAGGAACGACTGCTGCTCCTCAGGGGTAGGTACTGGGACCAGTGCTCTCTAACATCTTTGTTGGTGACACGGACAGTGGGATCAAGTGCACCCTCAGCACGTTTGCCAATGACACCAAGCTGTGTGCTGTGGTTGACACTCCAGAGGGTAGGGATGCCATCCAAAGGGACCTTGAAAGGCTTCAGAGGTGGGCCTGTGCAAACCTCATGGAGTTCAACAAGGCCCAGTGCAAGGTGCTGCACTTGGGCTGGGGCAATCGTAAGCACAAATACAGGCTGAGTGGAGAATGGATTGAGAACTGCCCTAAGGAGAAGGACAGTTCAGAACGGGTGTTGCTGGATGAGAAGCTCAACATGAGCTGCCAACGTGCACCTACAGCCCCAGAAAGCAAACGGTATCTTGGGCTGCATCAAAAGCAGCATAGCCAGCAGGTCGAGGGAGGCAATTCTCCCCTTCTGCTCTGCTCCAATGAGACCCCACCTGGAGTGCCGCCTTCAGCCCTGGGGGCCCCTGCACAAGAAGGACACAGAAGTATTAGAACAAGTGCAGAAGAGGGCCACGAAGCTGATCAAAGGGCTGGAGCACCTCTCCTATGAAGACAGGCTGAAGGAGTTGGGGTTGTCCAGAGTGGAGAAGAGAAGGCTCTGGGGAGACCTTATAACGTCTTTCCAGTACCTAAAGGGGGCCTACAGGAAAGCTAGGGAGGGACACTTTGTCAGGAAGTGTAGTGATAGGATAAGGGGGAATGGTTTTAAACTAAAAAAAGGGTGGATTTAGATTAGACATTAGGAAGAAGTTCTTTACTCTGAGGATGGTGAGGCACTGGAGCAGGCTGCCCGGAGAAGTTGTGGATGCCCCATCCCTGGAAGTGTTCAAGGCCAGGTTGGATGGGGCTTTGGGCAATCTGGTCTAGTGGGAGGTGTCCCTGCCCATGGCAGGGGAGTTGGAAATAGATGATCTTTAAGGTCCCCACCAAGCCAAACCATTCTATAATTCTATGACTCTACACCAATACACACAGTATGGGCAACAAACAGGAGGAGCTGGAAGCCATTGTGCAGCAGGAAAACTATGACGTAGATGCCATCAGAGAAACACAATGGGAAGGCTCGCATGACTGGAGTGTTGCAATGGATGGCTACGAACTCTTCAGAAGGGATAGGCTAGGAAGGAGAGGCAGAGGAGTAGCCCTGTATGGTAGGGAGTGTTTTGATTGTCTAGAGCTTAACGATGGTGATGACAGGCTAAAGTGCTTATGGGTAAGAATCAGGGGGAAGGCCAACAAGGCAGATATCATGGTGGGAGTCTGTTATACACTGCCCAACCATGTTGACAAGGTAGACAAAATATTCTATAAACAGCTGGGAGAAGCCTCTCAATCGCTAGCCCTTGCTCTTGTGGGGGACTTCAACTAACCAGATGTCTGCTTGAAATGCAACGCAGCAGAGAGGAAACAGCCTAGGAGGTTTCTGGAGAGTGTGGAAGATAACTTCTGACACAGCTGGTGAGCAAGCCAACTAGGCATGGTTCCCCACTGGACCTCTAGCTTGTGAACAGAGAAGGACTTGGGGGTAATGTGAAAGCTGGAGGAGATCACGAATTAATAGAGTTTTTGATTCTTGGAAAAGTAAGGACGGAGGGTAGCATAACTTTGGCAGACTTTGGTGTGCTTGGGAGACTGGTTGGGGGAGTCCCTCCAGAGGCAGTCCTGAAGGGCAAGGGAGTCCAAGTTGTCAGGGCACTCTTCAAGAAGAAAGTCTTAAACATGCAAGGAGCCGAAAGATGAACCAGTGTGGAAGAAGGCTGGACTGGCTGAACAGAGAGCTGTGCTAGAGCCCAGGAAGGAAAAGAGGGGTTTTGAGCTTTGGAAGAAAAGGCTGGCCACTCAGGAGAACTATAAAGATGTCATGAGGCTGTGCAGGCTGTGCAGGGAGAAAATTAGAAGGGCCAAAGCCCAAACTGAGCTGTTGGCTCAAACTGGCCATGTGGTCATAGCCACTCAGGCTATTGCTGTTAAAGATGATAAAAACTGTTTTTACATACATAAACAAGAAAAGGAGGACCAAGGAGAATCTCCATCCTTTATAGGATGTGGCAGGGAAACATAGTGACAAGAGATGAGGAAAATGCTGAGGTACTTAATGCCTGCTTTGCCTCAGTCTTTAGCAGCAAAACCAGTCTTTCTCTGAGAACCCAGCCCCCCCAAGCTCGTAGATAGGGACAGGGAGCAGAATGACGCCCTCATAATCAACGAGGACATGGTTAGCGACCTGCTAAAACACTTAGACACATGCAAGTCTGTGGAGGAGGATAGGATCCACCCAAGGGTACTGAGGGAGCTGGCAGAGGTGCCAGAGGTGGACACTTTCCATCATTGATAAGCAGTCCTGGCTATCCGGGGAGGTCCAGGTTGACTGGTGGATTGCAAATGTGACGCTCATCTACAAGAAGGGCTGGAAGAAGGATCAAGGGAAACTACAGGCCTGTCAGTCTGACCTTTGTGTCGGGGAAGCTCATGGAGCAGATTATCCTGAGTGCCATCATGCGGCATTTAGAGGGCAACCTAGCAATCAGGCCCAGTCAGCACGGCTTTATGAAAGGCAAGTCCTCCTTGACAAAGCTGATCTCCTTCTACAGCAAGGTGTCCCGCTCAGTGGACGAGGGAAAGGCTGTGGATACGGTCTACCTAGACTTCAGTAAGGCTTTTGATGCCGTTTCCCCCAGCATTGTCCTGGAGACGTTCGTTGCTCAAGGCCTGGACAAGTGTCTGCTTCATTGGGTTAAAAGCTGGCTGGGTAGCCACGCCCAAAGTCACTGATGAATGGAGTTAAATCCAGCTGGATGCCGGTCACTAGTAGTGTCCCCCAGGGCTCAGTACCGGGGCCAATTCTCTTCAATATCTTTCTCAATGGTCTGCATGAGGGGATCAAGCACACTGTCAGTAAGTTTGCAGACAACACCAAGTTAGGCGCGAGTGTTGATCTGCTCGAGGGTAGGAGGGCTCTGCAGAGGGGTCTAGATAGGCTGGACTGATGGTCTGAGGCCAACTGTCTGAGGTTCAGCAAGGCTAAGTGCCGGGTCCTGCACTTGGGGCACAGCAACCCCATGCAGCGCTACAGGCAGGGGGAAGAGAGAGTCTGGAAAGCTGCCTGGCGGAAAGGGTCCTGGGGGGATTGATCGACAGCTGCCTGAATATGAGCCAGCGGTGTGGTCAGGTGGCCAAGAAGGCCAACAGCATCCTGGCTTGTATCAGAAATAGTGTGGCCAGCAGGACTACGAAAGTGATTGTCCCTCTGTACTCGGCTCTGGTGAGGCCGCACCTCAAATACTGTGCTCAGTTTTGGGCCCCTCACTACAAGAAGGACATCGAGGTGCTGGAACATGTCCAGAGAAGGGCAGCGAGGCTGGTGAAGGGTCCCAAGAATAAGTCTTACGAGGAGCGGCTGAGGGAGCTGGGGTTGTTCAGCCTGGAGAAGAGGAGTCTCAGGGGCAGCCTTATCGCTCCCTATAGGTACCTTAAAGGAGGCTGTAGCAAGGTGGGAATTGATCTATTCTCCCACATGCCTGGCGATAGGATGAGGGGGAATGGCCTTACGTTGCGCCTGGGGAGGTTTAGTTTGGATATTAGGAAAAACTTTTTTACTGAAAGGGTTGTTAGGCATTGCAATGGTCTGTCCAGGGAAGCGGTCGAGTCACCATCCCTGGAGGTCTTTAAAAGACGTTTAGATGTAGAGCTTACAGATATGGTTTAGTGGAGGACTTGTTAGTGTTAGGTCAGAGGTTGGACTAGGTGATCTTGGAGGTCTCTTCCAACCTAGACGATTCTGTGATTCTGTGAAGCTACCAGAAAATGAGAAGCAATATGCCCTGTTCACTGATGGGTCCTGTCGTATTGTGGGAAAGCATCGGCAGTGGAAGGCCGCTGTATGGAGTTCTACACAACAAGTTGCAGAAGCTGCTGAGGGAGAAGGTGAATCAAGTCAGTTTGCAGAAGTGAAAGCCATCCAGCTGGCTTTAGATATTGCTGAACGAGAATAGTGGCCAGTTCTCTGTCTTTATACTGATTCATGGATGGTAGCAAATGCCCTGTGGGGGTGGTTACAGCAATGGAAGCAGAGCAACTGGCAGCACAGAGGCAAACCCATCTGGGCTGCAGCATTGTGGAAAGACATTGATGTCTGGGTGGAGAACCTGGTTGTAAAGGTACACCATGTAGATGCTCGTGAACCCAAGAATCAGGTTACTGAAGAACATCAAAACAACTAGCAAGTGGATCAGGCTGCTCAGATTGAAGTGGCTCAGGTGGACCTGGACTGGCAACATAAGGGTGAATTATTTATAGCTTGATGGGCCCATGACACCTCAGGTCATCAAGGCAGGGATACAACATACAGATGGGCTCGTGATCAAGGGGTGGACCTGACCATGGACACTATAGCACAGGTTATTTATGATTGTGAAACGTGCTGCAATCAAGCAAGCCAAGGGGTTGAATCCTCTTTGGTATGGAGGGCGATGGCTGAAATATAAATATGGAGAGGCCTGGCAGATTGATTACATCACACTCCCTCAAACCCGCAACAGCAAGCGCCATATACTTACAATGGTGGAAGCAACCACCGGATGGCTGGAAACATATCCTGTGCCCCCAGCCACTGCCCGGAACACTATCCTGGGCCTTGAACAGCAAGTCCTATGGCGATATGGCACCCCAGAAAGAATTGAGTCAGACAATGGGACTCGTTTCCGAAACAGTCTTATAGAGACTTGGGCCAAAGAGCATGGTATTGAGTGGATGTATCACATCCCCTATCATGCACCAGCCTCCGGAAAAATCAAGTGATACAATGGATTGTTAAAGACTACACTGAAGGCAATGGGTGCTGGGACATTCAAAAATTGGGAAACACATTTGCCAAAAGCCACCTCGTTAGTCAACACTAGGGGATCTGCTAACCGAGCTGGACCTGCCCAATCAAACCTGTTACGTACAGTAGAAGGAGACAAAGTCCCTGTAGTGTATATAAGAAACATGCTGGGGAAGACAGTCTGGGCTATTACTGCCTCAGGCAAAGGCAAACCCATATGTGGGATTGCTTTCACCCAGGGACCTGGGTGCTCTTGGTGGGTAATGCAAAAGAATGGGGATGTCCGATGTGTGCCTCAAGGGGATTTAATATTGGGTGAGAATAGCCCATGAGTTGAATTGTACTATGTTTATTCTCTAACACTGTATGTCATCACCATTGTGATTGCTATATGTCAATGTCCAATTAATGGTATCACAGTGTCCTGGTTTCAGTTAGGACAGAGTTAATTTTCCTCCTAGTAGCTGGCAGGGTGCTATGTTTTGGATTAGGATGAGAAAAGCGCTGATAACATGCTGATGTTTTAATTGTTGTAGAGCAGTGCTTACACCAAGCCAAGGACTTTTCAGCCTCTCTCTGTCCTGCTAGCGAGCAGGCTAGGGATGCAGCAGAAGCTGGGAGGGGACAGACCCAGGACAGCTGACCCAAACTGGCCAAAGGGGTATTCCATACCATCTGATGTCATGCTGAACAATATATAGGGGTGGCTAGCCGGGGTGGAGGTGTGGCCGGCTGCTCGGGGATAGGCTGGGCATCGGTCAACGGGTGGTGAGCAATTGCATTGTGCATCACTTATTTCGTACACATTATTACTATTAATACTATTATTATTATTATTATTGTTGTTATTCTTTTCCCTGTCTTAATAAACTGTCTTTATCTCAACTCACAGGCTTCACTTTCCCGTTTCTCTCCCCCATCCCGGAGAGGGAGGGGGGAGGGTGAGCGAACGGCTGTGTGGTGTTTGACTGCCAGCCGGGCTAAACCACAACAGCCCATTTGGCGCCCAACGTGGGGCACGAAGGGTTGAGATATCGACAGATTTGACCAGAGTGTGTTAAACTAAAATTGGTATAAGCATTCGACCTGCTTAATAGTTGCTAGTCACAATGTTGATTGCCTTAATCTCAAGTCTGCTGTGCCTGTTTCCCAAATTGAGTTTTATAGCAAGTTACTTTCTGTATGTGCTCCCTGTCGTGCTGTTTACCCTTTCCGGGCCCTGGTTTAAGATTGTTATGGTACTGTGTGGTGTAACGATGGCTTATGAAATGATGAAGTATCTGGTCATGACTCTAACCTGGTATTTGTACTCAGCACTGTCGTCGACTCTATACTTCGGAAACCATATCTCAGAAACTATTAGCAATTACACCTATTGCCTTTTTTCATCAGGGAGTCAGTCTCTGGAGGGGACAGGGGAAGATATTTTTTCCTACCTGTTCACTCTCCCTTCCTCCTTCACCACCCTCTTATCCCCCGAGCTAGTTACGGTAGCTCTCCAAGATGTTGAATATCCTTGGGATACTCAGACCAGCATGTTCTTGTTGTTATGTCTCCTGAATGCGCTTCAGGTTTTGTTTAAGGTTAAACAACTACTTAGGAATCTCATCCGGAGATCTGTCTTGAGGCGGGATATTTGCGAGTGGCAGGGAGTGTGGGAGGATATGGGCAGGTTTCTAGGGCAGTGGGCACCTCCAGTGTTTTGGACATTCACCCCTGAACAACTGCAAAATCCTAAAAAACTGGTAGAATGCTTGAAAAAAAGGTGTCATGACTCTGGCAGTTCCAAAGTGACACAAATCACTGTGGCGTGCTGGGGTCTGGCTTGTGCCTATCGAGCTGCAATTGATGCTACTATCAACCTAGTGACAGACCCTGCGGCCGTTCCAGTCCCGGCTCCTGCAGCCACTCCAGCTCCAGCTCCCGCAGCCGTCCCAGCTCCAGCTCCCGCAGCCGTTCCGGCTCCAGCTCCCGCAGCTGTCCCGGCTCCAGCTCCCGCAGCCGTTCCAGCTCCCGCAGCCGTTCCAGCTCCCGCAGCCGTCCCGGCTCCAGCTCCCGCAGCCGTTCCGGCTCCAGCTCCCGCAGCCGTTCCAGCTCCTGCAGCCGTCCCGGCTCCAGCTCCCGCAGCCGTTCCAGCTCCCGCAGCCGTTCCGGCTCCAGCTCCCGCAGCCGTTCCGGCTCCAGCTCCCGCAGCTGTCCCGGCTCCAGCTCCCGCAGCCATTCCAGCTCCCGCAGCCGTTCCAGCTCCCGCAGCCGTCCCGGCTCCAGCTCCCGCAGCCGTTCCGGCTCCAGCTCCCGCAGCTGTCCCGGCTCCAGCTCCCGCAGCCGTTCCGGCTCCAGCTCCCGCAGCCATTCCGGCTCCAGCTCCCGCAGCCATTCCCACTCCTGTGGCTGGGTCAGAGAAACGAACTGTAGCAGTGCAAGTTGCCCCTGCAGAGGGTACTCCAACCCCTGTAGCAGACCCTGTGGCTGGGTCAGAGAAACGAACTGTAGCAGTGCAAGTTGCCCCTGCAGAGGGTACTCTAACCCCTGTGGCAGACCCTGTGGCTGGGTCGGAGAAACGAACTGTAGCAGTGCAAGTTGACCCTGCAGAGGGTATTCCAATCCCTGTGGCAGACCCTGTGGCTGGGTCGGAGAGGCGAGCTGTAGCAGTGCAAGTTGCCCCTGTAGAAAAGGTGAAAAAGTGGTATAGAGACGCAGGTCGTTTAGAACGCAGAAAGTCTTCTGCTAAGTCTGGGTCTGGAGAAGACGAGGCTGGGCCATCAAGTGTGCAGGAGGATGAAGATGAGGATGAGGATGTCAGTAAGTCAACAGTAACTACCCGAACCCTATACCAGCGTGAGCTACGAGATGTGCGAAAAGATTTTGGTCGCTGTATAGGTGAACAGCTTGTCACCTGGCTGCTCCGGTGCTGGGACACTGGAGCCAATGGTGTGAAATTAGAGGGCAGGGAAGCCAAGCGGTTGGGATCCCTTGCTAGAGATGCAAGCATTGACAAAGCAATTGGAGATGGAGCACGATCTCACAGCCTCTGGAGGCGTCTCCTGTTAGCTGTGAAGGGAAGGTATCCCTACAAGGAAGAACTTGTATGTGTACCAGTCAAGTGGACCACCATGGAGAAGGGAATTCAGTACCTGAGGGAATTAGCCGTACGGGAAGTAATTTATAAGGACTTAAACGATGCACAAACATCCACAGATCCAGATGAAGTCCAGTGTACTCGACCCATATGGCGGAAGTTTGTACGGAATGCACCATCAACATGGGCCAGCACATTGGCAATAATAACCTGGAAAAACGGTGAAGATCCCACAGTGGGTGACATGGCTAAACAACTCCGGGAGTACGAAGGAAATCTCTCCTCTTCCCTACAGGCCTGCGTCTCGGCTGTGGAGAAACTCTCTGAAGAGTTCCACCAACTTAAAGAGAATTTATCTTCCCCCCCACCTGAACAAACCAGTGGCCACCAACTAAAAGAGAATACTTTGGAGAAACTTTTTGAAGAGGTCCAGCAACTTAAAGAGAGTGTATTTTCCTCCCCACCTGTACAAACCAGCGTCTCAGCTATTAGGGGTAAACGTGCATCCATGCAAAGAAGACAATATGGTGGGTACACACCCCGCACCACCCTGTGGTTTTACCTACGTGACCATGGAGAGGACATGAGAAAATGGGATGGAAAATCTACTGAGACCCTAGAGGCACGGGTACGTGAGTTGCAAAAGAAAACAATCGGGAGAAAGGGGTTCTCTGAAAAGTTTGCTGCTCCAACTTCTAGCAGGCAGTCTTTTAAACACAGAAATGAAGATTCTGACCAGGACTAGAGGGGCCCTGCCTCCAGCCAGGGGGAGGAAAGGGACAACCGAGTTTATTGGACTGTGTGGATTCGATGGCCTGGCACGTCTGACGCACAGAAGTATAAGGCTCTAGTAGACACCGGTGCACAATGTACTCTAATGCCATCCAGCTGTAAAGGGCCAGAGCCCATCTGTATTTATGGCGTGACAGGGGGATCCCAGCAGTTAACTGTATTGGAAGCTGAAGTGAGTCTAACCGGAAATGAGTGGCAAAAGCACCGTATTGTGACTGGCCCGGATGCTCCGTGCATCCTTGGCATAGACTATCTTAGAAGAGGATATTTCAAGGACCCAAAAGGGTTCCGCTGGGCTTTTGGCATAGCTGCCTTAGAGACAGAGGACATTAAACAGTTGTCTACCTTGCCCGGTCTCTCAGAGGACCCTTCTGTTGTGGGGTTGCTGAGGGTTGAAGAACAGCAAGTGCCAATCGCTACCACAACTGTGCACCGGCGGCAATATCGCACCAACCGAGACTCCCTGATTCCCATCCACGAGCTAATTCGTCAACTGGAGAGCCAAGGAGTGATCAGCAAGACCCATTCACCTTTTAATAGTCCCATATGGCCAGTGCGAAAGTCCAATGGTGAGTGGAGACTAACAGTGGACTATCGTGGCCTGAACGAAGTCACGCCACCACTGAGTGCTGCAGTGCCGGACATGCTAGAACTCCAGTACGAACTGGAATCAAAGGCAGCCAAGTGGTATGCCACAATTGATATTGCTAATGCATTTTTCTCCATCCCTCTAGCAGCAGAGTGCAGGCCACAGTTTGCTTTCACTTGGAGGGGAGTCCAATATACTTGGAATCGGCTGCCCCAGGGGTGGAAACATAGCCCTACCATTTGCCATGGTCTGATCCAGTCTGCGCTGGAGCAGGGGGAGGCTCCTGAACACCTGCAGTACATCGATGACATCATTGTGTGGGGTGACACTGCAGAGGAAGTTTTCGAGAAAGGGAAGAAAATAGTCCAAATCCTTCTGAAGGCCGGTTTTGCCATAAAACAAAATAAAGTTAAAGGACCTGCACGAGAGATCCAGTTTTTAGGAATAAAATGGCAAGATGGACGTCGTCAAATTCCAATGGATGTGATCAACAAAATAACAGCTATGTCTCCACCAACTAGCAAGAAGGAAACACAAACTTTCCTAGGTGTCGTGGGGTTTTGGAGAATGCATATTCCAAATTACAGTCTGATTGTAAACCCGCTCTACCAAGTAACTCGTAAGAAGAATGCTTTTGAATGGGGCCCTGAGCAACGACAAGCCTTTGAACAAATTAAACAAGAAATAGTTCATGCAGTAGCCCTTGGGCCAGTCCGAACAGGACCAGATGTAAAGAATGTGCTCTACACCGCAGCCGGGGAGAATGGCCCCACCTGGAGCCTCTGGCAGAAAGAACCTGGGGAAACTCGAGGTCGACCCCTGGGGTTTTGGAGTCGGGGATACCGAGGATCTGAGGCCCGCTATACTCCAACCGAAAAGGAGATATTGGCAGCATATGAGGGAGTTCGATCTGCTTCGGAAGTGGTCGGTACTGAAGCGCAGCTCCTCCTGGCACCCCGACTGCCGGTACTGGGTTGGATGTTCAGAGGAAGGGTCCCCTCTACACATCATGCAACTGATGCTACATGGAGCAAGTGGGTTGCACTGATTACTCAGCGGGCTCGAATAGGAAACCCCAGTCGCCCAGGAATCCTGGAAGTGATTATGGACTGGCCAGAAGGCAAGTACTTTGGGATATCGTCAGAGGAGGAGGTAGTCCGTGCTGAAGAAGCCCCACTGTACAACAAGCTACCAGAAAATGAGAAGAAATATGCCCTGTTCACTGATGGGTCCTGTCGTATTGTGGGAAAGCATCGGAGATGGAAAGCTGCTGTATGGAGTCCTACACGACGAGTTGCAGAAGCTGCTGAGGGAGAAGGTGAATCGAGTCAGTTTGCAGAAGTGAAAGCCGTTCAGCTGGCCTTAGATATTGCTGAACGAGAAAAGTGGCCAGTTCTCTATCTCTATACTGATTCATGGATGGTAGCAAATGCCCTGTGGGGGTGGCTACAACAATGGAAGCAGAACAACTGGGAACGCCGGGGCAAACCCATCTGGGCTGCTGCATTGTGGCAAGATATTGCTGCCCGGGTAGAGAACCTGGTTGTAAAGGTACGCCATGTAGATGCTCATGTGCCCAAGAATCGGGCTACTGAAGAACATCAAAACAACCAGCAGGTGGATCAGGCTGCTAAGATTGAAGTGGCTCAGGTGGACCTGGACTGGCAACATAAAGGTGAATTATTTATAGCCCGATGGGCCCATGACACCTCAGGCCATCAAGGTAGAGATGCAACATACAGATGGGCTCGTGACCGAGGGGTGGACCTGACCATGGACACTATAGCACAGGTTATTCATGATTGTGAAACATGTGCTGCAATTAAACAAGCCAAACGGTCAAAGCCTCTCTGGTATGGAGGACGATGGCTGAAATACAAATATGGAGAGGCCTGGCAGATTGATTACATCACACTCCCCCAAACCCGCAACGGCAAGCGCCACGTACTTACAATGGTGGAAGCAACCACCGGATGGCTGGAAACATATCCTGTGCCCCATGCCACCGCCCGGAACACTATCCTGGGCCTTGAAAAGCAAGTCCTATGGCGACATGGCACCCCAGAAAGAATTGAGTCAGACAATGGGACTCATTTCCGAAACAACCTTATAGACACTTGGGCCAAAGAACATGGTATTGAGTGGGTGTATCACATCCCTTATCATGCACCAGCCTCCGGGAAAGTTGAACGATACAATGGACTGTTAAAGACTACACTGAAAGCAATGGGTGCTGGGACATTCAAAAATTGGGAAACACATCTGGCAAAGGCCACCTGGTTAGTCAATACTAGAGGATCTGCCAACCGAGCTGGACCTGCCCAATCAAACCTGTTACGCACTGTAGAAGGGGATAAAGTTCCTGTAGTGCACGTAAGAAACATGCTGGGTAAGACAGTCTGGGCTACTCCCGCCTCAGGAAAAGGCAAGCCCATTCGTGGGATTGCTTTTGCTCGGGGACCTGGATGCACTTGGTGGGTAATGCAAGAGAATGGGGAGGTCCGGTGTGTACCTCAAGGGGACCTAATACTGGGTGAGAATAGCCCATGAGTTGAATTATAATATGTTAATTATCATATAACACTGTATGTCATCGCTACCATGGTTGCTATATATCATAGATGAAAATGGTGATTAATTAGAAAGTATTGGAAAGAGTGTAACCTGAGCATGACATAAATGGTATGGAATAAGGGGTGGATATCTGTCCTGGTTTCAGTTAGGACAGAGTTAATTTTCCTCCTAGTAGCTGGCAGGGTGCTATGTTTTGGATTAGGATGAGAAAAGCGCTGATAACATGCTGATGTTTAATTGTTGTAGAGCAGTGCTTACACCAAGCCAAGGACTTTTCAGCCTCTCTCTGTCCTGCTAGCGAGCAGGCTAGGGATGCAGCAGAAGCTGGGAGGGGACAGACCCAGGACAGCTGACCCAAACTGGCCAAAGGGGTATTCCATACCATCTGATGTCATGCTGAACAATATATAGGGGTGGCTAGCCGGGGTGGAGGTGTGGCCGGCTGCTCGGGGATAGGCTGGGCATCGGTCAACGGGTGGTGAGCAATTGCATTGTGCATCACTTATTTCGTACACATTATTACTATTAATACTATTATTATTATTATTATTGTTGTTATTCTTTTCCCTGTCTTAATAAACTGTCTTTATCTCAACTCACAGGCTTCACTTTCCCGTTTCTCTCCCCCATCCCGGAGAGGGAGGGGGGAGGGTGAGCGAACGGCTGTGTGGTGTTTGACTGCCAGCCGGGCTAAACCACAACACACAGTAAGTCCCAGAGATAACAATGAATGAATGCTAATAGAATTGGACAAGCGCAGCGGTGTAGTGGAACCAGAACAAGCTTCAACGTGCAACGATCCAACATCACACACCATCTCTTCTGCCCTGAAAGACTGCTGAGACAGATGGAGCTCGAAGTCAGTCACAGACTAAACAAACTTAGTGGACATTTCATGTACATATATGAAGGTGGTGACTAACTGCAACGTATTGGGAAGTGTGGGACCTAAGCACGACATAAATGGTATGGAATAAGGGGCGAATATTGTCCTGGTTTCACTTAAGATAGAGTTAATTTTCCTCCTAGTAGCTGGTGTGATGCTGTGTTTGGGATTTAGGATGAGAATAATGTTGATAACACACTGATGTTTTAATTGTTGCAGAGCAGTGCTTACGCTAAGCCAAGGACTTTTCAGCTTCTCCCACTGTCCTGCAAGCAGGCAGGCTGGGGGTGCAGCAGGATCTGGGAGGGGATAGACCCAGGACAGCTGACCCAAATTGGCCAAAGGAGTATTCCATACCATCTGACGTCGTGCTGAACAACTAAGGGGGGGGGGGGTTGGCCGGGGTATAGGGACCGGCTTCTCATGGATAGGCTGGGCATCTGTCAGCGGGTGGTGAGCAATTGCATTGTGCATCACTTGTTTGTACACATTATTATTATATTTTTTTCCTTTAATTTCTGACCTAGTAAACTGTCTTTGACACAACCCACAGGTTTTCATTTCTTTCTAAATCTCTCCCCCCATCCCAGAGAGGCAGGGGTGACGGTGAGCGAATGGCTGTGTGGTGCTTAGCTGCCGGCTGGGTTAAACCATAACAACTGGAAATGGTCCTAGATTTGCTAAGCCTACGAGGGTATTCTCACTGTCCTTCTCATCTCCCTCTAGTAGGGCATGTGGACAGCAGCACTTCCAAAACTTGAAGGACCCACTTGCCATGGGTCAGTGATGCCCATGGAGTGCTGGGATGTGAGTAACCCAGTAGCTGTGGCTGTGCAGCAGCTTTTTGCCAGCTGTACCAGACACACACACGGTACACAGAGCGAATCAGCCAGAGAAGACAACTAGGAAGAAAACCTTGGTGGCGGCTGTAACCCTCCAAGCTGTGCGGAAGGGAGCATTGAGAGGGCTGTGCCCTGGGCAGGAAATTCTTTGGGAGCAGCAGCCTTTGCCCTCTCACCTGCTGGGACACCATGGCCTAGCTGTCAGGGGGAGAAGAGGTGAGTGGGATTGGAGCAGGAAATCTGGCGTGCCTCAGTGGTCACTTTTCAAGATGAACTAGACGGAGAAGAGATCATTGTCCTGAACTGAAAATGGTCCTTGATTTCCTAAGCCTACAAGGGTGCCCTCAGTTTCCTTCTCATCTCCTTCTATTAGGGGATGTGGACAGCAGCTCTCCCCAAACCCAGGTTGCCACAGGCTGTGTGCAAGACTGCAGAGTTTTGCCCTGACTTGTTGCCCTAAAGAGACTGTCTGGATTGTTGCAGTTAAAAATCAGCACTACCAATGTTTGAAAAACACATTGAAAGGTTCTAATGCGGTGTAGGTAGATTCTTTTCGTGGGAAAATTGCAATACATGAAAATAGACTTGAATTGACATCAACCTTTGGTTTGGCTGCTTTCCCAAGGCAGGCAGGGGAAGGAGAAAGGAGGCCATGCCCGATGAGCAGACAAATCCCAACGGGCAGCGAAGGCACGCAGGCATCCAGGCCACTTGACCCACCCAGCTCCCCCACCTGATTGGGCCCTCGCACCAGGTGCCAGGATCCCTGAATGGGCTCCTTGTCCCATCAGCCCTGGGCAAACAGGGCTTATCAGAGATGCTTCAGGGGCAAACATCTCTCCTGAGGCCAGGGGAGCTTTGTTCCCCTGAAATTAGCTTTGAGCGGCTGCCCAGGAACAAGAGCCTGCTTCATCGGGTCCCCTCTGAATGGCCACATCCTGCCTGGGGACAGCAGTGACCTGTGCCTGGGGTGAGGGCACTGAAGGGACACTGCCTGGGGCCAAGGGACTTTGGGGACCATTGGCTGATTCCCAGACGGGGCTGGGGCTGGGGCCTTGCTGGGGCTGGCGGCACTGTCACCCACTGTCCAGGGGCAGCTCTGCAGGGAAGGACCCACGTGTCCGCGTGGGAACCATGGCCCCAGGCAGCAGCAGCCTGTGGGCCAGGGCAGGGCTTATTCCTCTCTGGTCTTCACGCTGCGGAGGACAAGAGTGCCCAGAGAGTGGGATCAGTTTAGGGCTTGCAGAAAACTTTGCAAGGCTGGACTGCCGTCTCCTGCTGCCCACCCATCACCAGAATGCCTCATTTTCAGTGCTGCTCAGTGCCCCTACTGCCTTCCCAGTTCCCCAAGAGCGCCGTTGATCATGCCTCTAAACCCCACCACCACCTTCCAGTGTCCCCAGTTCCCACAGTTCCTGCCAGCCCAAGAACTGCACTGAGTCCAGTCTCCTCTTTCTCCAAGGGCCTGGAAAAGTGCCAGGGACAACGGTGCTTGGAGAGCCCCGCTCTGAGGCAAGATACTGGTGCATGGGGAGTCCTGGGGGTTTGACTGGACAGGCAGAAATGAGGCAGAGGCAGGTGGGGGGCACAGGCAGACCGACCAGTAGGAGGTGAGGCACTGCCCCTCACCCCCTGATGCCTGGATGGAGCTGCCCCATGGAGCTGCCCCACGCAGGAAGCTGGCCTGGTGCCAGGGAAGGTGGCTGGCTGAGTGCCGGGACGGGGGTCAGTCTGTGCCAGGGCTGGGCTCGTTGCCAGGGCTGGTGTCCCTGCCAAACCCAGCTTTGTCCCGGAGGCTCTTGGGGGAGACAGGAGGAGCCCTGGCAGGAATAAATCTTGCCCCTCACCTTCTCCTGCTTCACTCAAGACTCACCAGACCACAGAGGAAGATGAAGGTCGCTGTGCTCAGTGTGGCCCTGCTCATCGCCGTCCTGTGCCACCCGGCAGATGCGCAGGTGAGCCCCCCATCACGGGCACAGGCTGAAGGCTGGAGGTGGGGGTGGGCTGCAGGGGGCCCCTCTGGCCAGGCGTACTTTGCCCTCTTTGGACACTGGGGCCTCAGCGCAATGTGGGTCCGTGCCCGGGTGCCCGGGTCTCTTTCATACCTTCTCTTGCTCCTCTCCCTCCAGCCACAGGTGGCTCTTCGGCCCGCTGAATCGTCTGTGGTGGCCTTGGACCAGGTGGTAAGTGCTCACGTGGCCCCTCAGGTCTCACTCTGGGCAATAGGACCCCAAAGAGGTGACCTTCCAGAGCTCTCTGGCCAGACTGGGCTGGGATACCTCCCCCAGCTGACAGCTGTCAACTCTCTTGCAAAAGAAACCTGCAGTGGTGAGCATCAAACCTCCTTGTTTTGCTTCTCCCTTTGCCAAGCAAGGGGCTGACAAAGTCTCTAACCCCCTCCCTTTGGGTACCCAAATTCCCCACACTCTCCTTGTCCCCCATCGCCAACACTGGTGTCCTTGCATGGGCAGACATCCCAGAGAAGCCTTAGGAGCAGTGAGGCTATGGGGAGCACCCGCACCAAGCCAAGGGGAGGGGTGGACAGCAAAAACCTGGGACTACCCAACCCCACAGCCCAAGCCCACCCCCCCCCCACCGAGCTCCATTCACAACTGCCTCATGGCTTTTCTTCCCTAGGACGCGGCAGATGTTGATCTGACAGCAAATGAAGATGTTGCCGTGTCAGTGAGTAGCGGGGTGACCCTGGGGTTGGCCAGGCTGGGGAAGCGGAGCGTTGTGCTGTCCCTTCTCATTCCTCATGGCATGTGGGGACATCCCTGTGACCTACCAGGTCTCTCGTGGGCTCCCTCCTGCTGCAGGTGGACAATGTGCAGGAGAAGGGGGCTCTGGGAGGCACCACGAGTTCTGCAGGCCGCAGGCCTTCCCTTGCCTTGCCCGAGGCGCTCCAGTGCGCCCCAATGTGTCCCAGTATACCCCACAGCCCCACTATACTCGCTCAAGCACCGCCAGAATTTTCCCTGGATGTCCCTTTCCCCAGAGCCCCCCTTGCCTTCCCCTGCCTACCAGTACAACCCAGTTTGGCCCTAACACTCCCTTTCTCCCCAGCCTGCCTTGAACACGGTGGAAAAGGCCTTGCGCAAGAGACGCCTGGCTGCAGCACTCCATGCCTAGGTGAGTAGGAGCCCCACAGGGGCTGCCAGGTGACCCTGTCAGAACCCGGAGTCCTTGGGGAATTGGATGTCAGGGTCTGGGTCTGGGTGTGGGTTAAAGGGACTGCCCATGACCTGCTCCGGAGGGACCTGGGAAATGCCATCCCCAAACTTTCCCTCGTGCTCCACAGATCTGTACAGACCAGGAGGGTCTCTGTAAGGGACAGGCAGGACTCTGGGTGCCATACAGGCAGCCCAGGGACACCGCAGATATGGGAGAGGGTCTGCGGGTGCTGTAAGCATACCTGGGGGACCCAGGTCCTGCTGTGTAGGGGCTGCCTGCTCCCAACACTTCTCATTCCCTCGGTCCTTTGAGAGAAATCCCATAGGGACAAGCTTCTCTCTCGTCCCAGTGGACTTTGATGGGTCATACTTTGGGCTGTGTCTTTCAGGAGAAGACATGATGTGGACCCCCCCTGTCCTCACCCCCTCCAGTGGCATGAGGAGATGATCAACCCTGGATGCGCCGACCTGATGCCGTGGGAGCCCTGGACCATTTTCCTCTAATGATCAATAAAGCCCTCCAGCAAAACTCTGCTCTGTGTGTCTTGTGTCTTGTGTCGTGTGTGTGTGTGTGTGTGTGTGTGTGTGGTCCAGGTCCACCTTCATCTGCTAGCACCCAGACACCTGGTCTTCTCTGGCAGCACCAGTGCTAAGCTTGAGGGAAGGACTGGAGGCCTGGTAGCCTGGGGACCTCTCCCCAGTGGAGGATTTCCTTGAGCATCCACCTGGAAGAGATAGAGATGAAGAGCAGCTGGTGCCAGACCTTGGTGCATCTCTGTTTGGGAGGGACCGATGGAAGCAGGCTGCTGCAGAGGCCTGTGGAGCACTGTGTGAAAACCAGCCCCCATTTGGAGAGGGGGCAGGAGAGGAGTGCGGACAGACAGCCCGTATCCCTAGGTCCTCTTCCCCACTCTGTGACGGGCAGTGGTTTCTTCCACAGGGGCCCAGCACTCCTGGGTTCACAGGTGTTTTTGCAGCCCCGTGCTGAGTACCCCCATTGCACAGGCTGTTGTATGGAGTGGTGGCTGTTTAGCACTGGTAGCTCACTAAGCACCACCATGCTTCTCTCTCACTCTGCTCCTCAGGACAGACAGAGAAAATACAGTAAAAAAGAAACAGAACAACAACAGAAACAAACCTAACCAACCAACCAAGAACAACAACAAAACTAATAACAACAACATCAAAAAACAACACCTCATGAGTTAGGAAAAGGACAGGGAGATCACCAACTCACCTGCTTCCCATCCTCCAGTGCAGTGTGCCTCTCAAGGGATGCAGTCTTTCATGAACTCACCCTAGGTGGACCTCCCACAGACCGCAGTTCTTCAAGAACTGCTCCAATATGTGTCTGTAATACAGGGTGAAGTCCTTCAGGAGCAGGTGGCTCCAGCACGCCTCCTCCACATGTGGCAGCTCCCACCAGATCACCTGCTCCACCATGGACTCCTCTTCATGGAAGTCAGGTCCAGCCAGGGGCCTGCTCCTGTGTGGATAACCATGGGCTGCAGCCTCCTTCAGGCCAGATCCTCCTGCTCCGGTATGAGTTCCTCCAGGGGCTGCAGAGTGGAGATGTACCCCAACATGGTACCCAGTGGTCTGCAGGGGCACTGCCTGCTTCACCCTGGTCCTCTCCATGGGTGTAAGAGACTGAAAAGCTACAAAAGAATGATGTCTCAAACACCTGGCAGAAAATGGGTGTTATCACACCAACGAGATAAGATACGGTCAGAAAAGAGGATCCTGAAGAGGCGGGACAGCACTTTTCTGGGGCCTACTTCCTTACCTAAGGGCAAATAAAATTGACTTCAGGGCCTTGGGACACCTGGTTAAAAGACTGTGGAGCACATACAGTGTTTTCCTCTATCCCTCCGTCTGTACGCAATAACAGGAAGAGCCAGCAAAACAATAGCTGGCTCAGAGCCTGGTGTCAGTGGCAGAACTTTGTTTTTTTTGATCACAGGTCATTTTAAAAGACACTAGGCCTGCTGGCAATGGAGGGGTTCACTTGTCTCTAAGGGGGGTCTTTGGTTTCTTTCAAAAGTTGGCAGGATGCAGTGACAGGGCTTTAAACTAGATTTGAAGGGGGAAAGGAGTAAAACCAGGCTTGACAGAGACAAGCCTGGGGGTGGTATGACAATGGTTATGAGACGGTGGGCTAACAAGGTCCATTGGTCTGCCATCCCGGTTGAGGTAGGGGATGGAGAACCATGCAGCAGCAAAGGCACAAGGGACATTGACAGGTTAGAAATCACAGAAGTGGCCAGGAATGGTCATGCAGGAATTAGGGCTTCTCCCTAATTCCCTAAAAAGTTGGGGGGGGGGGGGTCGCTAGCCCAACTGAAGTGCACTTACACTAATGTGCAATCAGGCCTGTAGTGCATCTATGCTATCGTCCAGACAGGCCTGAAGTGCATCTACACTAACGGCCAGTCAGTCTTATCTCTGTGCCTGGCAAGATCACAGAGCAGATCCTCCTAGAAACTATGCTGAGGCAGGTGGAAAATAAGGAGGTGACTGGCAACAGCCAACATGGCTTCACGAAGGGCAGATTGTGCCTGGTGGCCTTCTACGAGGGAGTTACAGCACTGTTGGATAGGGGAAGAGCAAATGACGTCCTCTGTCTGCACTTTTTCAAAGCATTTGACCCTGTCCCCCATGATATCCTAGTCTCTAAACCGGAGAGACGTGGATATGGTGGATGGACCACTCGGAGGATAATTAATTGGCTGGATGGTCACACTCAAAGAGTTGGGGTCTATCGTTCAATTTCCAAGTGGAGATCAGGAACGACTGCTGCTCCTCAGGGGTAGGTACTGGGACCAGTGCTCTCTAACATCTTTGTTGGTGACACGGACAGTGGGATCAAGTGCACCCTCAGCACGTTTGCCAATGACACCAAGCTGTGTGCTGTGGTTGACACTCCAGAGGGTAGGGATGCCATCCAAAGGGACCTTGAAAGGCTTCAGAGGTGGGCCTGTGCAAACCTCATGGAGTTCAACAAGGCCCAGTGCAAGGTGCTGCACTTGGGCTGGGGCAATCGTAAGCACAAATACAGGCTGAGTGGAGAATGGATTGAGAACTGCCCTAAGGAGAAGGACAGTTCAGAACGGGTGTTGCTGGATGAGAAGCTCAACATGAGCTGCCAACGTGCACCTACAGCCCCAGAAAGCAAACGGTATCTTGGGCTGCATCAAAAGCAGCATAGCCAGCAGGTCGAGGGAGGCAATTCTCCCCTTCTGCTCTGCTCCAATGAGACCCCACCTGGAGTGCCGCCTTCAGCCCTGGGGGCCCCTGCACAAGAAGGACACAGAAGTATTAGAACAAGTGCAGAAGAGGGCCACGAAGCTGATCAAAGGGCTGGAGCACCTCTCCTATGAAGACAGGCTGAAGGAGTTGGGGTTGTCCAGAGTGGAGAAGAGAAGGCTCTGGGGAGACCTTATAACGTCTTTCCAGTACCTAAAGGGGGCCTACAGGAAAGCTAGGGAGGGACACTTTGTCAGGAAGTGTAGTGATAGGATAAGGGGGAATGGTTTTAAACTAAAAAAAGGGTGGATTTAGATTAGACATTAGGAAGAAGTTCTTTACTCTGAGGATGGTGAGGCACTGGAGCAGGCTGCCCGGAGAAGTTGTGGATGCCCCATCCCTGGAAGTGTTCAAGGCCAGGTTGGATGGGGCTTTGGGCAATCTGGTCTAGTGGGAGGTGTCCCTGCCCATGGCAGGGGAGTTGGAAATAGATGATCTTTAAGGTCCCCACCAAGCCAAACCATTCTATAATTCTATGACTCTACACCAATACACACAGTATGGGCAACAAACAGGAGGAGCTGGAAGCCATTGTGCAGCAGGAAAACTATGACGTAGATGCCATCAGAGAAACACAATGGGAAGGCTCGCATGACTGGAGTGTTGCAATGGATGGCTACGAACTCTTCAGAAGGGATAGGCTAGGAAGGAGAGGCAGAGGAGTAGCCCTGTATGGTAGGGAGTGTTTTGATTGTCTAGAGCTTAACGATGGTGATGACAGGCTAAAGTGCTTATGGGTAAGAATCAGGGGGAAGGCCAACAAGGCAGATATCATGGTGGGAGTCTGTTATACACTGCCCAACCATGTTGACAAGGTAGACAAAATATTCTATAAACAGCTGGGAGAAGCCTCTCAATCGCTAGCCCTTGCTCTTGTGGGGGACTTCAACTAACCAGATGTCTGCTTGAAATGCAACGCAGCAGAGAGGAAACAGCCTAGGAGGTTTCTGGAGAGTGTGGAAGATAACTTCTGACACAGCTGGTGAGCAAGCCAACTAGGCATGGTTCCCCACTGGACCTCTAGCTTGTGAACAGAGAAGGACTTGGGGGTAATGTGAAAGCTGGAGGAGATCACGAATTAATAGAGTTTTGATTCTTGGAAAAGTAAGGACGGAGGGTAGCATAACTTTGGCAGACTTTGGTGTGCTTGGGAGACTGGTTGGGGGAGTCCCTCCAGAGGCAGTCCTGAAGGGCAAGGGAGTCCAAGTTGTCAGGGCACTCTTCAAGAAGAAAGTCTTAACATGCAAGGAGCCGAAAGATGAACCAGTGTGGAAGAAGGCTGGACTGGCTGAACAGAGAGCTGTGCTAGAGCCCAGGAAGGAAAAGAGGGGTTTTGAGCTTTGGAAGAAAAGGCTGGCCACTCAGGAGAACTATAAAGATGTCATGAGGCTGTGCAGGCTGTGCAGGGAGAAAATTAGAAGGGCCAAAGCCCAAACTGAGCTGTTGGCTCAAACTGGCCATGTGGTCATAGCCACTCAGGCTATTGCTGTTAAAGATGATAAAAACTGTTTTTACATACATAAACAAGAAAAGGAGGACCAAGGAGAATCTCCATCCTTTATAGGATGTGGCAGGGAAACATAGTGACAAGAGATGAGGAAAATGCTGAGGTACTAATGCCTGCTTTGCCTCAGTCTTTAGCAGCAAAACCAGTCTTTCTCTGAGAACCCAGCCCCCCCCAAGCTCGTAGATAGGGACAGGGAGCAGAATGACGCCCTCATAATCAACGAGGACATGGTTAGCGACCTGCTAAAACACTTAGACACATGCAAGTCTGTGGAGGAGGATAGGATCCACCCAAGGGTACTGAGGGAGCTGGCAGAGGTGCCAGAGGTGGACACTTTCCATCATTGATAAGCAGTCCTGGCTATCCGGGGAGGTCCAGGTTGACTGGTGGATTGCAAATGTGACGCTCATCTACAAGAAGGGCTGGAAGAAGGATCAAGGGAAACTACAGGCCTGTCAGTCTGACCTTTGTGTCGGGGAAGCTCATGGAGCAGATTATCCTGAGTGCCATCATGCGGCATTTAGAGGGCAACCTAGCAATCAGGCCCAGTCAGCACGGCTTTATGAAAGGCAAGTCCTCCTTGACAAAGCTGATCTCCTTCTACAGCAAGGTGTCCCGCTCAGTGGACGAGGGAAAGGCTGTGGATACGGTCTACCTAGACTTCAGTAAGGCTTTTGATGCCGTTTCCCCCCAGCATTGTCCTGGAGACGTTCGTTGCTCAAGGCCTGGACAAGTGTCTGCTTCATTGGGTTAAAAGCTGGCTGGGTAGCCACGCCCAAAGTCACTGATGAATGGAGTTAAATCCAGCTGGATGCCGGTCACTAGTAGTGTCCCCCAGGGCTCAGTACCGGGGCCAATTCTCTTCAATATCTTTCTCAATGGTCTGCATGAGGGGATCAAGCACACTGTCAGTAAGTTTGCAGACAACACCAAGTTAGGCGCGAGTGTTGATCTGCTCGAGGGTAGGAGGGCTCTGCAGAGGGGTCTAGATAGGCTGGACTGATGGTCTGAGGCCAACTGTCTGAGGTTCAGCAAGGCTAAGTGCCGGGTCCTGCACTTGGGGCACAGCAACCCCATGCAGCGCTACAGGCAGGGGGAAGAGAGAGTCTGGAAAGCTGCCTGGCGGAAAGGGTCCTGGGGGGATTGATCGACAGCTGCCTGAATATGAGCCAGCGGTGTGGTCAGGTGGCCAAGAAGGCCAACAGCATCCTGGCTTGTATCAGAAATAGTGTGGCCAGCAGGACTACGAAAGTGATTGTCCCTCTGTACTCGGCTCTGGTGAGGCCGCACCTCAAATACTGTGCTCAGTTTTGGGCCCCTCACTACAAGAAGGACATCGAGGTGCTGGAACATGTCCAGAGAAGGGCAGCGAGGCTGGTGAAGGGTCCCAAGAATAAGTCTTACGAGGAGCGGCTGAGGGAGCTGGGGTTGTTCAGCCTGGAGAAGAGGAGTCTCAGGGGCAGCCTTATCGCTCCCTATAGGTACCTTAAAGGAGGCTGTAGCAAGGTGGGAATTGATCTATTCTCCCACATGCCTGGCGATAGGATGAGGGGGAATGGCCTTACGTTGCGCCTGGGGAGGTTTAGTTTGGATATTAGGAAAAACTTTTTTACTGAAAGGGTTGTTAGGCATTGCAATGGTCTGTCCAGGGAAGCGGTCGAGTCACCATCCCTGGAGGTCTTTAAAAGACGTTTAGATGTAGAGCTTACAGATATGGTTTAGTGGAGGACTTGTTAGTGTTAGGTCAGAGGTTGGACTAGGTGATCTTGGAGGTCTCTTCCAACCTAGACGATTCTGTGATTCTGTGAAGCTACCAGAAAATGAGAAGCAATATGCCCTGTTCACTGATGGGTCCTGTCGTATTGTGGGAAAGCATCGGCAGTGGAAGGCCGCTGTATGGAGTTCTACACAACAAGTTGCAGAAGCTGCTGAGGGAGAAGGTGAATCAAGTCAGTTTGCAGAAGTGAAAGCCATCCAGCTGGCTTTAGATATTGCTGAACGAGAATAGTGGCCAGTTCTCTGTCTTTATACTGATTCATGGATGGTAGCAAATGCCCTGTGGGGGTGGTTACAGCAATGGAAGCAGAGCAACTGGCAGCACAGAGGCAAACCCATCTGGGCTGCAGCATTGTGGAAAGACATTGATGTCTGGGTGGAGAACCTGGTTGTAAAGGTACACCATGTAGATGCTCGTGAACCCAAGAATCAGGTTACTGAAGAACATCAAAACAACTAGCAAGTGGATCAGGCTGCTCAGATTGAAGTGGCTCAGGTGGACCTGGACTGGCAACATAAGGGTGAATTATTTATAGCTTGATGGGCCCATGACACCTCAGGTCATCAAGGCAGGGATACAACATACAGATGGGCTCGTGATCAAGGGGTGGACCTGACCATGGACACTATAGCACAGGTTATTTATGATTGTGAAACGTGCTGCAATCAAGCAAGCCAAGGGGTTGAATCCTCTTTGGTATGGAGGGCGATGGCTGAAATATAAATATGGAGAGGCCTGGCAGATTGATTACATCACACTCCCTCAAACCCGCAACAGCAAGCGCCATATACTTACAATGGTGGAAGCAACCACCGGATGGCTGGAAACATATCCTGTGCCCCCAGCCACTGCCCGGAACACTATCCTGGGCCTTGAACAGCAAGTCCTATGGCGATATGGCACCCCAGAAAGAATTGAGTCAGACAATGGGACTCGTTTCCGAAACAGTCTTATAGAGACTTGGGCCAAAGAGCATGGTATTGAGTGGATGTATCACATCCCCTATCATGCACCAGCCTCCGGAAAAATCAAGTGATACAATGGATTGTTAAAGACTACACTGAAGGCAATGGGTGCTGGGACATTCAAAAATTGGGAAACACATTTGCCAAAAGCCACCTCGTTAGTCAACACTAGGGGATCTGCTAACCGAGCTGGACCTGCCCAATCAAACCTGTTACGTACAGTAGAAGGAGACAAAGTCCCTGTAGTGTATATAAGAAACATGCTGGGGAAGACAGTCTGGGCTATTACTGCCTCAGGCAAAGGCAAACCCATATGTGGGATTGCTTTCACCCAGGGACCTGGGTGCTCTTGGTGGGTAATGCAAAAGAATGGGGATGTCCGATGTGTGCCTCAAGGGGATTTAATATTGGGTGAGAATAGCCCATGAGTTGAATTGTACTATGTTTATTCTCTAACACTGTATGTCATCACCATTGTGATTGCTATATGTCAATGTCCAATTAATGGTATCACAGTAAGTCCCAGAGATAACAATGAATGAATGCTAATAGAATTGGACAAGCGCAGCGGTGTAGTGGAACCAGAACAAGCTTCAACGTGCAACGATCCAACATCACACACCATCTCTTCTGCCCTGAAAGACTGCTGAGACAGATGGAGCTCGAAGTCAGTCACAGACTAAACAAACTTAGTGGACATTTCATGTACATATATGAAGGTGGTGACTAACTGCAACGTATTGGGAAGTGTGGGACCTAAGCACGACATAAATGGTATGGAATAAGGGGCGAATATTGTCCTGGTTTCACTTAAGATAGAGTTAATTTTCCTCCTAGTAGCTGGTGTGATGCTGTGTTTGGGATTTAGGATGAGAATAATGTTGATAACACACTGATGTTTTAATTGTTGCAGAGCAGTGCTTACGCTAAGCCAAGGACTTTTCAGCTTCTCCCACTGTCCTGCAAGCAGGCAGGCTGGGGGTGCAGCAGGATCTGGGAGGGGATAGACCCAGGACAGCTGACCCAAATTGGCCAAAGGAGTATTCCATACCATCTGACGTCGTGCTGAACAACTAAGGGGGGGGGGGGGTTGGCCGGGGTATAGGGACCGGCTTCTCATGGATAGGCTGGGCATCTGTCAGCGGGTGGTGAGCAATTGCATTGTGCATCACTTGTTTGTACACATTATTATTATATTTTTTTCCTTTAATTTCTGACCTAGTAAACTGTCTTTGACACAACCCACAGGTTTTCATTTCTTTCTAAATCTCTCCCCCCATCCCAGAGAGGCAGGGGTGACGGTGAGCGAATGGCTGTGTGGTGCTTAGCTGCCGGCTGGGTTAAACCATAACAACTGGAAATGGTCCTAGATTTGCTAAGCCTACGAGGGTATTCTCACTGTCCTTCTCATCTCCCTCTAGTAGGGCATGTGGACAGCAGCACTTCCAAAACTTGAAGGACCCACTTGCCATGGGTCAGTGATGCCCATGGAGTGCTGGGATGTGAGTAACCCAGTAGCTGTGGCTGTGCAGCAGCTTTTTGCCAGCTGTACCAGACACACACACGGTACACAGAGCGAATCAGCCAGAGAAGACAACTAGGAAGAAAACCTTGGTGGCGGCTGTAACCCTCCAAGCTGTGCGGAAGGGAGCATTGAGAGGGCTGTGCCCTGGGCAGGAAATTCTTTGGGAGCAGCAGCCTTTGCCCTCTCACCTGCTGGGACACCATGGCCTAGCTGTCAGGGGGAGAAGAGGTGAGTGGGATTGGAGCAGGAAATCTGGCGTGCCTCAGTGGTCACTTTTCAAGATGAACTAGACGGAGAAGAGATCATTGTCCTGAACTGAAAATGGTCCTTGATTTCCTAAGCCTACAAGGGTGCCCTCAGTTTCCTTCTCATCTCCTTCTATTAGGGGATGTGGACAGCAGCTCTCCCCAAACCCAGGTTGCCACAGGCTGTGTGCAAGACTGCAGAGTTTTGCCCTGACTTGTTGCCCTAAAGAGACTGTCTGGATTGTTGCAGTTAAAAATCAGCACTACCAATGTTTGAAAAACACATTGAAAGGTTCTAATGCGGTGTAGGTAGATTCTTTTCGTGGGAAAATTGCAATACATGAAAATAGACTTGAATTGACATCAACCTTTGGTTTGGCTGCTTTCCCAAGGCAGGCAGGGGAAGGAGAAAGGAGGCCATGCCCGATGAGCAGACAAATCCCAACGGGCAGCGAAGGCACGCAGGCATCCAGGCCACTTGACCCACCCAGCTCCCCCACCTGATTGGGCCCTCGCACCAGGTGCCAGGATCCCTGAATGGGCTCCTTGTCCCATCAGCCCTGGGCAAACAGGGCTTATCAGAGATGCTTCAGGGGCAAACATCTCTCCTGAGGCCAGGGGAGCTTTGTTCCCCTGAAATTAGCTTTGAGCGGCTGCCCAGGAACAAGAGCCTGCTTCATCGGGTCCCCTCTGAATGGCCACATCCTGCCTGGGGACAGCAGTGACCTGTGCCTGGGGTGAGGGCACTGAAGGGACACTGCCTGGGGCCAAGGGACTTTGGGGACCATTGGCTGATTCCCAGACGGGGCTGGGGCTGGGGCCTTGCTGGGGCTGGCGGCACTGTCACCCACTGTCCAGGGGCAGCTCTGCAGGGAAGGACCCACGTGTCCGCGTGGGAACCATGGCCCCAGGCAGCAGCAGCCTGTGGGCCAGGGCAGGGCTTATTCCTCTCTGGTCTTCACGCTGCGGAGGACAAGAGTGCCCAGAGAGTGGGATCAGTTTAGGGCTTGCAGAAAACTTTGCAAGGCTGGACTGCCGTCTCCTGCTGCCCACCCATCACCAGAATGCCTCATTTTCAGTGCTGCTCAGTGCCCCTACTGCCTTCCCAGTTCCCCAAGAGCGCCGTTGATCATGCCTCTAAACCCCACCACCACCTTCCAGTGTCCCCAGTTCCCACAGTTCCTGCCAGCCCAAGAACTGCACTGAGTCCAGTCTCCTCTTCCTCCAAGGGCCTGGAAAAGTGCCAGGGACAACGGTGCTTGGAGAGCCCCGCTCTGAGGCAAGATACTGGTGCATGGGGAGTCCTGGGGGTTTGACTGGACAGGCAGAAATGAGGCAGAGGCAGGTGGGGGGCACAGGCAGACCGACCAGTAGGAGGTGAGGCACTGCCCCTCACCCCCTGATGCCTGGATGGAGCTGCCCCATGGAGCTGCCCCACGCAGGAAGCTGGCCTGGTGCCAGGGAAGGTGGCTGGCTGAGTGCCGGGACGGGGGTCAGTCTGTGCCAGGGCTGGGCTCGTTGCCAGGGCTGGTGTCCCTGCCAAACCCAGCTTTGTCCCGGAGGCTCTTGGGGGAGACAGGAGGAGCCCTGGCAGGAATAAATCTTGCCCCTCACCTTCTCCTGCTTCACTCAAGACTCACCAGACCACAGAGGAAGATGAAGGTCGCTGTGCTCAGTGTGGCCCTGCTCATCGCCGTCCTGTGCCACCCGGCAGATGCGCAGGTGAGCCCCCCATCACGGGCACAGGCTGAAGGCTGGAGGTGGGGGTGGGCTGCAGGGGGCCCCTCTGGCCAGGCGTACTTTGCCCTCTTTGGACACTGGGGCCTCAGCGCAATGTGGGTCCGTGCCCGGGTGCCCGGGTCTCTTTCATACCTTCTCTTGCTCCTCTCCCTCCAGCCACAGGTGGCTCTTCGGCCCGCTGAATCGTCTGTGGTGGCCTTGGACCAGGTGGTAAGTGCTCACGTGGCCCCTCAGGTCTCACTCTGGGCAATAGGACCCCAAAGAGGTGACCTTCCAGAGCTCTCTGGCCAGACTGGGCTGGGATACCTCCCCCAGCTGACAGCTGTCAACTCTCTTGCAAAAGAAACCTGCAGTGGTGAGCATCAAACCTCCTTGTTTTGCTTCTCCCTTTGCCAAGCAAGGGGCTGACAAAGTCTCTAACCCCCTCCCTTTGGGTACCCAAATTCCCCACACTCTCCTTGTCCCCCATCGCCAACACTGGTGTCCTTGCATGGGCAGACATCCCAGAGAAGCCTTAGGAGCAGTGAGGCTATGGGGAGCACCCGCACCAAGCCAAGGGGAGGGGTGGACAGCAAAAACCTGGGACTACCCAACCCCACAGCCCAAGCCCACCCCACCCCCACCGAGCTCCATTCACAACTGCCTCATGGCTTTTCTTCCCTAGGACGCGGCAGATGTTGATCTGACAGCAAATGAAGATGTTGCCGTGTCAGTGAGTAGCGGGGTGACCCTGGGGTTGGCCAGGCTGGGGAAGCGGAGCGTTGTGCTGTCCCTTCTCATTCCTCATGGCATGTGGGGACATCCCTGTGACCTACCAGGTCTCTCGTGGGCTCCCTCCTGCTGCAGGTGGACAATGTGCAGGAGAAGGGGGCTCTGGGAGGCACCACGAGTTCTGCAGGCCGCAGGCCTTCCCTTGCCTTGCCCGAGGCGCTCCAGTGCGCCCCAATGTGTCCCAGTATACCCCACAGCCCCACTATACTCGCTCAAGCACCGCCAGAATTTTCCCTGGATGTCCCTTTCCCCAGAGCCCCCCTTGCCTTCCCCTGCCTACCAGTACAACCCAGTTTGGCCCTAACACTCCCTTTCTCCCCAGCCTGCCTTGAACACGGTGGAAAAGGCCTTGCGCAAGAGACGCCTGGCTGCAGCACTCCATGCCTAGGTGAGTAGGAGCCCCACAGGGGCTGCCAGGTGACCCTGTCAGAACCCGGAGTCCTTGGGGAATTGGATGTCAGGGTCTGGGTCTGGGTGTGGGTTAAAGGGACTGCCCATGACCTGCTCCGGAGGGACCTGGGAAATGCCATCCCCAAACTTTCCCTCGTGCTCCACAGATCTGTACAGACCAGGAGGGTCTCTGTAAGGGACAGGCAGGACTCTGGGTGCCATACAGGCAGCCCAGGGACACCGCAGATATGGGAGAGGGTCTGCGGGTGCTGTAAGCATACCTGGGGGACCCAGGTCCTGCTGTGTAGGGGCTGCCTGCTCCCAACACTTCTCATTCCCTCGGTCCTTTGAGAGAAATCCCATAGGGACAAAGCTTCTCTCTCGTCCCAGTGGACTTTGATGGGTCATACTTTGGGCTGTGTCTTTCAGGAGAAGACATGATGTGGACCCCCCCTGTCCTCACCCCCTCCAGTGGCATGAGGAGATGATCAACCCTGGATGCGCCGACCTGATGCCGTGGGAGCCCTGGACCATTTTCCTCTAATGATCAATAAAGCCCTCCAGCAAAACTCTGCTCTGTGTGTCTTGTGTCTTGTGTCGTGTGTGTGTGTGTGTGTGTGTGTGTGTGGTCCAGGTCCACCTTCATCTGCTAGCACCCAGACACCTGGTCTTCTCTGGCAGCACCAGTGCTAAGCTTGAGGGAAGGACTGGAGGCCTGGTAGCCTGGGGACCTCTCCCCAGTGGAGGATTTCCTTGAGCATCCACCTGGAAGAGATAGAGATGAAGAGCAGCTGGTGCCAGACCTTGGTGCATCTCTGTTTGGGAGGGACCGATGGAAGCAGGCTGCTGCAGAGGCCTGTGGAGCACTGTGTGAAAACCAGCCCCCATTTGGAGAGGGGGCAGGAGAGGAGTGCGGACAGACAGCCCGTATCCCTAGGTCCTCTTCCCCACTCTGTGACGGGCAGTGGTTTCTTCCGCAGGGGCCCAGCACTCCTGGGTTCACAGGTGTTTTTGCAGCCCCGTGCTGAGTACCCCCATTGCACAGGCTGTTGTATGGAGTGGTGGCTGTTTAGCACTGGTAGCTCACTAAGCACCACCATGCTTCTCTCTCACTCTGCTCCTCAGGACAGACAGAGAAAATACAGTAAAAAAGAAACAGAACAACAACAGAAAACAAACCTAACCAACCAACCAAGAACAACAACAAAACTAATAACAACAACATCAAAAACAACACCTCATGAGTTAGGAAAAGGACAGGGAGATCACCAACTCACCTGCTTCCCATCCTCCAGTGCAGTGTGCCTCTCAAGGGATGCAGTCTTTCATGAACTCACCCTAGGTGGACCTCCCACAGACCGCAGTTCTTCAAGAACTGCTCCAATATGTGTCTGTAATACAGGGTGAAGTCCTTCAGGAGCAGGTGGCTCCAGCACGCCTCCTCCACATGTGGCAGCTCCCACCAGATCACCTGCTCCACCATGGACTCCTCTTCATGGAAGTCAGGTCCAGCCAGGGGCCTGCTCCTGTGTGGATAACCATGGGCTGCAGCCTCCTTCAGGCCAGATCCTCCTGCTCCGGTATGAGTTCCTCCAGGGGCTGCAGAGTGGAGATGTACCCCAACATGGTACCCAGTGGTCTGCAGGGGCACTGCCTGCTTCACCCTGGTCCTCTCCATGGGTGTAAGAGACTGAAAAGCTACAAAAGAATGATGTCTCAAACACCTGGCAGAAAATGGGTGTTATCACACCAACGAGATAAGATACGGTCAGAAAAGAGGATCCTGAAGAGGCGGGACAGCACTTTTCTGGGGCCTACTTCCTTACCTAAGGGCAAATAAAATTGACTTCAGGGCCTTGGGACACCTGGTTAAAAGACTGTGGAGCACATACAGTGTTTTCCTCTATCCCTCCGTCTGTACGCAATAACAGGAAGAGCCAGCAAAACAATAGCTGGCTCAGAGCCTGGTGTCAGTGGCAGAACTTTGTTTTTTTTTGATCACAGGTCATTTTACAAGACACTAGGCCTGCTGGCAATGGAGGGGTTCACTTGTCTCTAAGGGGGGTCTTTGGTTTCTTTCAAAAGTTGGCAGGATGCAGTGACAGGGCTTTAAACTAGATTTGAAGGGGGAAAGGAGTAAAACCAGGCTTGACAGAGACAAGCCTGGGGGTGGTATGACAATGGTTATGAGACGGTGGGCTAACAAGGTCCATTGGTCTGCCATCCCGGTTGAGGTAGGGGATGGAGAACCATGCAGCAGCAAAGGCACAAGGGACATTGACAGGTTAGAAATCACAGAAGTGGCCAGGAATGGTCATGCAGGAATTAGGGCTTCTCCCTAATTCCCTAAAAAGTTGGGGGGGGGGGGGGGTCGCTAGCCCAACTGAAGTGCACTTACACTAATGTGCAGTCAGGCCTGTAGTGCATCTATGCTATCGTCCAGACAGGCCTGAAGTGCATCTACACTAACGGCCAGTCAGTCTTATCTCTGTGCCTGGCAAGATCACAGAGCAGATCCTCCTAGAAACTATGCTGAGGCAGGTGGAAAATAAGGAGGTGACTGGCAACAGCCAACATGGCTTCACGAAGGGCAGATTGTGCCTGGTGGCCTTCTACGAGGGAGTTACAGCACTGTTGGATAGGGGAAGAGCAAATGACGTCCTCTGTCTGCACTTTTTCAAAGCATTTGACCCTGTCCCCCATGATATCCTAGTCTCTAAACCGGAGAGACGTGGATATGGTGGATGGACCACTCGGAGGATAATTAATTGGCTGGATGGTCACACTCAAAGAGTTGGGGTCTATCGTTCAATTTCCAAGTGGAGATCAGGAACGACTGCTGCTCCTCAGGGGTAGGTACTGGGACCAGTGCTCTCTAACATCTTTGTTGGTGACACGGACAGTGGGATCAAGTGCACCCTCAGCACGTTTGCCAATGACACCAAGCTGTGTGCTGTGGTTGACACTCCAGAGGGTAGGGATGCCATCCAAAGGGACCTTGAAAGGCTTCAGAGGTGGGCCTGTGCAAACCTCATGGAGTTCAACAAGGCCCAGTGCAAGGTGCTGCACTTGGGCTGGGGCAATCGTAAGCACAAATACAGGCTGAGTGGAGAATGGATTGAGAACTGCCCTAAGGAGAAGGACAGTTCAGAACGGGTGTTGCTGGATGAGAAGCTCAACATGAGCTGCCAACGTGCACCTACAGCCCCAGAAAGCAAACGGTATCTTGGGCTGCATCAAAAGCAGCATAGCCAGCAGGTCGAGGGAGGCAATTCTCCCCTTCTGCTCTGCTCCAATGAGACCCCACCTGGAGTGCCGCCTTCAGCCCTGGGGGCCCCTGCACAAGAAGGACACAGAAGTATTAGAACAAGTGCAGAAGAGGGCCACGAAGCTGATCAAAGGGCTGGAGCACCTCTCCTATGAAGACAGGCTGAAGGAGTTGGGGTTGTCCAGAGTGGAGAAGAGAAGGCTCTGGGGAGACCTTATAACGTCTTTCCAGTACCTAAAGGGGGCCTACAGGAAAGCTAGGGAGGGACACTTTGTCAGGAAGTGTAGTGATAGGATAAGGGGGAATGGTTTTAAACTAAAAAAAGGGTGGATTTAGATTAGACATTAGGAAGAAGTTCTTTACTCTGAGGATGGTGAGGCACTGGAGCAGGCTGCCCGGAGAAGTTGTGGATGCCCCATCCCTGGAAGTGTTCAAGGCCAGGTTGGATGGGGCTTTGGGCAATCTGGTCTAGTGGGAGGTGTCCCTGCCCATGGCAGGGGAGTTGGAAATAGATGATCTTTAAGGTCCCCACCAAGCCAAACCATTCTATAATTCTATGACTCTACACCAATACACACAGTATGGGCAACAAACAGGAGGAGCTGGAAGCCATTGTGCAGCAGGAAAACTATGACGTAGATGCCATCAGAGAAACACAATGGGAAGGCTCGCATGACTGGAGTGTTGCAATGGATGGCTACGAACTCTTCAGAAGGGATAGGCTAGGAAGGAGAGGCAGAGGAGTAGCCCTGTATGGTAGGGAGTGTTTTGATTGTCTAGAGCTTAACGATGGTGATGACAGGCTAAAGTGCTTATGGGTAAGAATCAGGGGGAAGGCCAACAAGGCAGATATCATGGTGGGAGTCTGTTATACACTGCCCAACCATGTTGACAAGGTAGACAAAATATTCTATAAACAGCTGGGAGAAGCCTCTCAATCGCTAGCCCTTGCTCTTGTGGGGGACTTCAACTAACCAGATGTCTGCTTGAAATGCAACGCAGCAGAGAGGAAACAGCCTAGGAGGTTTCTGGAGAGTGTGGAAGATAACTTCTGACACAGCTGGTGAGCAAGCCAACTAGGCATGGTTCCCCACTGGACCTCTAGCTTGTGAACAGAGAAGGACTTGGGGGTAATGTGAAAGCTGGAGGAGATCACGAATTAATAGAGTTTTTGATTCTTGGAAAAGTAAGGACGGAGGGTAGCATAACTTTGGCAGACTTTGGTGTGCTTGGGAGACTGGTTGGGGGAGTCCCTCCAGAGGCAGTCCTGAAGGGCAAGGGAGTCCAAGTTGTCAGGGCACTCTTCAAGAAGAAAGTCTTAAACATGCAAGGAGCCGAAAGATGAACCAGTGTGGAAGAAGGCTGGACTGGCTGAACAGAGAGCTGTGCTAGAGCCCAGGAAGGAAAAGAGGGGTTTTGAGCTTTGGAAGAAAAGGCTGGCCACTCAGGAGAACTATAAAGATGTCATGAGGCTGTGCAGGCTGTGCAGGGAGAAAATTAGAAGGGCCAAAGCCCAAACTGAGCTGTTGGCTCAAACTGGCCATGTGGTCATAGCCACTCAGGCTATTGCTGTTAAAGATGATAAAAACTGTTTTTACATACATAAACAAGAAAAGGAGGACCAAGGAGAATCTCCATCCTTTATAGGATGTGGCAGGGAAACATAGTGACAAGAGATGAGGAAAATGCTGAGGTACTTAATGCCTGCTTTGCCTCAGTCTTTAGCAGCAAAACCAGTCTTTCTCTGAGAACCCAGCCCCCCCAAGCTCGTAGATAGGGACAGGGAGCAGAATGACGCCCTCATAATCAACGAGGACATGGTTAGCGACCTGCTAAAACACTTAGACACATGCAAGTCTGTGGAGGAGGATAGGATCCACCCAAGGGTACTGAGGGAGCTGGCAGAGGTGCCAGAGGTGGACACTTTCCATCATTGATAAGCAGTCCTGGCTATCCGGGGAGGTCCAGGTTGACTGGTGGATTGCAAATGTGACGCTCATCTACAAGAAGGGCTGGAAGAAGGATCAAGGGAAACTACAGGCCTGTCAGTCTGACCTTTGTGTCGGGGAAGCTCATGGAGCAGATTATCCTGAGTGCCATCATGCGGCATTTAGAGGGCAACCTAGCAATCAGGCCCAGTCAGCACGGCTTTATGAAAGGCAAGTCCTCCTTGACAAAGCTGATCTCCTTCTACAGCAAGGTGTCCCGCTCAGTGGACGAGGGAAAGGCTGTGGATACGGTCTACCTAGACTTCAGTAAGGCTTTTGATGCCGTTTCCCCCAGCATTGTCCTGGAGACGTTCGTTGCTCAAGGCCTGGACAAGTGTCTGCTTCATTGGGTTAAAAGCTGGCTGGGTAGCCACGCCCAAAGTCACTGATGAATGGAGTTAAATCCAGCTGGATGCCGGTCACTAGTAGTGTCCCCCAGGGCTCAGTACCGGGGCCAATTCTCTTCAATATCTTTCTCAATGGTCTGCATGAGGGGATCAAGCACACTGTCAGTAAGTTTGCAGACAACACCAAGTTAGGCGCGAGTGTTGATCTGCTCGAGGGTAGGAGGGCTCTGCAGAGGGGTCTAGATAGGCTGGACTGATGGTCTGAGGCCAACTGTCTGAGGTTCAGCAAGGCTAAGTGCCGGGTCCTGCACTTGGGGCACAGCAACCCCATGCAGCGCTACAGGCAGGGGGAAGAGAGAGTCTGGAAAGCTGCCTGGCGGAAAGGGTCCTGGGGGGATTGATCGACAGCTGCCTGAATATGAGCCAGCGGTGTGGTCAGGTGGCCAAGAAGGCCAACAGCATCCTGGCTTGTATCAGAAATAGTGTGGCCAGCAGGACTACGAAAGTGATTGTCCCTCTGTACTCGGCTCTGGTGAGGCCGCACCTCAAATACTGTGCTCAGTTTTGGGCCCCTCACTACAAGAAGGACATCGAGGTGCTGGAACATGTCCAGAGAAGGGCAGCGAGGCTGGTGAAGGGTCCCAAGAATAAGTCTTACGAGGAGCGGCTGAGGGAGCTGGGGTTGTTCAGCCTGGAGAAGAGGAGTCTCAGGGGCAGCCTTATCGCTCCCTATAGGTACCTTAAAGGAGGCTGTAGCAAGGTGGGAATTGATCTATTCTCCCACATGCCTGGCGATAGGATGAGGGGGAATGGCCTTACGTTGCGCCTGGGGAGGTTTAGTTTGGATATTAGGAAAAACTTTTTTACTGAAAGGGTTGTTAGGCATTGCAATGGTCTGTCCAGGGAAGCGGTCGAGTCACCATCCCTGGAGGTCTTTAAAAGACGTTTAGATGTAGAGCTTACAGATATGGTTTAGTGGAGGACTTGTTAGTGTTAGGTCAGAGGTTGGACTAGGTGATCTTGGAGGTCTCTTCCAACCTAGACGATTCTGTGATTCTGTGAAGCTACCAGAAAATGAGAAGCAATATGCCCTGTTCACTGATGGGTCCTGTCGTATTGTGGGAAAGCATCGGCAGTGGAAGGCCGCTGTATGGAGTTCTACACAACAAGTTGCAGAAGCTGCTGAGGGAGAAGGTGAATCAAGTCAGTTTGCAGAAGTGAAAGCCATCCAGCTGGCTTTAGATATTGCTGAACGAGAATAGTGGCCAGTTCTCTGTCTTTATACTGATTCATGGATGGTAGCAAATGCCCTGTGGGGGTGGTTACAGCAATGGAAGCAGAGCAACTGGCAGCACAGAGGCAAACCCATCTGGGCTGCAGCATTGTGGAAAGACATTGATGTCTGGGTGGAGAACCTGGTTGTAAAGGTACACCATGTAGATGCTCGTGAACCCAAGAATCAGGTTACTGAAGAACATCAAAACAACTAGCAAGTGGATCAGGCTGCTCAGATTGAAGTGGCTCAGGTGGACCTGGACTGGCAACATAAGGGTGAATTATTTATAGCTTGATGGGCCCATGACACCTCAGGTCATCAAGGCAGGGATACAACATACAGATGGGCTCGTGATCAAGGGGTGGACCTGACCATGGACACTATAGCACAGGTTATTTATGATTGTGAAACGTGCTGCAATCAAGCAAGCCAAGGGGTTGAATCCTCTTTGGTATGGAGGGCGATGGCTGAAATATAAATATGGAGAGGCCTGGCAGATTGATTACATCACACTCCCTCAAACCCGCAACAGCAAGCGCCATATACTTACAATGGTGGAAGCAACCACCGGATGGCTGGAAACATATCCTGTGCCCCCAGCCACTGCCCGGAACACTATCCTGGGCCTTGAACAGCAAGTCCTATGGCGATATGGCACCCCAGAAAGAATTGAGTCAGACAATGGGACTCGTTTCCGAAACAGTCTTATAGAGACTTGGGCCAAAGAGCATGGTATTGAGTGGATGTATCACATCCCCTATCATGCACCAGCCTCCGGAAAAATCAAGTGATACAATGGATTGTTAAAGACTACACTGAAGGCAATGGGTGCTGGGACATTCAAAAATTGGGAAACACATTTGCCAAAAGCCACCTCGTTAGTCAACACTAGGGGATCTGCTAACCGAGCTGGACCTGCCCAATCAAACCTGTTACGTACAGTAGAAGGAGACAAAGTCCCTGTAGTGTATATAAGAAACATGCTGGGGAAGACAGTCTGGGCTATTACTGCCTCAGGCAAAGGCAAACCCATATGTGGGATTGCTTTCACCCAGGGACCTGGGTGCTCTTGGTGGGTAATGCAAAAGAATGGGGATGTCCGATGTGTGCCTCAAGGGGATTTAATATTGGGTGAGAATAGCCCATGAGTTGAATTGTACTATGTTTATTCTCTAACACTGTATGTCATCACCATTGTGATTGCTATATGTCAATGTCCAATTAATGGTATCACAGTAAGTCCCAGAGATAACAATGAATGAATGCTAATAGAATTGGACAAGCGCAGCGGTGTAGTGGAACCAGAACAAGCTTCAACGTGCAACGATCCAACATCACACACCATCTCTTCTGCCCTGAAAGACTGCTGAGACAGATGGAGCTCGAAGTCAGTCACAGACTAAACAAACTTAGTGGACATTTCATGTACATATATGAAGGTGGTGACTAACTGCAACGTATTGGGAAGTGTGGGACCTAAGCACGACATAAATGGTATGGAATAAGGGGCGAATATTGTCCTGGTTTCACTTAAGATAGAGTTAATTTTCCTCCTAGTAGCTGGTGTGATGCTGTGTTTGGGATTTAGGATGAGAATAATGTTGATAACACACTGATGTTTTAATTGTTGCAGAGCAGTGCTTACGCTAAGCCAAGGACTTTTCAGCTTCTCCCACTGTCCTGCAAGCAGGCAGGCTGGGGGTGCAGCAGGATCTGGGAGGGGATAGACCCAGGACAGCTGACCCAAATTGGCCAAAGGAGTATTCCATACCATCTGACGTCGTGCTGAACAACTAAGGGGGGGGGGGGTTGGCCGGGGTATAGGGACCGGCTTCTCATGGATAGGCTGGGCATCTGTCAGCGGGTGGTGAGCAATTGCATTGTGCATCACTTGTTTGTACACATTATTATTATATTTTTTTCCTTTAATTTCTGACCTAGTAAACTGTCTTTGACACAACCCACAGGTTTTCATTTCTTTCTAAATCTCTCCCCCCATCCCAGAGAGGCAGGGGTGACGGTGAGCGAATGGCTGTGTGGTGCTTAGCTGCCGGCTGGGTTAAACCATAACAACTGGAAATGGTCCTAGATTTGCTAAGCCTACGAGGGTATTCTCACTGTCCTTCTCATCTCCCTCTAGTAGGGCATGTGGACAGCAGCACTTCCAAAACTTGAAGGACCCACTTGCCATGGGTCAGTGATGCCCATGGAGTGCTGGGATGTGAGTAACCCAGTAGCTGTGGCTGTGCAGCAGCTTTTTGCCAGCTGTACCAGACACACACACGGTACACAGAGCGAATCAGCCAGAGAAGACAACTAGGAAGAAAACCTTGGTGGCGGCTGTAACCCTCCAAGCTGTGCGGAAGGGAGCATTGAGAGGGCTGTGCCCTGGGCAGGAAATTCTTTGGGAGCAGCAGCCTTTGCCCTCTCACCTGCTGGGACACCATGGCCTAGCTGTCAGGGGGAGAAGAGGTGAGTGGGATTGGAGCAGGAAATCTGGCGTGCCTCAGTGGTCACTTTTCAAGATGAACTAGACGGAGAAGAGATCATTGTCCTGAACTGAAAATGGTCCTTGATTTCCTAAGCCTACAAGGGTGCCCTCAGTTTCCTTCTCATCTCCTTCTATTAGGGGATGTGGACAGCAGCTCTCCCCAAACCCAGGTTGCCACAGGCTGTGTGCAAGACTGCAGAGTTTTGCCCTGACTTGTTGCCCTAAAGAGACTGTCTGGATTGTTGCAGTTAAAAATCAGCACTACCAATGTTTGAAAAAACACATTGAAAGGTTCTAATGCGGTGTAGGTAGATTCTTTTCGTGGGAAAATTGCAATACATGAAAATAGACTTGAATTGACATCAACCTTTGGTTTGGCTGCTTTCCCAAGGCAGGCAGGGGAAGGAGAAAGGAGGCCATGCCCGATGAGCAGACAAATCCCAACGGGCAGCGAAGGCACGCAGGCATCCAGGCCACTTGACCCACCCAGCTCCCCCACCTGATTGGGCCCTCGCACCAGGTGCCAGGATCCCTGAATGGGCTCCTTGTCCCATCAGCCCTGGGCAAACAGGGCTTATCAGAGATGCTTCAGGGGCAAACATCTCTCCTGAGGCCAGGGGAGCTTTGTTCCCCTGAAATTAGCTTTGAGCGGCTGCCCAGGAACAAGAGCCTGCTTCATCGGGTCCCCTCTGAATGGCCACATCCTGCCTGGGGACAGCAGTGACCTGTGCCTGGGGTGAGGGCACTGAAGGGACACTGCCTGGGGCCAAGGGACTTTGGGGACCATTGGCTGATTCCCAGACGGGGCTGGGGCTGGGGCCTTGCTGGGGCTGGCGGCACTGTCACCCACTGTCCAGGGGCAGCTCTGCAGGGAAGGACCCACGTGTCCGCGTGGGAACCATGGCCCCAGGCAGCAGCAGCCTGTGGGCCAGGGCAGGGCTTATTCCTCTCTGGTCTTCACGCTGCGGAGGACAAGAGTGCCCAGAGAGTGGGATCAGTTTAGGGCTTGCAGAAAACTTTGCAAGGCTGGACTGCCGTCTCCTGCTGCCCACCCATCACCAGAATGCCTCATTTTCAGTGCTGCTCAGTGCCCCTACTGCCTTCCCAGTTCCCCAAGAGCGCCGTTGATCATGCCTCTAAACCCCACCACCACCTTCCAGTGTCCCCAGTTCCCACAGTTCCTGCCAGCCCAAGAACTGCACTGAGTCCAGTCTCCTCTTTCTCCAAGGGCCTGGAAAAGTGCCAGGGACAACGGTGCTTGGAGAGCCCCGCTCTGAGGCAAGATACTGGTGCATGGGGAGTCCTGGGGGTTTGACTGGACAGGCAGAAATGAGGCAGAGGCAGGTGGGGGGCACAGGCAGACCGACCAGTAGGAGGTGAGGCACTGCCCCTCACCCCCTGATGCCTGGATGGAGCTGCCCCATGGAGCTGCCCCACGCAGGAAGCTGGCCTGGTGCCAGGGAAGGTGGCTGGCTGAGTGCCGGGACGGGGGTCAGTCTGTGCCAGGGCTGGGCTCGTTGCCAGGGCTGGTGTCCCTGCCAAACCCAGCTTTGTCCCGGAGGCTCTTGGGGGAGACAGGAGGAGCCCTGGCAGGAATAAATCTTGCCCCTCACCTTCTCCTGCTTCACTCAAGACTCACCAGACCACAGAGGAAGATGAAGGTCGCTGTGCTCAGTGTGGCCCTGCTCATCGCCGTCCTGTGCCACCCGGCAGATGCGCAGGTGAGCCCCCCATCACGGGCACAGGCTGAAGGCTGGAGGTGGGGGTGGGCTGCAGGGGGCCCCTCTGGCCAGGCGTACTTTGCCCTCTTTGGACACTGGGGCCTCAGCGCAATGTGGGTCCGTGCCCGGGTGCCCGGGTCTCTTTCATACCTTCTCTTGCTCCTCTCCCTCCAGCCACAGGTGGCTCTTCGGCCCGCTGAATCGTCTGTGGTGGCCTTGGACCAGGTGGTAAGTGCTCACGTGGCCCCTCAGGTCTCACTCTGGGCAATAGGACCCCAAAGAGGTGACCTTCCAGAGCTCTCTGGCCAGACTGGGCTGGGATACCTCCCCCAGCTGACAGCTGTCAACTCTCTTGCAAAAGAAACCTGCAGTGGTGAGCATCAAACCTCCTTGTTTTGCTTCTCCCTTTGCCAAGCAAGGGGCTGACAAAGTCTCTAACCCCCTCCCTTTGGGTACCCAAATTCCCCACACTCTCCTTGTCCCCCATCGCCAACACTGGTGTCCTTGCATGGGCAGACATCCCAGAGAAGCCTTAGGAGCAGTGAGGCTATGGGGAGCACCCGCACCAAGCCAAGGGGAGGGGTGGACAGCAAAAACCTGGGACTACCCAACCCCACAGCCCAAGCCCACCCCACCCCCACCGAGCTCCATTCACAACTGCCTCATGGCTTTTCTTCCCTAGGACGCGGCAGATGTTGATCTGACAGCAAATGAAGATGTTGCCGTGTCAGTGAGTAGCGGGGTGACCCTGGGGTTGGCCAGGCTGGGGAAGCGGAGCGTTGTGCTGTCCCTTCTCATTCCTCATGGCATGTGGGGACATCCCTGTGACCTACCAGGTCTCTCGTGGGCTCCCTCCTGCTGCAGGTGGACAATGTGCAGGAGAAGGGGGCTCTGGGAGGCACCACGAGTTCTGCAGGCCGCAGGCCTTCCCTTGCCTTGCCCGAGGCGCTCCAGTGCGCCCCAATGTGTCCCAGTATACCCCACAGCCCCACTATACTCGCTCAAGCACCGCCAGAATTTTCCCTGGATGTCCCTTTCCCCAGAGCCCCCCTTGCCTTCCCCTGCCTACCAGTACAACCCAGTTTGGCCCTAACACTCCCTTTCTCCCCAGCCTGCCTTGAACACGGTGGAAAAGGCCTTGCGCAAGAGACGCCTGGCTGCAGCACTCCATGCCTAGGTGAGTAGGAGCCCCACAGGGGCTGCCAGGTGACCCTGTCAGAACCCGGAGTCCTTGGGGAATTGGATGTCAGGGTCTGGGTCTGGGTGTGGGTTAAAGGGACTGCCCATGACCTGCTCCGGAGGGACCTGGGAAATGCCATCCCCAAACTTTCCCTCGTGCTCCACAGATCTGTACAGACCAGGAGGGTCTCTGTAAGGGACAGGCAGGACTCTGGGTGCCATACAGGCAGCCCAGGGACACCGCAGATATGGGAGAGGGTCTGCGGGTGCTGTAAGCATACCCGGGGGACCCAGGTCCTGCTGTGTAGGGGCTGCCTGCTCCCAACACTTCTCATTCCCTCGGTCCTTTGAGAGAAATCCCATAGGGACAAAGCTTCTCTCTCGTCCCAGTGGACTTTGATGGGTCATAATTTGGGCTGTGTCTTTCAGGAGAAGACATGATGTGGACCCCCCCTGTCCTCACCCCCTCCAGTGGCATGAGGAGATGATCAGCCCTGGATGCGCCGACCTGATGCCGTGGGAACCCTGGACCGTTTTCCTCTAATGATCAATAAAGCCCTCCAGCAAAACTCTGCTCTGTGTGTCTTGTGTCTTGTGTGTGTGTGTGTGTGTGTGTGTGTGTGTGTGTGTGTGTGTGTGTGTGTGTGTGTGTGGTCCAGGTCCACCTTCATCTGCTAGCACCCAGACACCTGGTCTTCTCTGGCAGCACCAGTGCTAAGCTTGAGGGAAGGACTGGAGGCCTGGTAGCCTGGGGACCTCTCCCCAGTGGAGGATTTCCTTGAGCATCCACCTGGAAGAGATAGAGATGAAGAGCAGCTGGTGCCAGACCTTGGTGCATCTCTGTTTGGGAGGGACCGATGGAAGCAGGCTGCTGCAGAGGCCTGTGGAGCACTGTGTGAAAACCAGCCCCCATTTGGAGAGGGGGCAGGAGAGGAGTGCGGACAGACAGCCCGTATCCCTAGGTCCTCTTCCCCACTCTGTGACGGGCAGTGGTTTCTTCCGCAGGGGCCCAGCACTCCTGGGTTCACAGGTGTTTTTGCAGCCCCGTGCTGAGTACCCCCATTGCACAGGCTGTTGTATGGAGTGGTGGCTGTTTAGCACTGGTAGCTCACTAAGCACCACCATGCTTCTCTCTCACTCTGCTCCTCAGGACAGACAGAGAAAATACAGTAAAAAAGAAACAGAACAACAACAGAAAACAAACCTAACCAACCAACCAAGAACAACAACAAAACTAATAACAACAACATCAAAAAACAACACCTCATGAGTTAGGAAAAGGACAGGGAGATCACCAACTCACCTGCTTCCCATCCTCCAGTGCAGTGTGCCTCTCAAGGGATGCAGTCTTTCATGAACTCACCCTAGGTGGACCTCCCACAGACCGCAGTTCTTCAAGAACTGCTCCAATATGTGTCTGTAATACAGGGTGAAGTCCTTCAGGAGCAGGTGGCTCCAGCACGCCTCCTCCACATGTGGCAGCTCCCACCAGATCACCTGCTCCACCATGGACTCCTCTTCATGGAAGTCAGGTCCAGCCAGGGGCCTGCTCCTGTGTGGATAACCATGGGCTGCAGCCTCCTTCAGGCCAGATCCTCCTGCTCCGGTATGAGTTCCTCCAGGGGCTGCAGAGTGGAGATGTACCCCAACATGGTACCCAGTGGTCTGCAGGGGCACTGCCTGCTTCACCCTGGTCCTCTCCATGGGTGTAAGAGACTGAAAAGCTACAAAAGAATGATGTCTCAAACACCTGGCAGAAAATGGGTGTTATCACACCAACGAGATAAGATACGGTCAGAAAAGAGGATCCTGAAGAGGCGGGACAGCACTTTTCTGGGGCCTACTTCCTTACCTAAGGGCAAATAAAATTGACTTCAGGGCCTTGGGACACCTGGTTAAAAGACTGTGGAGCACATACAGTGTTTTCCTCTATCCCTCCGTCTGTACGCAATAACAGGAAGAGCCAGCAAAACAATAGCTGGCTCAGAGCCTGGTGTCAGTGGCAGAACTTTGTTTTTTTTTGATCACAGGTCATTTTACAAGACACCAGGCCTGCTGGCAATGGAGGGGTTCACTTGTCTCTAAGGGGGGTCTTTGGTTTCTTTCAAAAGTTGGCAGGATGCAGTGACAGGGCTTTAAACTAGATTTGAAGGGGGAAAGGAGTAAAACCAGGCTTGACAGAGACAAGCCTGGGGGTGGTATGACAATGGTTATGAGACGGTGGGCTAACAAGGTCCATTGGTCTGCCATCCCGGTTGAGGTAGGGGATGGAGAACCATGCAGCAGCAAAGGCACAAGGGACATTGACAGGTTAGAAATCACAGAAGTGGCCAGGAATGGTCATGCAGGAATTAGGGCTTCTCCCTAATTCCCTAAAAAGTTGGGGGGGGGGGGGGGGGGGGGGGGGGGGGGGGGGGGGGGGGTCGCTAGCCCAACTGAAGTGCACTGACACTAATGTGCAGTCAGGCCTGTAGTGCATCTATGCTATCGTCCAGACAGGCCTGAAGTGCATCTACACTAACGGCCAGTCAGTCTTATCTCTGTGCCTGGCAAGATCACAGAGCAGATCCTCCTAGAAACTATGCTGAGGCAGGTGGAAAATAAGGAGGTGACTGGCAACAGCCAACATGGCTTCACGAAGGGCAGATTGTGCCTGGTGGCCTTCTACGAGGGAGTTACAGAACCCGGATGGATAGGGGAGCAGCAACTGACATCTACTCCATAGACCATCTCACCTACCAGGTATCTCCCAGAAAGCAATCCCAGCCATGGTCACACCACCAGTTGGCACGCACTCGCTAAAGCACTTGCCAAAAAGTCTCTGGGAACCCAGACCGAGTGCCTCCCCAAAGATGCGGCTTTTCAGGTCTCTGTCTGCCAGGAGTACATGAGCCTGTTGCTGCCAATGGAGGTTTACAGAGATACTGCCTGAGTGAGGTGCGAGTAGGTGGAATGTGGGTGGGACGTGGGGGAGGCCTTCCGCAACATGAGCTGGTTGGCAGGCAGAGTACCTGAACGATTGTGCAGGGCATCCCCTGCACCCACTGCTCCTGGGGGGGCTGGGAAGAGGCCTCCTGAGCACAACAGCTCCTTGTAGCCCTGTGGATGCTGGCTGTGAGGTCACTTCTCTCCCAGCACCTGGCTGGCCAACAGCAGGGAGGCAGAGCCTCTGAAGTCATTAAGGACATCAGAAAGCTGCCCCCAACAGGGTGACACATTTGGGGAGGCCAATGGAAGCTGGGAAAAGAAAGATGGGAGATACGGGGGAATGAAGAAGAGCTTGACCAACAGAAATAAAAGATTTTGAAGAGGTAGGAGGGGTTCAGGTATGAGGCAGCTGCAACACTGACTGTGAAACCATTCATAATACACCCTTACACCATTTCTAATCAATAACATTGAGCCCTACCTCTTTCCCTAAATGCTACCCCTCACCTTGACAGGAATCCACTGATCTAATCCTTAACCTCAGAGCATTTCTTGAAGCCCAAACCCATAACCTCTTAGTTTTACCCCATGGCTCACCCTTAATCCTAGCCTTTATTCCTAGCAATGAAAGCTCAGCCTTATCCCTAGCCCTCGCCCCAGCCCTACACAAAACCCCAACCCACAAAGCTAGTTCATACCCTAAATAGTGACCAGGCACCCTAAGCAGAACACCAAACCAGCCCCTAAACCTTTGCCTAGTCCCTAACCCCCAAAGGTGAGCTCTAATCACTAGACCCTAACCTGACTTGACAACAGGACAGTAGTGCCTCAGGACCTCATGGGCCAGCAGGAGCCACGTGGTGGTGAAGGCGGCTGTGAGGTCACTTCTGCCTGAATACTTGATAGGCCACCTTCAGGCACATGGCTCGTGTATGTGTATGTGATCTCAGCTGTGTGTAAGGAATTGATAGACCACCAATATTCATTTGGTTTGAATAGTGATAGCCACTCCTGCCCTTGTACCTTACACGACAGGCATAGCTGTCTGCTGTCCATCAGAGAAGCTGAGAGGTCAACAATGCTTCTGGTATTACAATCAGCTTGCTTTTATCTATTCAGCTGCTGGGCCACAAGGAGGGAGCCAGGTGGGTATGTTATTATGAAGTCAGTTGTGCCTCAGAAACTCATAATCTGGTACAGCTGTGAATGCGACTGTGGAGTTCACTTCTGCCTCTGGAGTTGATAGATCATCAGCAGGAATGTGGCTGGGAAAGGGGCTATGAGACTATTCTTTCTGAAGCAGCTGGTAGCTCAACCTCTTTGCTGTGAAATATGTATACAGGCTCTGTGGAGTAACTGCCTAAAGTGACTAGGAAAATTAAACTAATATTCATATTTTGAAGAAAATGTACAGCGTTGAAGAGGCTTTCAGGGTAGGGCGTAGCTGCATTACTTGAGCGTTCCCTAGGCTTCCAACCTTAGATGCTATTGCACTGGGGGAACCTGGTGTGCTGGCTCTAAGGAACAGTATGGAGTGTAGAGTGGAGTGGAGACACCATGGCTAGGCTGAGACCAGGTGGGGACTCGACTGTTCTTGTGCACACCGAGACCGATAAGCTGCACTTTTGCTACCCTGAGCCAATGACCTGTCATGTTTTTGAAAAATGCTGTACTCCAGTGAACTTTTGTTCATTATAATATCATTATAATACCAAAACACACCTCCGTCCCAAAAGCTACCCACCTCCAAGGTGCGACCACCCCTCACTGAGCACACGCTCTGAATTTCTCAGAGCCTATACCTTTAAATGAAGACAGGAAAACTTTTCACCAATCATAACTAAGATATGCTTGACTAGAGTCACTCAAGCTCCACCTAAAAGATAGAAAACAACGTAAATTGGCCTAAGAGAGAGGGCATGTTAGAGAAGATACCATTGTCAGGGGAGATACCATCACGAGGGAATATACCATCATGAGGACCTCCTGACTTCTGGGATCAGTCGACGGGCTGAGCCTTTCTTCCCCCCCTCCCCACTGGGACACCTTTGGGTGAAATTTGAACACTTGGTTATACTGGGTATCTCCGTGGAAACTTAGAAATCTCTATAGAGTCTTTGTGCCTTTTAACGCATTAATAGCCAGGCTGTGTACCTGTGTATTTCATGTATGCTACCTTGCTTTTGCAGACTGTAAATTATTGCTGGCAATCCAAAGTACCTGTGTACCTGTTGCTGTAATAAATTGCACTTAATTGCATTGTTCCTAGCCATGAATAGTCCTCATTGAACACAACTAGAGTAAGGGTGTGTTACACTGTTGGTGAGTCCGTGACTGTGATAGTTCAGTCTGACCACCCCACATCAGTAAATATGTTATTGGTGAATCTGTGACCATGATAGTTCAGTACCCTGAATCCGACCGGACCCATAAAGGTTAATTGGCTACACACCTTAACACGACAGGCTCACATCTATCTGGTCTCTGATGGGCCAGAGACAGATACCTGGTTGGTACATTGATTGTGAGACACCCCACCCCCTCCACCCTCCCACCCAAGTACCTGGTAGGCCCATGCAGGAAAGAAGACTTGGACATGGGTTGTCTTGTCCATTCTGCCTGAGTACATGAGTGGACAGCAGTAGGCTTTGAAGATCATGGTGAGGTTACCTCTGTCTGGTCAGATGACAGGACAATAAGAGTGGTGAGTTGGGACACTTGTTTGAAGGATGGTTTCCAAGATGAAGAAAAAAAATAAAAACCAAAATGAAATATGGTAAAGTTGAATAAACAATAAAATATACTCCACAACTCTATGCTAGGTCCAAGTTGTATCCAGTGAAGCCTCCACAAGAGGTAATCTTATAAGAAATGTTTTAAATAGGTAGATATGAAATGTTAAATATAAACACAGTTAAAGAGTTGGCTAAAGAGACAAATGGACTACATAAAGACAGGGCAATCTTTTAACTACATGAAGTTTAAAGCAACAACTGGAGAGTTACCAGAATGAACAGAGAATAAGGGCGGGGGGAAAATGAAGAACAATGGAAAGTGCTTATGTACACATTGGCTGCTGAAAAGATTACTTTAGAAATGGTCATTTTGTCTGGATAAGTGAAAATATATGAAAGATTAGAGAAATCAAATACATATTACGATAGGCAGAAAATAGTGGTAAGGAAGTTACAGGAGGAAATCAAGATTTCTTGATACACTTCCTGGAAATTCCCATTTTGGCATGATGGATAAACATTGTAATTTTATTAAGATGGTTCAATCATTTCAGCTAATGAATAACTCTTTATATTTCTATAAAATGCTGGAAGATGTTCTTCAGCTTTTCAGGCAGACCTCAGTAGCTCCATGCCACAGTTGTCTGCCATGGCCCTTCAGGAACTGTAGATGGAAACTGGGCAGAGGGTTGCAGGGCATCTACACTGGCACCAGGTGTTTGTTTGCCTGTAACTGAAGACATCTGTGTCCCTGTAGCAGCATCCCACCCCAGCTCTGGAAACCACTTTCCTACTTTCATTTTCAAACAAAAACATCACTGAAAATCCCCCTGGACGCCAGCGTATTAAACAAAACCAAAAACAACCATGTTGCCCCAACAGTTGTTTGTGGAGAGATGCTGCTAGAAACTGGCTGCCAGTTGCACTTTGCACTATTGATGATATTATTTTGGCCTGATAGTCAAATGGATTTTCCACCTGCCTATGGCCCACTGATCTAGTGTAGACCCTTAGAACCAAGTGGCAAGGCCTTGATCAGGTTATGGTTCAGAAGAGCACCCGCTTCTCCTTGTGCAGAGCCACTCATTTCATCAAAGCAGGCAATCAGGCTGTTCAGGCATGGTTTCCATTTCCTCTTGGTGGCTCTTTCAAATCTTTCTTTCATAAGCTTGGGAAAAGTTCTTCAGCAGGCTTTGCTCCATCACCTTTCCAGGGACTGAGGGGAAGCTGTCCAGTCTCTAGATCCCCAGATCCTCCTTCTTGCCCTTCTTAAAAATGGGAACAATATCTGCCTGCCAGGGTTAAACCACAACACCCAGTCATTAGAAACATGACAAATGAAAACATGACACCAACAAAACACAAAACAAAATCCTCAGAAAGACCAGCCACATTAAACCAAAGCAAAACAAGAAGGATATGAATGCAAGGATTTGTAAAAGATAGAAAGTGAAATAGTGCAATTTCTTTGCTTTAAATTGTTTCTTCAAATTACTTGTACTTTCATTTTTTTTTAACATTTTCTGAAAACTTCTGTTATAGTCATGGGTGCACCAACAGAAAAAGTAATTTTAGTTTATCAAACAGATCCTGGTGCTCCCAAAAGAATCCTCCCTGCCCAGGACTGCCTATGTTACTCCTAACTCTTTTTTTGTTGTTGTAGTTTTCTGTTTGTTTTTTTTACATGGCCAAACTTGTGCTACCGTCAACATATCTCTTTTATGGTGAATTCTTAAAGGGATCCTGTTCTGGGTTAACACCAGACAGCAAAAAACACCATAACAGCTGATCAGTCACTCCCAATGGGACAAGGGAGAGAATTGGAAAGGTACAATTGAAGAAACTCACAGAATCACAGAACGGTATAGGTTTGAAGGGACCTCTGGACAGCATATGGTCCAAGCCCCCTGCTCAAGCATAGATCCAGTTGCCCAGGATCATGTTCAGGCAGCGTTTGAATATCTCCAAGGAGAGATATTCACAACATCTCCGGGCATCCTCTGCCAGTGCTTGGTCACCACCATAGTAAAAACGTGTTTTCTGATGATCAGTGGGAGCCTCCTCTATTTCAGTTTGTGCTCACTGCCTCTTCTCCTATCACTGAGCACCAGTGATAAAAGCCTGTTTCCATCCTCTTTGTACCCTTCCATGAGGTATGTCACAGAATTATAGAATGGCAAGGGTTGGAAAGGACCTTAAAGATCATCTAGTTCCAAACCCCCTGCCATGGTCAGGGATGCAACACACTAGATCAGGTTGCTCAGGGCCTCAACCAACCAGGTCTTGAACATCTCCAGGTATGGAGCATCCACAGCTTTTCTGTGCAGCATGTGCCAGTGTCTCACCACCTTCTGAGTGAAGAATTTTCTCCTAACCTCTGATCTAAATCTCCCCTCTTTTAGTTTAAAACCATTCTGCTTGTCTCGTCACTATCTGGCCAGGCAAAAAGTTTCTCTCATCTTTTTTATAAGCCCCCTTTAAGTATTGAGAAGCTGCAATAAGGACACCCCGAAGCCTTCTGTTTTGTAGACTGAACAGCTCCAGCTCCCTCAGCCTGTTTTCGCAGGAAAGGTGCTCCAGCCCTCTGATCAACTTTGCGGCCCATTCTAACAGATCCACATCCTTCTTGTGCTAGGGCCCTAGACCTGGATGCAGACCTGGTCACATTTTGCTTGTGACCAACAGGGCTGGAAGCAGCCTGCAGACCTGGGCCTGGGTCTAGTGCAGCCTTCTGCTCCATCTCTGCTGCTCCAGCAGCCAGAGACCTTCACAAAAGCCATCCCTTCTTCTGTGCTCCTGCAAGCTCACCGGGCAGCCCCAGCCCGGCCCTGGCACTTGTCTCCCACCCACAGCGAAGGGCTGCTGTTCCCCTGGGCCATCCAGCGCAAGCAGGATGATCTCCAGCCACAGCAGAGCCTTCTTGCAGCCGTGGGACCTCCCAGTCGCCACATAGGCCAGCACCTCCAGACCCACCAGGACAGCAACCCTGTGGCTGTGCAGAGCAGCGAGGGGACACAAAGCGGAGGAGTGGGGCAAGGCTGGCTTCAGCCCGCTTGGGCACCACGGACAGCGTGGCGCAGTGAGGGAGCTGCAGGTGGAGGTGCCTGTGCTGGTACAGTGTTTGTGACAGAAGGCATTTGTGTCCCTGTAACAGCATCCCATCCCGATTCTGAAAATCTTTTTCCTTTCCAAAGACAGCACACAAATTTCCCCCAAATACTTATACAATAAAAGAAAAGACTTCCACAATAACAGATTTAACCTTGGTTGAGGTTCATCAGGTGAGGGACTGCTTGAGCAAACAGGATAGACTTAAGTCCATGATGAGCGCTGATGGGACCCACAAGTGCTGAGGGTAGCCGGCAGGTTGGGGTGCAGAAGCACATTCCTAGAGAGACACGTCAGGGTTATTAGGGAGGCACCCAAGGGCCCACACAATGGACAGTGGCATATGCTAATAACTAGGTTGAGGAGTATCAGGGAGTCTGAGGAGGAGATTGACTGGTGGAATTGTACTCTACCATCCTTGGGACAAAGGCATCGGCCAGTCGTAACATATGATTCCAGAGATTCCCTACCCTCTCACTACCGGGCATAAGGGGTTGACTGCGGAATAAGGGGGAATGGAAGAAATTTTCTGGTCGGGGCAGCAAGCAAATCCCCTCCCTCCCTACCTCGCCTTCCCAGGTGCCCTTATACAATAGGTATGAAGACTGGGAACTTGAAGGTCACACAGATTATCAAGGGATGTCTCTAGATCAGCTAATCTGGTCCTTATGGGTGACTTCAACTTCACAGACATTAACTGGGAATACCAACTGTCAATACAAACAGGTCCAGGAAATCCCTAACACCCACTGAGGATAACTTCTCGGTACAGGTGCTAAGGGGAAAGGTGCCTCCTCGATTTGTTGCTTGTAAACAGAGAGGGTCTCTTGTGTAAAGTGGCGATTGGTGGCTGTCTTGGCCAAAGTGACCGTGAAGTAGTTGAGTTTAAAATCTTTGGCAATAGGAGAAAAACTCCCCTCAAAACTTCATCCTTGGATATGAGGAGAACAGACGTCAAGCTAGTAACCACTTCAGAAGGTCCCCTGGGAACCTGTTTCTGAAGGTGTCAGGGTCCATCAGTGCTGGTTACTTTTTAAGAGCCGTCTCTTAAGAGCACAGGAGCAGGTGGTTCCAAAGTGTTGGATGTTAAACAAGCGGGGCAGAATGCTGGCTTGGCTGAGCAGGGATCTTCTTCTATAGCTTAGGCGGGAAAGGAAAGTCTATGGACACTGGAAGCAAGTTCAGGTGACAAGGGAGGACTACAGAAATGCTGTGTGACATTGGAAGGAGAAAAGTTGTGCGGCCAAAACTCAGTTAGAGTTGAAGCTGGCCAGTACTGTGGGGGGCAACAAAAAGGGCTTTTTAAAGTGTGTCAACACCAAAAGGAGGACTAGAGGTAACATTGGTCTATTACTTGATGAGATGAGTCACCTCACAACTAGGGTCACAGACAAGGCAGACATTTAATGTCTTCTTTGCCTCTGTTTTCAACACCGAATACGGGCCTTGGGACACCTGGAGCCCTGTGTTGAAGGACCGTGATGGTGGGAGCAAGACACTCCCAGCCAGCCCTGAACTTGTGTGGGATTTGTTGCTCCAGCTGGATGCACAAAAGTCTATGGGGCCTGATGGGATTCATCCCAGGGTACTCTGGTACAGCTGGCTGATGTCATTGCAACACCTCTCACAACGTGTCCAAAGGAAAGCAACAAAGATGGTGAAGGGTCTAGAGGGGAAGACATGCGAGGAGCGGCTGAGCTCATTTGGTTTTGTCTACAGCTTCCTCACAAGGCGTAGTGGAGGGGCAGGCGCTCATCTCTTCTCTCTGGTGACAGTGACAGGGCCTGAGGGAGCGGCATGGAGCTGTCAGGGCAGGTTCAGGCTGGGTATTAGGAAAAGATTCTTCATGGAGAGGGTGGTCAGGCACTGGAACAGGCTCCCCAGGGGAAGTGGTCACAGCACCAAGCCTGCCAGAGTTCAAGAAGGATTTGGACAATACTCACACACATATGGTTTGATTTTTGGGTGGTCCTGTGTGGAGTCAAGAGTTGCATTTGATGATCGTTGTGGAGCCCTTTCAACCTGGGATATGCTACGGTTCCTTGATTCTAAGTGGAACATGTGCAGAAGCACGAGCTCATCATGAGCACCAGATTCACGTTTAGTTGTTTTCAAAGGGTTGTGCACAAGGCATAAGAAAAGGCATAAAAGAAGGACCCATGTGCTCTTGCTGTGGACTCAGACTCGCCATCAGCTGCCCGCACACCAACAGCCCACCCATCAACGGGGAGGCCCCTGATGCCAACTGCCGGGGAAGATGAGATTTGACCTGGTGCAGTTCAAGCATGGTAGGGGCATTCAGTGGAAACCCTTACTGGAGGGATATTTCCAACTTTTTTTTTTTTTTTAATCCCTTCACGTTTTTACTTGATTTACGTTTCCAATCAGCGATTGCTTGATTAGACTCAGAATCTGGAAGAAACCCTGGGCACCCCTCTACTGGTGCATCACAGTGCCCAAGGGCAGGGGGAAGGTCCAGCCCCAGGTGGGGCTTTGAACGCTCCCAGGGCTCCAGCAGTCCCAAGACTCTGGGGAAAGAAATCATGGGCCTCCCCAGAGCTTGGCAGGTGATGGAGGTCTCTGAACCAGTGTCTCTCATGTCCTGTCTTCATCCCAAACTGTGCTCTTTGGGGCATGGTGCTCACTAAAGCCCGTGTAATAACCATTTCCTACACCGTCTCTTTCAAATACCCGGTGCCCAAAGGGCTGGCACCACTTGTTCTTCGTGTCTCCCAGTCTCACTGGGGGATCATACAATCCTAAAATCACAGAACGGTTTCAGTTGCAAGGAACCTTACCTAGTTTAGAACCTTACCTAGATTACCTAGTTCCAACTCCCTTGTCACGGACAGGGACACCTCCCGCTAGATCAGGTTGCTCACAGCCCTGGCCTTGAACACTTGAACACCTGTTTGCGGGGTGGAGGGCAGGAACCACTTCTCTGGACAACCCGCTCCAGGGCCTCGTCACCCTCAGTGTAAGAACTTCTTCCTAAGAGCTAATCTAAACCTACCCTTTTAGTTGAAATCCATTGCTCCTTTTCCTATCACTACACTCCCTGATAGACTCCCTTTCCAGCTTCCTTGTGGCCCCCCCATTAGGTACTAGAAGGCTGCTGTAGGGTCTCCCCAGAGCCTTCTCTTTTCCAGGCTCAACAGCCCCAGCTCTCTCAGTCTGTCTTTATCAGAGAGATGCTCCAGCCCTACGATCATCCTCGTGGCCCTCCTCTGGACTTGCTCCAACAGGTCCATGTTGTTAAGCCCCTGCATGTTCTGTTTTCAGGTGATTCTTCATGACGTGCAGAGTTATGGCTATAAAAACCTCAGAGACAAACCAAGCAAGTTTTATTTCCAGAAAAACAATCACAAGAATTCCAAAATTTTGAGGGCTGAGGGTCGTGTGTGTCTTCCCCCCAACTCTCCCCCCGCTCCCCTCTCATCTTCCCATCTTGTAAAACATCACAACAAAACCAAGCATCTTCGGGAACTTTGAAGAAAACTGGGAAATTTTCCCATCCATTTCCCATCCACGTTAAACCAAAACTTGGATTCACTGGAGCAAATCCTGACATTTTGCTCAGTTGTCCAGCTGCTCCAGCTCATCCATGTCATCTGGGTCAAGCCTCTTGATCTCGCTCTCTGAAGAAAGAAAATAAATCTCAGTGCCTGCCAAGTACAGCCAGGCACCAGCCTGCCCAGGAGTTGGCAAAGGCAAAGCACTGCTGCTCTGGGGCTGCTAGCAGCGGCAAACCCTGGGAGCAATGCCCAGGACTCTCGGCTCTGCCTTCCACAGATGACGTAAAACAAGCTGTGAGCTGTTCAGCACGTGTCCAGAGGTGGGAGGTTAGAAACCTGCCCAGCTGTTTGCATCAAACCCAGCACAGACACACGTGGACCCCAGAGCAACAGCGACTACACTACCACGCTACCACAGGCCTGCTCCTGCCTGCGCCTTTCGCAGCAGGACACGCTGGATTAGAGCCGACACACATTCCAGCCATCTCAGGACCAACTGGCCACCTCTGGGATACTGCTTCCTGGCTAAGGGCACGTGCTAACCTCGCTCTGGGCCGAAAAGCTACCCAAAGTGCTCAGCATGGCATTTCCACTCTGTGGAGTTCAAGCGATAATCAAACTTTGAGAGAGCACAACAGACACAAACCTGACCGACAAATGATAAGGGACGTAGTGATGGGAACCCAAACTGGTCAGTCACACTGACTGATAGAGCTCAGAATGTTTATTCCAGAGAGGTTATCCGATCAAGGACCTCGGCAACCGGGAAACATGGGAAAAGGGGGAAACCAGAAACAAAACACGCGGAGACACAGACCTGACAAAACAAATGAGACAACGACAAGAAACTAACCTCACCACTCACACTAATTGGTGGGCTATCGAGACACCACGGGTGCCACTTCCCAGAAGAACAACCTGCACTTTACAACTCGTAACGCTGTGAGCCAGGGGGACCTGGACTGGAAGGGCTGTGGGAACTGGGAGGGCTGTACAAACTCATGGAGGGGCGTGCAGCAGGAAAGGGAGATGGGAGGAGCAAAGAGGGGGTAAGCAGGAAAGGGTACAGAAGCGGCCAGCTGCATGTGAAATGGGGCTAGTCGGTGTGCTTATTTGGTTTAGCCCCGAGACTGATCGCCACGGTCTGTCTTGGAGTCTTACACCTGCTTAAATCTTTTCCCACTTCCGTCTCTCTGTGCTCTCACACTCAACCCCCGGTGTGCGTGTGTGTGTGCGTGTGCACGTGCATGCATACAGCAAGGACGAAGTTCCAGCTACCGGCGAGACCTGTGTGTCAATGAAAAGTGGTGCCAACTCCTGCAGTCAGACAGGGACAAGGCTGCCCCTGGCCTCTGCTGCCACCTACTGCAGCCAGTGCAGGGGTCTCACTGCAGATACTGGAGCAAGCGCGGTTCTTCAACTCCCAGCCACTGGGCCGGGGATGGTGTGCATCCAAAAAAACATCTGCTGCGGGGGGGGCAACCGGCGTGACTGTGAGTGTGTGTGCGTGTACATGAACTCCAAGTGACAGCTGCTGGGGGCAGAGGTGAGCATCTGTACCTTCTACAGCCTGGGCGGGCAGGCATGGGGTGTGTGTGTGTGTGTATTCAGCTGCAAACTTCAGCCTGGGCCAGCTAGTGACTGTGGGGTCCCTCAGGTCCAGGCCAGGGTACCAGGTGCGTGGGTGGGGTCCGTGCGAGTATCAGGCTGGACCAGCCAGCGAGCAGGGGAGCTGTCAGAGGGCAGGGGTCTGGTCAGGGACACTAGGGGAACAGAGGGGCTGCGATGGTGCTTGCGGACCCACAAACACGTGTGTGCGTTTGGACCCTGGAAGTGCATGTGTGTGCTTGCACTAGTGACCATCCCTCTCTGCCAGCCGACGAGGAGAAGGGGATTTGTGTGTGCTTCTGTGTCTGTGTGTCTGTGCCTGCATCTTTGTGTGTGTCTGTGCGTGCCTGTCTCAGGGACACGTGTTCAGTGACACTGCTGATTGAGCGTGCAGAGGGTAAAGTGGCAGATGCATCCCTCAGCCTGGGCAGAGACCCCAGGTGCCCGGGCACCAGGCTGCGCTCCAGCAGCCCGCAAGGACCGTACTGGTCTGTACTGGCCTGTGCTGTGCTTCAGCAGCCAGGCATGGGGGTCCTGGGCCAGAGCGGCTGCAAGAGGTGGCCACACTCCTGACATCCCTTAACGCTTCCCAGTGCACTTCTCATCCACGTGTCCCTTAGCTCTTTGCACCACCACAGAGCTGGGCACAAGGATACTCACGGAAATGCTCCTCTATACTGTGCACGAGGTACGTGGTCTGCCTTTCCACCATGTTGAAGGCAATGCCCTTCTTCCCAAAGCGGCCCGTTCGCCCAATGCGGTGCAAGTAGGTCTCAAAATCCAGCTGTTTCTGCTGATTAACAGGGAGGCTGAAGTTCACCACTATGGTGACTTGTGCCACATCAATCCCTGAAAGACAGAGAGGTTTCTCGCAACCAGGCTCCTACAGCTCTGAAAGCAATCACCTGCCCCCAGATCGGGGCCAGTCCATTGCCTGAGCACTTGCAGTATAAAGCAGTCAGCCCTGGCTCTGCAGCGCACACTACAATGACGTGGCAAGGCAACCAAAGACCTACAGGCCACGGAGCACGGTTCGTGTCACCAGAAACGAAGCAGCGTCGTGTGTCCCCTGCAAGTTGATGGGCCATGGGGCAAAGCAAGGGCATTCCCACACTGCAGACGCTGCGAGGGTGTTGCTTTTCAGGATACGGTACCTCTAGCACAGACGTTCGTGGTGATGAGGACCTTCTCCTTCCCATCGCGGAATCTCTGAATCACATTGGCCCTCTGCACTATGGTCAACTCTGCCGTCAGCATGGCGACCTTGTGCCCATCCTTGCTCATCTCCACCGACAGCCAGTCCGCACTCCTGCGAGTCTAGATGTGTGGGAGAGGCAGGAGGAGCTTTTGCAGCAGCTCTGCTGCTGCTCCTCTCAGTCGTTGCCAATCCTTCACTGGTATGCTTCCCCTAAATCCCCTGCTCCTTTCAGTTGAGCCCCTGCTGCTTTTTAACAGGCAGAGCCTCAAAAGAAGACCAGAGTGACGCAGACGAGCAAGAAGCCCTTGTCAGGACACAAAGCGCAAAGGGCAAGGAAACACGGTATGTTTTCTACGCAACGCTCCCTGTGGAAGCCAGGCAAACGGGATCCCAACCGTCACGAGAGATGCTGTTAAAACACCTCTTTTAAAGGCTGCACTTGCTGCAAGTCATAGTGCGCGTGCTTTCACGCTCAGCTCCAGCCAATCTAACGGCAGGCTGTGCCAGAAGGGCCATCCTTTAAACGCTGTCCACGTGCTTCCCATCCCTCCCTTCCATCTGCTCCCTCCTTTTGATGGTCTCGGCACAAGTACTGAGGCCACGCTGTAAGATCGATCGTTTACGTACCACTGACTGCAAGGACACCACCACCCTCCCCCGGCAAACTAGCTGCTTTACCTGGCAGAATATCATAGCCTGGCCAACGGTGATGCTGCTGTAGATGTTGCACAGGGCCTCGTACTTCTCCTCTCTGTTCCTGCACACAAAGTAGTACTGCCTGATATTGCTCAGGGTGAGCTCTTCCTGACGGAGCTTTATTATGATGGGGTTGGAGACAATTTGCATTGCAAAATTCCACACCGTTTCCTTGAAGGTTGCGGAGAAAAGCAGCATTTGGCAGCCCCTAGGTAAAGCCCTAGAGCAGAAGAAGGACTTGTTAGCCCTGAGGCGTGCTGCAAGGATCCCTGGATCAACAGGCTTTGGAAACCAAGGGACTCCTCCATCCGGAGAGGGCCATTCCTCAGGAGAGGGCCATTCCTCACGCAGCACAGCACAGCACAGCACTCCAACATGAGTCAGCTCTACGGAAGAGGCCTGTCAAAATAAGCTATTCTGCATTTGCAGTATCATTATTCCAAAAGGCTATCTACAAATGGAGGAAAAAACACCCGGTTAACGCTTGGCCTCCTTCTTTGGACCTGCAGACACCGCCCACACACAGCACTTGCACGTGCCAAGGACAGTTCCCCGTATCCCCTGATTCTCTAGCTACATTTCAAGCCCTGTCATTCACTCTGTAAAGACCTTCATGGCCCGCAGAGTTTTTTAGCCACAATTCAAAGCCATCCATTCACCTACGAAAGCGGACGGACAAAGACTTTTGAAAAATCTTACATTTCAATAATGGATAAAGCGAGTCTTTTGTGAATGTGCTTTTATCCAGGCCAGCTTTGGTTGCATTTAAAGGAACAGCAAATAAAACACGGCCGCTAAAGAGCCATCTCCATCTGAGGTTCAGAGACATTAAGCCCTGTTATGGAGATGGAATCTGAAGAGCTCCAGCCTGACGTTTCACTTGCAGTGTCTTGTAACAGGATCTGAGTTACCAACTTCCTGTTTCCTCGGACTGCTGACAATACTTTGAATGCATCCAATTTGAAAGAACAGCAGCAGAAAGCCTTTGCAACTCGTAAACCCACTCCCTACGTCATGCCAAAGAGAGCCCAAGGAAGAACCCTTTAGCACGCCTTTAGCAGAGCTCAGCTGGATGGGACACTCCTCTAAGGAGAACTTTTTCCACCTGCATTTCGGCTAGAAGGGATAAACCCAGACCATCTAAAAACAGTTTTCCTTTAAAAAGGAGTAGCCAGCTGCTAGCCACAAGGTGCTTTTCTCCAGCACCGCAAACATATCCAGCTGAGCTGAGCACACAGAGGAGCTGGGAAGGGCTGGGTGTGACACTCATCTCTCTCACCGCCTCTGTCACCAGGAAACTGCAGCTCCCGTCAGCCTGGGCAGCGGGACGCTGAGGGTCAACCACTGACCCTGCCTGGCAGAGCAGCCTGGTGCCCAGAAGTCCTCATTAACCTGCACCACGCCCTGAAGAAAGGCTATTTCAAGCTATTTTGTTTGTGTCGCCTACAACACAACGCACCGTATCACAGAATATCCTGAGTTCAAAACGACCCACAAGGATCATCGAGTCCAACTCCTAGCTCCACGCAGGTCCACCCAAACACCAGACCACCCTCCTGAGAGCGTTGTGTACTACTTCCTTAGTATAGCTTCTAGTCCTGCATCCAAGTCATTTATGAAAACATTAAAGAGCACTGGGAAACATGAAAGAGAACTGGAATCCCAAACCCAGTGATGTATCAGCTCAAAGGAAGTTAAAGTGAGCTGAAAATCTTCCTATTCATCTAACGGCTACACTTTTAAAGAAAGACACATCCCAGGACTAAGCAGACCACAGCCTGCCGATGTGCAAGAAGGAGCTCATTCTCACATCAGCAAAAGCCTTCTGCATCAAAGGGATGCTCTTTCCCTGTTTATTCGGCTGGTTTGGTGGCTCATTTGCTCAAAGCTGAGCGAACAGGAAAAAGCGGGTAAGGAGGATTGTCTACGTTCTGATCAGGAGCAAAGCACGGACTGGCCAAGGACATCCAAGGGATGTCGTAGTCAGAGACAATTTCTTTGGCTCCCTGGTTTTGCAGCTTCTTGCATACAAAGTGGTTTTCTTTCTTTCTCTCTCTCTCTCTCTCTCTGTCTCTGTCTCTGTCTTTTCCTGTCTCTCTTGCTCTCTTTCTTTCTCTACCCAACGTATCTAAGGGCATCTAGAAACACTGCATTTGACTATGTCTACTTGTGTCAGGACACAAGCCAACACTGGTATTCACCTCTGAATGCGAATGCTTTGGTACGAGAAGCCCTGATGGTCGATCATTACGTCAGCTTCATCCAGCACAAACAGGCTGATTCTCTTCATATTCACCACTCTCCGTTTGAAACACCAGTCCAGCATTGTCCCAGGAGTCCCGATGACAATCTGCTCCTCCAGCATGGCGCCTGGCAGAACTGCAGGAGGAGAAATCGTATCAGACCACCTCCGTACAAGGAGCAGTACGTTCCTCGGCCACACACACCTGGCTGGGAACGAGCAGGGTACTTTCCAGTGAGATAGGGACTCAAAATCTGCTATGTTCTGGCTGCTTGAGCATGGTTCCCACCCTGTTGCTTCAGCTTCTGACTGCCTAGCGATGCCTTTGAGGGGGTCATTGCAAAGCGGAGCTCAGGAGCTTAAAATTGCAGGTAGCCATCAAGCAGGGCTGACGCTTCCCTGCGGCCTTGTGGGGTGGAAACCAGCAAAAGGGGTGCCCCACCTCTGAAAGGAGACAGCGGTCACGACAATGACTCCTTAGAAGGCACGGGAATTCACACACTGCTTCATGTGCCTTCAGAGCTCCGCACAGCTCCTGGGAGTTCACAGCTCTCACAGCATCCCGCTAGTTCCTTACAGGACTGTTACACCGCCCGCAACTCTGCTCAGCAGGGCTGGACTCACCTCTGTTTCCCTGGACAGCATATGTAACCCTGATGTCGGCACAAAACTGCCCCATCTTCTCGATCACATGTCCAATCTGCAGGGCCAGCTCGTAGGTTGGAGCCAAGCAGAGGCACTTAGAGAGATAACGAGAGCTGTCAGACAAGAGCCACATCTTTTAAAAGTAGACAGCGCCCCTGGCATGGCATGCCCCATGCAAATGAGAAGGCATTTCAAAGGAACGGAAAGCTCAGCATGCTAAAATCTCACCGCTAAACTCTTTCAAACCTGCAGAGGGATCAGCAACGGCAGTCACATTTGCAGGTTTGGAAGATGGGAATACAGCTGAAGGCAGGTAGGCAGAAAGGAGTCAAGGTAACTACTAGGAGAGGTCCTTTCTTTACTGTGAGGGGGACAGAGCACTAGAACAGGCTGCCCAGAGAGGGGGTGGAGTCTCCTTCTTTGGAGACTTCAAAACCCGCCTGGATGCCATCCTGCGCAGTGTGCTCTAGGTGATCCTGCTCAGCAGGAGGGTTTGGACTAGATGATCTTCAGAGGGCCCTTCCAACCTCGCCCATTCTGGGATCCCGTGATTTTTGCTAGGGAAATTTGTTTCCTGAGGCACAGTGCCGCTTGTTTCTGCGTCCAGCTTTCAGCTGAGAGTTTAAATTACACAGAATGCTTGAGATTCAAGACTTTTAAGTGCAGTAACCAGCTTGCGTAGGTGATTCTGAACCCAGAGAGGGGACTTGCCTTCACAGGACCTTTTACGACACCAGAAACTAGCACAAGTCACAGGAAACAGCTGGAGTCTCTGCACGTGCTTGTCAAAGTTGGCTGAATGCTCCTCAAAATATAAATTCAGGCTATCTACGGCCTGGCAGATTCATCCACTCCTGAGCTTTCTCTCCGACCTGCCTGCTGCTGGGACGCTACCTGGGTGTTTACCATCCCACTGCAGCGGCCACAGCCGATAGAAAACCGTAGAGACGGGGACAAAACCAGAGCTCTGTCCACAGACAGCAGCTTGAGGGTGCAGGCAAACCCCTGCCGTATGGGCTTTCCCCTTCCTACATTACCTGCGGGTACCTCTCAGCACCATTAACTCTGCTCAGCATCGCCAACACAAAAGCTGCCGTTTTCCCTGTCCCTGACTGGCTCTGTGCAATCAGATTTTGGGGCCTGCAAGGCAAAGGCTGCTTAGTTGAGCACAAAGGTTTGGCACCCCTGCACCGGCACCCCGACGCCACGATGCCTCAAGGGAGCCAAGACGGTGGTACCGCTTTGCTCACCCGTGCGGCCTTGGTACTCACGGATGTGCCAGCATCATCGGCAGAGCCGTCTCCTGGATTTTGGACGGCCTGTTGAAGCCCATGGCGTAAACCCCCTGCAAGAGCTCCTTCTTCCTGTCCAAAGGCATCAAAAGGGACCATTTCACAAAGAACGGGTAACGGCGCCCAGAGGCAACTCCAAAGCCTGCCTGCGGCGGGGGCTGCCGCCTACTCACAGGCGCAGCTCTTCAAAGGTTTTCACGGAGAAGAGAGGCGAGCTGGGGTCCTGCTGCAGGATCTCCACGTGATGGCTGGACTCCACGAGGGACGTGTGGATCAGCTTGTTCAGCAAGGAGCTTTCTGCCAAGTCCACTGGAAAAGGGGTGAGCTCGTGAAAAACCCAGGCGGTTAGGAAAAGCCTCCCCTCGGGTCCCCCTTCCCACAAACACGGGCTTCCCCAGCCATCCGCCCCCCTACCGACCCCGGGCACCCCTGACACCGGCAGCTCTTCGCCTAACTCCTGCATAATCGCCACAACCTACCTCAGTCCCGAGGAACCCGGCTGGAGTTCACGGCAGCCTGGCCCCCTGCCCTGGCCCGTGCCTCCGTTTCCCTCACCTGCTGCCGAGGCTCCGGGAGGCGCTGGTCACCCAGCCTGGCCCTGGGGGTGCTGGCCCTGCGGCCTGCGCACAGGCCCCGGGGGACAAGGACCAGCACTGCCTCGCAGGGCCGGCGGGACCCACCTCTCTCTTCCTCCTCGCTCTCCTCGTCCTCGCTCGTGCAGGCGGGCTCTGCCACAGGAGAAGAAACACGGACGCTCACCTCCACCCCACAGCTCCGCTCGGGCTGGCCCCGGGCCCCGGGGCCCCAGGGCCCGGCCCCGAGCGGGGGCCAGGGCCGTCCCTCACCCCGCTGCCGACACGGACACAGCTCCCGGCGCGGGCCCGCAAACCGCTGCCGGCGGCCAGGCGAGCCGCACAGCCCGCGGCGCCGAGGGCGGAGGTGGCCCCGGCCAGGGGACCGCGGGAGGGGGGGGCTGCCCGGGGACGGGCTGCCCGGGGACGGGCTGCCCGACAGGAGGCTGCCCGGGCCCCGCGCCCGCTCCCGCCGCCGGCGGCCGCCGGCCCCCGCCGAGGCCATCGCGCCCCCGCCGCCGCAGCTCGCGAACCTTCCCGAGGCGCCGCCGAGGGCCGGCTCCGCCCGGGCGCCGAGCCGCCGCCGGCGGGGGCTGCTCCCCCCCGGCGGCCGGCAGGGCGCAAGGCGGCTGCCGGCAGGCCCCGGCCGCGGAGGGCGCGGAGGCGCTCGGGGAACAGCGGCACCGGCGCCGACGCGCAGGCGGGGCCGGGCCGGGCCGGGCCGGGCCCGGGGACCCCCGCGTGGGGGCGGGAGGGGCAGGGCCTCCGCACGCGCCTGCCTCGGAGCGCGGCCGCCTGAGCTGGTGGACGGGGCGGGGAGCAGAGGGGAGCCCTCCTAGCCCACGGGGAAACGCCTAGCGACCTGCTAAACCACTCAGACGCACGCGAGTGCGTGGGGCCGCCTGGGACCCACCCGAGGGTCCGGAGGGAGCTGGCGGAGGTGCTCGCCGAGCCGCTTTCCGTCACTCATCTGCAGTCCTGGCTATCCGGGAGCAGCCCAGTCACAGAGTCGTAAAATCGTGGGATATCCCGACTTGGAAGGGAGCCACGAGGATCATCGAGGCCAGCTCCTGGCACCACGCGGGCCTACCCCGGAATTCAGACCGGATGACTAAGAGCACAGTCCAAACGCTTCTTAACCTCCGGCTTGGTGCCGCGAGCACGTCCCTGGGGAGCCCGTGCCAGTGCACGACAACCCTCTCGGTGAAGAACCTCTTCCGGATAGCCAGTCGACTGGTGGCTAGCAGTTGTGACACCCATCTCCTGAAGGGCCGCAAGGAGGATCCGGGGAACTACAGGCGTGTCGGTCTGACCTTGGCGTCGGGGAAGCTCATGGAGCAGATTGTCCCGAGTGCCGTCACGCGGCATTTAGAGGGCAACCAGGCGATCAGGTCCACGGCTCTATGAAAGGCAGGTCCTGCTTGACGAAGCTGACCTCCTTCTACGGCAAGGTGTCACGCTCAGTGGACGAGGGAAAGGCCGTGGATGTGGTCTTCCTAGACTTCAGCAAGGCTTTTGACGCCGTTTCCCCCAGCATTGTCCTGGAGACGTTCGTTGCTCAAGGCCCGGACAAGTGTCCGCTTCATCGGGTTAAAAGCTGGCTGGGTGGCCAGGCCCAAAGTCACTGATGAATGGAGTCAAATCCGGCTGGATGCCGGCCGCTAGTGGTGTCCCCCAGGGCTCTGTACTGGGGCCACTTCTCTTCAATATCTTCCTCAATGATCTGCACGAGCGGATCGAGCGCACCCTCAGTAGGTTGCAGACAACACCAAGTTAGGCGCGAGTGTTGATCTGCGCGAGGGTAGGAGGGCTCTGCAGTCTGTGCCTCTGAGAAAGCAGATTTAAGAAAGGAAAGACAAAACCGCTGCACATCAGCAGCTGTGACACAGAGGAGTGAGAAACAGCCCTGTAGACACCAAGGTCAGTGTAGAAGGAGGGCAGGACGTTCTCCAGGCGCCGGGGCAGAAGTTCCCCTGCAGCCTGTGGAGAGGCCCGTGGGGGAGCAGGCTGTCCCCCTGCAGCCCATGGTGTACCAGAGCGGAGCAGATCTCCCTGCTGCAGCCTGGGAGGGAGCCCACAATGGATCTGACCTGAAGGAGGCTGTGGCCTGTGGAGAACCCCTGCCGGAGCAGACTCCAGGCCAGACCTGCAGCCCGTGGAGAGGAGCCTCTGCAGGAGCAGGGGATCTGGGGGGAGCTGCCACCCATGGGGTCCCGTGCTGGAGCAGTTTGCTCCTGATGGATGGATCCCATGGTACGGACCCATACTTGGAGCAGAGAGGCCTCATCCCCACCAGGTCTCTGAGAAGATCAGAGGAAGAAGCAGGGAACCGGAGCCCGCCCCCAGCCCCCAATATACGCCCAGCAGGACTCGGCTCTCTTGGGGTCCATACGGCACCCAGAGCCCCTTGCCCAGCGTGTAGCTACCCTGGGATGCCCATAGACCTCCAGAACCCTGCCCAGTCCTATGGGGATCCTGGGGGTCTGTATGGCATCAGAACCCCTGCCTGCACTGCATGCTAACCCTCTGGGTCCATCCAGCCCCGCTGAGCATAAGGCACAGGGGCGGTTCTGTCCAGCCACAAAGTTCAACAAGGCCAAGTGCAAGGTCCTGCACCTGGGCTGGGGCAGTCCCAAGGACAAACACAGGCCGGGTGAAGACCGGATTGAGAACAGCCCTGAGGAGAAGGACCTGGGGGTGTTGGTTGATGAGAAGCTTGACATGAGCCAGCAACGTGCACCTGCAGCCCCAAAAGCCAACCGTACCCTGGGCTGCATCAAAAGCAGCGTAGCCAGCAGGGCGAGGGAGTGATTCTCCCCCTCTGCTCTGCTCTGCTCTGCTCTGCTCTGCTCTGGTGAGACCCCAGCTGGAGCCCTGCGTTCAGCTCTGGGGCCCCCAGCACCAGAAGGACATGGACCTATTAGAACGAGTCTAGAGGAGGGCCACAGAGATGATCAAAGGGCTGGAGCACCTCTCCTATGAAGACAGGCTGAGGCGGCTGGGGTTGTCCAGCGTGGAGAAGAGAAGGCTCTGGACAGAGAGAAGAGAAGGCTCTTTCCCCTGGACAGGGAAGAGAGGTTTGATTCTCTGAGGTTTGATCTCTGAGAGGTTTGATCTCTGAGGGGATTCAAACACAGGGAACCCCAAGGGACTACTGGGCTGGGGGTGTTGAAGTTACGGGACCGTGTGGGACACAAGTCAGGGGATAAGGAATTCAAATAGAGCGAATGTGGAGACTTCAAGTGACGTGATTGGTGTGGGCTGAAGGAAGAGGCTTGAGGTGGACCAAAACGAGGGGACTGGGAGGACTGCTGGGGGGGTATTTGGAAGCGGTGGTGAAAGGAAGGGGACACCACAGCAATGGACAGGATTAGCTGACAGGCAAAGGACTGACGGGAAAGAATGAAAGAAAGGCATTGGGAGAGATGACAGGTACGGCACTGGGGAGCCTAGACAGGACATGGAGAAGATCCAGGGAAAGGGACACCTTGGTGGGGACCAAAGGCGTCGGGGGGTGGGCTTGGGAGGAGTCCCCAGAGGTCTCTGGAGAGGGATCTCCAGACTCTTCTGGTGTCCCACACACCTGACCAGGAGCGGAGGGGTCACCTGGACACTTCATGGAGGTTTCACCGAAGTCTAGGTGTCAGGGAGGGCGCAATGCCCCCCGGTCAGTGGGGTCTCCTCCCCAAGACCCGCCCGCAGCCTTGAACCCGTCCCCATAGCACTGGGGCTCACCAGAGCATCTGCTGGGAGGCACAGCATGGCGAGGAGCAGGGCCATGCTGAGCATGGCGATCTTCATCTTCCTCCGTGGTCTACGCGGTCCTGGATGAGGCTGGGGAAAGTGAGGGGCAAGATTTATCTCTTGCAGGACTTCCCATTGACCCCGCCCCGAGAGCCCAGGGGCAAAGCCGGGCTTGGCAGGCACCAGCCCTGGCAATGAGCCCACCGCTGGCAGAGACTGACCCACACCTCCGCCACTCACCCGGCCATCTTCTGTCGCACCAGGCCAGCTTCCTGCACGGGGCAGCTCCACGGGGACAGATCCAGGCATCAGGGGGTGGCAAGGGGGCGGTCAGACACCCTGCAGTGAGCCCCCCAGCAGGAAATCATCCTCCAACAGCCCCTAAAGCCAGATCTCCCCGTCTCCCAGTGCCCCTCACCTTGCAGGCCAGGCTTTCTCCCCAGGACTCTCCCAGAGATGATGCAGCCTCAAATCAAGGGACTCTAAGCAGAGTTGTTTCTGACCCTTCTGCAGTCCCTTGAGTGAACGGCACGCTGAGACTGACTCCTCTTCTGCAGGCACTGGGGACACTGGCATTAGGGGACACTGGGAAGGTAGGAGGACAGCTGGGGGGCATGGGCAATGGGGACAGCCGGGTGACTGGGAACTTGAGGTCCAGAGGGTGATCAGGGTACTGGGAGGCACTGGCCGTGAGGAGCACTGGTGAATGTTGGGCACCAGGGGATGAGGACTCTGCTTGCGGGAGCTGCTGGGGGTGGTCGAAGAGCACAGCTCCAGCCCAGCCCATCTCCCTGTTACTGCAGGCCCCAAACTGGTCCCGGTCTCCAGCCATGGCCTCCGCAGAGAAGACGGCAGAAGGGTTCAAGCCCTGCCCTGGTCCTGGCCTTGCCACTGTCTGGGGGCACCATGCCCTCCTGGACACCTGGCTCCTTCCCTGCAGAGCTGACCCCCACGTGGCGGGTGCCAGTGCCCCATCCCCAGCAAGGCTCCAGCTCCCCCTCCATTCCCAGATGGGGCTCAGCCAAGTCTCACCAAAGGCCCTGTTCCCAGGCAGTGTCCCTGCAACGCCCCCGTCCCCAGCATGGGCTAGCCCTGTCCCTGAGCAGGATGAGGCCATTCAGAGGGGACGCGATGAGGCAGGCGCTTGTCCCCGGGCAGCTGCTCAGAGCTAACTGCGGGAGCAAAGTTCCCCTGGACAGGGAAGAGAGGTTTGACTCCAAAGCATCTCTGATAAGCTGTGTTTGCCCAGGGCCCGTGGAGCCCATTCAGGCAGCATGGTCCTTCCAGAGATCAGGGGGAGGTTGCAGCGGGACGCGGAGCAGCCTGGGCTCCCTTCAGCATTGGCAGTCAGCAGAGCCCGCGGAGGGGGGCAGCCCTGCTGTGGTAGTGGAGGAGCCCATCCTGGAGCAAGCAGTCAACTGGAAGATTTTCATTTTGTCTGCTTCTTGCACTACTTGCCAGATAGCTGAATATCAGATTATCAGTGTTGCATTATTTATTATATTTAAAAACAAAGTGACATTATTAAAAGTGCTCTTCAGGGAGATGCCATCTGCTGGTTTAATGATGTCTAAAAAGAAATGTTTGTGGGAGAGGGGAGAGATACGCCACTGTTAAAAAACACAAACATTTCGTTTCATGAAATCTTCCAGTTGACTGCCTATTCTTTGGTAAATTTCCAAAGCTAATATTCAGCCAGATCTGCAGAGGAGGAAAACAAGATGTGGGACATCTGGCTTCCCTCTGCTGCATGAAGAGACAAGCATGGGCGGCTGATGGCTGGAAACCACTCTGTCTCAGGGTCACTGGGGAGCTCTCCTCGCTCTGAGGGGAGAGTTGAACCAGTTGTCCACACTGCCACTACCTCCCCTGGCCCACACTGCCCAGAGGATGCTGCCCAGGGACCCTATGACACTGATGTCCAGGATGGAGGGGCAGGGAAGGAAACCCCCCTGGTAGCCCTTGGAAGAGCTGTAGAGCCAGCAGAGCAGAGAGAGGGGAGGCAGTGCCCCACAGGGAGACACCTCTATCATACGTGCTGCTCAATGCCCCATCCCTGCCAGGACTGCCATGCCGTCAGGTTTTTCCTCTGGGCTCCAGCCTGTCCCCATGGCAGCGAGGGTGCCCCAGCATGCCGGGTGCTCCAGGATGGGCTCCTCCACTACCACAGCAGGGCTGCCCCCCTCCGCGGGCTCTGCTGACTGCCAATGCTGAAGGGAGCCCAGGCTGCTCCGCGTCCCGCTGCAACCTCCCCCTGATCTCTGGAAGGACCATGCTGCCTGAATGGGCTCCACGGGCCCTGGGCAAACACAGCTTATCAGAGATGCTTTGGAGTCAAACCTCTCTTCCCTGTCCAGGGGAACTTTGCTCCCGCAGTTAGCTCTGAGCAGCTGCCCGGGGACAAGCGCCTGCCTCATCGCGTCCCCTCTGAATGGCCTCATCCTGCTCAGGGACAGGGCTAGCCCATGCTGGGGACGGGGGCGTTGCAGGGACACTGCCTGGGAACAGGGCCTTTGGTGAGACTTGGCTGAGCCCCATCTGGGAATGGAGGGGGAGCTGGAGCCTTGCTGGGGATGGGGCACTGGCACCCGCCACGTGGGGGTCAGCTCTGCAGGGAAGGAGCCAGGTGTCCAGGAGGGCATGGTGCCCCCAGACAGTGGCAAGGCCAGGACCAGGGCAGGGCTTGAACCCTTCTGCCGTCTTCTCTGCGGAGGCCATGGCTGGAGACCGGGACCAGTTTGGGGCCTGCAGTAACAGGGAGATGGGCTGGGCTGGAGCTGTGCTCTTCGACCACCCCCAGCAGCTCCCGCAAGCAGAGTCCTCATCCCCTGGTGCCCAACATTCACCAGTGCTCCTCACGGCCAGTGCCTCCCAGTACCCTGATCACCCTCTGGACCTCAAGTTCCCAGTCACCCGGCTGTCCCCATTGCCCATGCCCCCCAGCTGTCCTCCTACCTTCCCAGTGTCCCCTAATGCCAGTGTCCCCAGTGCCTGCAGAAGAGGAGTCAGTCTCAGCGTGCCGTTCACTCAAGGGACTGCAGAAGGGTCAGAAACAACTCTGCTTAGAGTCCCTTGATTTGAGGCTGCATCATCTCTGGGAGAGTCCTGGGGAGAAAGCCTGGCCTGCAAGGTGAGGGGCACTGGGAGACGGGGAGATCTGGCTTTAGGGGCTGTTGGAGGATGATTTCCTGCTGGGGGGCTCACTGCAGGGTGTCTGACCGCCCCCTTGCCACCCCCTGATGCCTGGATCTGTCCCCGTGGAGCTGCCCCGTGCAGGAAGCTGGCCTGGTGCGACAGAAGATGGCCGGGTGAGTGGCGGAGGTGTGGGTCAGTCTCTGCCAGCGGTGGGCTCATTGCCAGGGCTGGTGCCTGCCAAGCCCGGCTTTGCCCCTGGGCTCTCGGGGCGGGGTCAATGGGAAGTCCTGCAAGAGATAAATCTTGCCCCTCACTTTCCCCAGCCTCATCCAGGACCGCGTAGACCACGGAGGAAGATGAAGATCGCCATGCTCAGCATGGCCCTGCTCCTCGCCATGCTGTGCCTCCCAGCAGATGCTCTGGTGAGCCCCAGTGCTATGGGGACGGGTTCAAGGCTGCGGGCGGGTCTTGGGGAGGAGACCCCACTGACCGGGGGGCATTGCGCCCTCCCTGACACCTAGACTTCGGTGAAACCTCCATGAAGTGTCCAGGTGACCCCTCCGCTCCTGGTCAGGTGTGTGGGACACCAGAAGAGTCTGGAGATCCCTCTCCAGAGACCTCTGGGGACTCCTCCCAAGCCCACCCCCCGACGCCTTTGGTCCCCACCAAGGTGTCCCTTTCCCTGGATCTTCTCCATGTCCTGTCTAGGCTCCCCAGTGCCGTACCTGTCATCTCTCCCAATGCCTTTCTTTCATTCTTTCCCGTCAGTCCTTTGCCTGTCAGCTAATCCTGTCCATTGCTGTGGTGTCCCCTTCCTTTCACCACCGCTTCCAAATACCCCCCCAGCAGTCCTCCCAGTCCCCTCGTTTTGGTCCACCTCAAGCCTCTTCCTTCAGCCCACACCAATCACGTCACTTGAAGTCTCCACATTCGCTCTATTTGAATTCCTTATCCCCTGACTTGTGTCCCACACGGTCCCGTAACTTCAACACCCCCAGCCCAGTAGTCCCTTGGGGTTCCCTGTGTTTGAATCCCCTCAGAGATCAAACCTCTCAGAGATCAAACCTCAGAGAATCAAACCTCTCTTCCCTGTCCAGGGGAAAGAGCCTTCTCTTCTCTCTGTCCAGAGCCTTCTCTTCTCCACGCTGGACAACCCCAGCCGCCTCAGCCTGTCTTCATAGGAGAGGTGCTCCAGCCCTTTGATCATCTCTGTGGCCCTCCTCTAGACTCGTTCTAATAGGTCCATGTCCTTCTGGTGCTGGGGGCCCCAGAGCTGAACGCAGGGCTCCAGCTGGGGTCTCACCAGAGCAGAGCAGAGCAGAGCAGAGCAGAGCAGAGGGGGAGAATCACTCCCTCGCCCTGCTGGCTACGCTGCTTTTGATGCAGCCCAGGGTACGGTTGGCTTTTGGGGCTGCAGGTGCACGTTGCTGGCTCATGTCAAGCTTCTCATCAACCAACACCCCCCAGGTCCTTCTCCTCAGGGCTGTTCTCAATCCGGTCTTCACCCGGCCTGTGTTTGTCCTTGGGACTGCCCCAGCCCAGATGCAGGACCTTGCACTTGGCCTTGTTGAACTTTGTGGCTGGACAGAACCGCCCCTGTGCCTTATGCTCAGCGGGGCTGGATGGACCCAGAGGGTTAGCATGCAGTGCAGGCAGGGGTTCTGATGCCATACAGACCCCCAGGATCCCCATAGGACTGGGCAGGGTTCTGGAGGTCTATGGGCATCCCAGGGTAGCTACACGCTGGGCAAGGGGCTCTGGGTGCCGTATGGACCCCAAGAGAGCCGAGTCCTGCTGGGCGTATATTGGGGGCTGGGGGCGGGCTCCGGTTCCCTGCTTCTTCCTCTGATCTTCTCAGAGACCTGGTGGGGATGAGGCCTCTCTGCTCCAAGTATGGGTCCGTACCATGGGATCCATCCATCAGGAGCAAACTGCTCCAGCACGGGACCCCATGGGTGGCAGCTCCCCCCAGATCCCCTGCTCCTGCAGAGGCTCCTCTCCACGGGCTGCAGGTCTGGCCTGGAGTCTGCTCCGGCAGGGGTTCTCCACAGGCCACAGCCTCCTTCAGGTCAGATCCATTGTGGGCTCCCTCCCAGGCTGCAGCAGGGAGATCTGCTCCGCTCTGGTACACCATGGGCTGCAGGGGGACAGCCTGCTCCCCCACGGGCCTCTCCACAGGCTGCAGGGGAACTTCTGCCCCGGCGCCTGGAGAACGTCCTGCCCTCCTTCTACACTGACCTTGGTGTCTACAGGGCTGTTTCTCACTCCTCTGTGTCACAGCTGCTGATGTGCAGCGGTTTTGTCTTTCCTTTCTTAAATCTGCTTTCTCAGAGGCACAGACTGCAGAGCCCTCCTACCCTCGCGCAGATCAACACTCGCGCCTAACTTGGTGTTGTCTGCAACCTACTGAGGGTGCGCTCGATCCGCTCGTGCAGATCATTGAGGAAGATATTGAAGAGAAGTGGCCCCAGTACAGAGCCCTGGGGGACACCACTAGCGGCCGGCATCCAGCCGGATTTGACTCCATTCATCAGTGACTTTGGGCCTGGCCACCCAGCCAGCTTTTAACCCGATGAAGCGGACACTTGTCCGGGCCTTGAGCAACGAACGTCTCCAGGACAATGCTGGGGGAAACGGCGTCAAAAGCCTTGCTGAAGTCTAGGAAGACCACATCCACGGCCTTTCCCTCGTCCACTGAGCGTGACACCTTGCCGTAGAAGGAGGTCAGCTTCGTCAAGCAGGACCTGCCTTTCATAGAGCCGTGGACCTGATCGCCTGGTTGCCCTCTAAATGCCGCGTGACGGCACTCGGGACAATCTGCTCCATGAGCTTCCCCGACGCCAAGGTCAGACCGACACGCCTGTAGTTCCCCGGATCCTCCTTGCGGCCCTTCAGGAGATGGGTGTCACAACTGCTAGCCACCAGTCGACTGGCTATCCGGAAGAGGTTCTTCACCGAGAGGGTTGTCGTGCACTGGCACGGGCTCCCCAGGGACGTGCTCGCGGCACCAAGCCGGAGGTTAAGAAGCGTTTGGACTGTGCTCTTAGTCATCCGGTCTGAATTCCGGGGTAGGCCCGCGTGGTGCCAGGAGCTGGCCTCGATGATCCTCGTGGCTCCCTTCCAAGTCGGGATATCCCACGATTTTACGACTCTGTGACTGGGCTGCTCCCGGATAGCCAGGACTGCAGATGAGTGACGGAAAGCGGCTCGGCGAGCACCTCCGCCAGCTCCCTCCGGACCCTCGGGTGGGTCCCAGGCGGCCCCACGCACTCGCGTGCGTCTGAGTGGTTTAGCAGGTCGCTAGGCGTTTCCCCGTGGGCTAGGAGGGCTCCCCTCTGCTCCCCGCCCCGTCCACCAGCTCAGGCGGCCGCGCTCCGAGGCAGGCGCGTGCGGAGGCCCTGCCCCTCCCGCCCCCACGCGGGGGTCCCCGGGCCCGGCCCGGCCCGGCCCGGCCCCGCCTGCGCGTCGGCGCCGGTGCCGCTGTTCCCCGAGCGCCTCCGCGCCCTCCGCGGCCGGGGCCTGCCGGCAGCCGCCTTGCGCCCTGCCGGCCGCCGGGGGGGAGCAGCCCCCGCCGGCGGCGGCTCGGCGCCCGGGCGGAGCCGGCCCTCGGCGGCGCCTCGGGAAGGTTCGCGAGCTGCGGCGGCGGGGGCGCGATGGCCTCGGCGGGGGCCGGCGGCCGCCGGCGGCGGGAGCGGGCGCGGGGCCCGGGCAGCCTCCTGTCGGGCAGCCCGTCCCCGGGCAGCCCGTCCCCGGGCAGCCCCCCCCTCCCGCGGTCCCCTGGCCGGGGCCACCTCCGCCCTCGGCGCCGCGGGCTGTGCGGCTCGCCTGGCCGCCGGCAGCGGTTTGCGGGCCCGCGCCGGGAGCTGTGTCCGTGTCGGCAGCGGGGTGAGGGACGGCCCTGGCCCCCGCTCGGGGCCGGGCCCTGGGGCCCCGGGGCCCGGGGCCAGCCCGAGCGGAGCTGTGGGGTGGAGGTGAGCGTCCGTGTTTCTTCTCCTGTGGCAGAGCCCGCCTGCACGAGCGAGGACGAGGAGAGCGAGGAGGAAGAGAGAGGTGGGTCCCGCCGGCCCTGCGAGGCAGTGCTGGTCCTTGTCCCCCGGGGCCTGTGCGCAGGCCGCAGGGCCAGCACCCCCAGGGCCAGGCTGGGTGACCAGCGCCTCCCGGAGCCTCGGCAGCAGGTGAGGGAAACGGAGGCACGGGCCAGGGCAGGGGGCCAGGCTGCCGTGAACTCCAGCCGGGTTCCTCGGGACTGAGGTAGGTTGTGGCGATTATGCAGGAGTTAGGCGAAGAGCTGCCGGTGTCAGGGGTGCCCGGGGTCGGTAGGGGGGCGGATGGCTGGGGAAGCCCGTGTTTGTGGGAAGGGGGACCCGAGGGGAGGCTTTTCCTAACCGCCTGGGTTTTTCACGAGCTCACCCCTTTTCCAGTGGACTTGGCAGAAAGCTCCTTGCTGAACAAGCTGATCCACACGTCCCTCGTGGAGTCCAGCCATCACGTGGAGATCCTGCAGCAGGACCCCAGCTCGCCTCTCTTCTCCGTGAAAACCTTTGAAGAGCTGCGCCTGTGAGTAGGCGGCAGCCCCCGCCGCAGGCAGGCTTTGGAGTTGCCTCTGGGCGCCGTTACCCGTTCTTTGTGAAATGGTCCCTTTTGATGCCTTTGGACAGGAAGAAGGAGCTCTTGCAGGGGGTTTACGCCATGGGCTTCAACAGGCCGTCCAAAATCCAGGAGACGGCTCTGCCGATGATGCTGGCACATCCGTGAGTACCAAGGCCGCACGGGTGAGCAAAGCGGTACCACCGTCTTGGCTCCCTTGAGGCATCGTGGCGTCGGGGTGCCGGTGCAGGGGTGCCAAACCTTTGTGCTCAACTAAGCAGCCTTTGCCTTGCAGGCCCCAAAATCTGATTGCACAGAGCCAGTCAGGGACAGGGAAAACGGCAGCTTTTGTGTTGGCGATGCTGAGCAGAGTTAATGGTGCTGAGAGGTACCCGCAGGTAATGTAGGAAGGGGAAAGCCCATACGGCAGGGGTTTGCCTGCACCCTCAAGCTGCTGTCTGTGGACAGAGCTCTGGTTTTGTCCCCGTCTCTACGGTTTTCTATCGGCTGTGGCCGCTGCAGTGGGATGGTAAACACCCAGGTAGCGTCCCAGCAGCAGGCAGGTCGGAGAGAAAGCTCAGGAGTGGATGAATCTGCCAGGCCGTAGATAGCCTGAATTTATATTTTGAGGAGCATTCAGCCAACTTTGACAAGCACGTGCAGAGACTCCAGCTGTTTCCTGTGACTTGTGCTAGTTTCTGGTGTCGTAAAAGGTCCTGTGAAGGCAAGTCCCCTCTCTGGGTTCAGAATCACCTACGCAAGCTGGTTACTGCACTTAAAAGTCTTGAATCTCAAGCATTCTGTGTAATTTAAACTCTCAGCTGAAAGCTGGACGCAGAAACAAGCGGCACTGTGCCTCAGGAAACAAATTTCCCTAGCAAAAATCACGGGATCCCAGAATGGGCGAGGTTGGAAGGGCCCTCTGAAGATCATCTAGTCCAAACCCTCCTGCTGAGCAGGATCACCTAGAGCACACTGCGCAGGATGGCATCCAGGCGGGTTTTGAAGTCTCCAAAGAAGGAGACTCCACCCCCTCTCTGGGCAGCCTGTTCTAGTGCTCTGTCCCCCTCACAGTAAAGAAAGGACCTCTCCTAGTAGTTACCTTGACTCCTTTCTGCCTACCTGCCTTCAGCTGTATTCCCATCTTCCAAACCTGCAAATGTGACTGCCGTTGCTGATCCCTCTGCAGGTTTGAAAGAGTTTAGCGGTGAGATTTTAGCATGCTGAGCTTTCCGTTCCTTTGAAATGCCTTCTCATTTGCATGGGGCATGCCATGCCAGGGGCGCTGTCTACTTTTAAAAGATGTGGCTCTTGTCTGACAGCTCTCGTTATCTCTCTAAGTGCCTCTGCTTGGCTCCAACCTACGAGCTGGCCCTGCAGATTGGACATGTGATCGAGAAGATGGGGCAGTTTTGTGCCGACATCAGGGTTACATATGCTGTCCAGGGAAACAGAGGTGAGTCCAGCCCTGCTGAGCAGAGTTGCGGGCGGTGTAACAGTCCTGTAAGGAACTAGCGGGATGCTGTGAGAGCTGTGAACTCCCAGGAGCTGTGCGGAGCTCTGAAGGCACATGAAGCAGTGTGTGAATTCCCGTGCCTTCTAAGGAGTCATTGTCGTGACCGCTGTCTCCTTTCAGAGGTGGGGCACCCCTTTTGCTGGTTTCCACCCCACAAGGCCGCAGGGAAGCGTCAGCCCTGCTTGATGGCTACCTGCAATTTTAAGCTCCTGAGCTCCGCTTTGCAATGACCCCCTCAAAGGCATCGCTAGGCAGTCAGAAGCTGAAGCAACAGGGTGGGAACCATGCTCAAGCAGCCAGAACATAGCAGATTTTGAGTCCCTATCTCACCGGAAAGTACCCTGCTCGTTCCCAGCCAGGTGTGTGTGGCCGAGGAACGTACTGCTCCTTGTACGGAGGTGGTCTGATACGATTTCTCCTCCTGCAGTTCTGCCAGGCGCCATGCTGGAGGAGCAGATTGTCATCGGGACTCCTGGGACAATGCTGGACTGGTGTTTCAAACGGAGAGTGGTGAATATGAAGAGAATCAGCCTGTTTGTGCTGGATGAAGCTGACGTAATGATCGACCATCAGGGCTTCTCGTACCAAAGCATTCGCATTCAGAGGTGAATACCAGTGTTGGCTTGTGTCCTGACACAAGTAGACATAGTCAAATGCAGTGTTTCTAGATGCCCTTAGATACGTTGGGTAGAGAAAGAAAGAGAGCAAGAGAGACAGGAAAAGACAGAGACAGAGACAGAGAGAGAGAGAGAGAGAGAAAGAAAGAAAACCACTTTGTATGCAAGAAGCTGCAAAACCAGGGAGCCAAAGAAATTGTCTCTGACTACGACATCCCTTGGATGTCCTTGGCCAGTCCGTGCTTTGCTCCTGATCAGAACGTAGACAAGTAAATCCTCCTTACCCGCTTTTTCCTGTTCGCTCAGCTTTGAGCAAATGAGCCACCAAACCAGCCGAATAAACAGGGAAAGAGCATCCCTTTGATGCAGAAGGCTTTTGCTGATGTGAGAATGAGCTCCTTCTTGCACATCGGCAGGCTGTGGTCTGCTTAGTCCTGGGATGTGTCTTTCTTTAAAAGTGTAGCCGTTAGATGAATAGGAAGATTTTCAGCTCACTTTAACTTCCTTTGAGCTGATACATCACTGGGTTTGGGATTCCAGTTCTCTTTCATGTTTCCCAGTGCTCTTTAATGTTTTCATAAATGACTTGGATGCAGGACTAGAAGCTATACTAAGGAAGTAGTACACAACGCTCTCAGGAGGGTGGTCTGGTGTTTGGGTGGACCTGCGTGGAGCTAGGAGTTGGACTCGATGATCCTTGTGGGTCGTTTTGAACTCAGGATATTCTGTGATACGGTGCGTTGTGTTGTAGGCGACACAAACAAAATAGCTTGAAATAGCCTTTCTTCAGGGCGTGGTGCAGGTTAATGAGGACTTCTGGGCACCAGGCTGCTCTGCCAGGCAGGGTCAGTGGTTGACCCTCAGCGTCCCGCTGCCCAGGCTGACGGGAGCTGCAGTTTCCTGGTGACAGAGGCGGTGAGAGAGATGAGTGTCACACCCAGCCCTTCCCAGCTCCTCTGTGTGCTCAGCTCAGCTGGATATGTTTGCGGTGCTGGAGAAAAGCACCTTGTGGCTAGCAGCTGGCTACTCCTTTTTAAAGGAAAACTGTTTTTAGATGGTCTGGGTTTATCCCTTCTAGCCGAAATGCAGGTGGAAAAAGTTCTCCTTAGAGGAGTGTCCCATCCAGCTGAGCTCTGCTAAAGGCGTGCTAAAGGGTTCTTCCTTGGGCTCTCTTTGGCATGACGTAGGGAGTGGGTTTACGAGTTGCAAAGGCTTTCTGCTGCTGTTCTTTCAAATTGGATGCATTCAAAGTATTGTCAGCAGTCCGAGGAAACAGGAAGTTGGTAACTCAGATCCTGTTACAAGACACTGCAAGTGAAACGTCAGGCTGGAGCTCTTCAGATTCCATCTCCATAACAGGGCTTAATGTCTCTGAACTCAGATGGAGATGGCTCTTTAGCGGCCGTGTTTTATTTGCTGTTCCTTTAAATGCAACCAAAGCTGGCCTGGATAAAAGCACATTCACAAAAGACTCGCTTTATCCATTATTGAAATGTAAGATTTTTCAAAAGTCTTTGTCCGTCCGCTTTCGTAGGTGAATGGATGGCTTTGAATTGTGGCTAAAAAACTCTGCGGGCCATGAAGGTCTTTACAGAGTGAATGACAGGGCTTGAAATGTAGCTAGAGAATCAGGGGATACGGGGAACTGTCCTTGGCACGTGCAAGTGCTGTGTGTGGGCGGTGTCTGCAGGTCCAAAGAAGGAGGCCAAGCGTTAACCGGGTGTTTTTTTCCTCCATTTGTAGATAGCCTTTTGGAATAATGATACTGCAAATGCAGAATAGCTTATTTTGACAGGCCTCTTCCGTAGAGCTGACTCATGTTGGAGTGCTGTGCTGTGCTGTGCTGCGTGAGGAATGGCCCTCTCCTGAGGAATGGCCCTCTCCGGATGGAGGAGTCCCTTGGTTTCCAAAGCCTGTTGATCCAGGGATCCTTGCAGCACGCCTCAGGGCTAACAAGTCCTTCTTCTGCTCTAGGGCTTTACCTAGGGGCTGCCAAATGCTGCTTTTCTCCGCAACCTTCAAGGAAACGGTGTGGAATTTTGCAATGCAAATTGTCTCCAACCCCATCATAATAAAGCTCCGTCAGGAAGAGCTCACCCTGAGCAATATCAGGCAGTACTACTTTGTGTGCAGGAACAGAGAGGAGAAGTACGAGGCCCTGTGCAACATCTACAGCAGCATCACCGTTGGCCAGGCTATGATATTCTGCCAGGTAAAGCAGCTAGTTTGCCGGGGGAGGGTGGTGGTGTCCTTGCAGTCAGTGGTACGTAAACGATCGATCTTACAGCGTGGCCTCAGTACTTGTGCCGAGACCATCAAAAGGAGGGAGCAGATGGAAGGGAGGGATGGGAAGCACGTGGACAGCGTTTAAAGGACGGCCCTTCTGGCACAGCCTGCCGTTAGATTGGCTGGAGCTGAGCGTGAAAGCACGCGCACTATGACTTGCAGCAAGTGCAGCCTTTAAAAGAGGTGTTTTAACAGCATCTCTCGTGACGGTTGGGATCCCGTTTGCCTGGCTTCCACAGGGAGCGTTGCGTAGAAAACATACCGTGTTTCCTTGCCCTTTGCGCTTTGTGTCCTGACAAGGGCTTCTTGCTCGTCTGCGTCACTCTGGTCTTCTTTTGAGGCTCTGCCTGTTAAAAAGCAGCAGGGGCTCAACTGAAAGGAGCAGGGGATTTAGGGGAAGCATACCAGTGAAGGATTGGCAACGACTGAGAGGAGCAGCAGCAGAGCTGCTGCAAAAGCTCCTCCTGCCTCTCCCACACATCTAGACTCGCAGGAGTGCGGACTGGCTGTCGGTGGAGATGAGCAAGGATGGGCACAAGGTCGCCATGCTGACGGCAGAGTTGACCATAGTGCAGAGGGCCAATGTGATTCAGAGATTCCGCGATGGGAAGGAGAAGGTCCTCATCACCACGAACGTCTGTGCTAGAGGTACCGTATCCTGAAAAGCAACAGCCTCGCAGCGTCTGCAGTGTGGGAATGCCCTTGCTTTGCCCCATGGCCCATCAACTTGCAGGGGACACACGACGCTGCTTCGTTTCTGGTGACACGAACCGTGCTCCGTGGCCTGTAGGTCTTTGGTTGCCTTGCCACGTCATTGTAGTGTGCGCTGCAGAGCCAGGGCTGACTGCTTTATACTGCAAGTGCTCAGGCAATGGACTGGCCCCGATCTGGGGGCAGGTGATTGCTTTCAGAGCTGTAGGAGCCTGGTTGCGAGAAACCTCTCTGTCTTTCAGGGATTGATGTGGCACAAGTCACCATAGTGGTGAACTTCAGCCTCCCTGTTAATCAGCAGAAACAGCTGGATTTTGAGACCTACTTGCACCGCATTGGGCGAACGGGCCGCTTTGGGAAGAAGGGCATTGCCTTCAACATGGTGGAAAGGCAGACCACGTACCTCGTGCACAGTATAGAGGAGCATTTCCGTGAGTATCCTTGTGCCCAGCTCTGTGGCGGTGCAAAGAGCTAAGGGACACGTGGATGAGAAGTGCACTGGGAAGCGTTAAGGGATGTCAGGAGTGTGGCCACCTCTTGCAGCCGCTCTGGCCCAGGACCCCATGCCTGGCTGCTGAAGCACAGCACAGGCCAGTACAGACCAGTACGGTCCTTGCGGGCTGCTGGAGCGCAGCCTGGTGCCCGGGCACCTGGGGTCTCTGCCCAGGCTGAGGGATGCATCTGCCACTTTACCCTCTGCACGCTCAATCAGCAGTGTCACTGAACACGTGTCCCTGAGACAGGCACGCACAGACACACACAAAGATGCAGGCACAGACACACAGACACAGAAGCACACACAAATCCCCTTCTCCTCGTCGGCTGGCAGAGAGGGATGGTCACTAGTGCAAGCACACACATGCACTTCCAGGGTCCAAACGCACACACGTGTTTGTGGGTCCGCAAGCACCATCGCAGCCCCTCTGTTCCCCTAGTGTCCCTGACCAGACCCCTGCCCTCTGACAGCTCCCCTGCTCGCTGGCTGGTCCAGCCTGATACTCGCACGGACCCCACCCACGCACCTGGTACCCTGGCCTGGACCTGAGGGACCCCACAGTCACTAGCTGGCCCAGGCTGAAGTTTGCAGCTGAATACACACACACACACACCCCATGCCTGCCCGCCCAGGCTGTAGAAGGTACAGATGCTCACCTCTGCCCCCAGCAGCTGTCACTTGGAGTTCATGTACACGCACACACACTCACAGTCACGCCGGTTGCCCCCCCCGCAGCAGATGTTTTTTTTGGATGCACACCATCCCCGGCCCAGTGGCTGGGAGTTGAAGAACCGCGCTTGCTCCAGTATCTGCAGTGAGACCCCTGCACTGGCTGCAGTAGGTGGCAGCAGAGGCCAGGGGCAGCCTTGTCCCTGTCTGACTGCAGGAGTTGGCACCACTTTTCATTGACACACAGGTCTCGCCGGTAGCTGGAACTTCGTCCTTGCTGTATGCATGCACGTGCACACGCACACACACACGCACACCGGGGGTTGAGTGTGAGAGCACAGAGAGACGGAAGTGGGAAAAGATTTAAGCAGGTGTAAGACTCCAAGACAGACCGTGGCGATCAGTCTCGGGGCTAAACCAAATAAGCACACCGACTAGCCCCATTTCACATGCAGCTGGCCGCTTCTGTACCCTTTCCTGCTTACCCCCTCTTTGCTCCTCCCATCTCCCTTTCCTGCTGCACGCCCCTCCATGAGTTTGTACAGCCCTCCCAGTTCCCACAGCCCTTCCAGTCCAGGTCCCCCTGGCTCACAGCGTTACGAGTTGTAAAGTGCAGGTTGTTCTTCTGGGAAGTGGCACCCGTGGTGTCTCGATAGCCCACCAATTAGTGTGAGTGGTGAGGTTAGTTTCTTGTCGTTGTCTCATTTGTTTTGTCAGGTCTGTGTCTCCGCGTGTTTTGTTTCTGGTTTCCCCCCTTTTCCCATGTTTCCCGGTTGCCGAGGTCCTTGATCGGATAACCTCTCTGGAATAAACATTCTGAGCTCTATCAGTCAGTGTGACTGACCAGTTTGGGTTCCCATCACTACGTCCCTTATCATTTGTCGGTCAGGTTTGTGTCTGTTGTGCTCTCTCAAAGTTTGATTATCGCTTGAACTCCACAGAGTGGAAATGCCATGCTGAGCACTTTGGGTAGCTTTTCGGCCCAGAGCGAGGTTAGCACGTGCCCTTAGCCAGGAAGCAGTATCCCAGAGGTGGCCAGTTGGTCCTGAGATGGCTGGAATGTGTGTCGGCTCTAATCCAGCGTGTCCTGCTGCGAAAGGCGCAGGCAGGAGCAGGCCTGTGGTAGCGTGGTAGTGTAGTCGCTGTTGCTCTGGGGTCCACGTGTGTCTGTGCTGGGTTTGATGCAAACAGCTGGGCAGGTTTCTAACCTCCCACCTCTGGACACGTGCTGAACAGCTCACAGCTTGTTTTACGTCATCTGTGGAAGGCAGAGCCGAGAGTCCTGGGCATTGCTCCCAGGGTTTGCCGCTGCTAGCAGCCCCAGAGCAGCAGTGCTTTGCCTTTGCCAACTCCTGGGCAGGCTGGTGCCTGGCTGTACTTGGCAGGCACTGAGATTTATTTTCTTTCTTCAGAGAGCGAGATCAAGAGGCTTGACCCAGATGACATGGATGAGCTGGAGCAGCTGGACAACTGAGCAAAATGTCAGGATTTGCTCCAGTGAATCCAAGTTTTGGTTTAACGTGGATGGGAAATGGATGGGAAAATTTCCCAGTTTTCTTCAAAGTTCCCGAAGATGCTTGGTTTTGTTGTGATGTTTTACAAGATGGGAAGATGAGAGGGGAGCGGGGGGAGAGTTGGGGGGAAGACACACACGACCCTCAGCCCTCAAAATTTTGGAATTCTTGTGATTGTTTTTCTGGAAATAAAACTTGCTTGGTTTGTCTCTGAGGTTTTTTATAGCCATAACTCTGCACGTCATGAAGAATCACCTGAAAACAGAACATGCAGGGGCTTAACAACATGGACCTGTTGGAGCAAGTCCAGAGGAGGGCCACGAGGATGATCGTAGGGCTGGAGCATCTCTCTGATAAAGACAGACTGAGAGAGCTGGGGCTGTTGAGCCTGGAAAAGAGAAGGCTCTGGGGAGACCCTACAGCAGCCTTCTAGTACCTAATGGGGGGGCCACAAGGAAGCTGGAAAGGGAGTCTATCAGGGAGTGTAGTGATAGGAAAAGGAGCAATGGATTTCAACTAAAAGGGTAGGTTTAGATTAGCTCTTAGGAAGAAGTTCTTACACTGAGGGTGACGAGGCCCTGGAGCGGGTTGTCCAGAGAAGTGGTTCCTGCCCTCCACCCCGCAAACAGGTGTTCAAGTGTTCAAGGCCAGGGCTGTGAGCAACCTGATCTAGCGGGAGGTGTCCCTGTCCGTGACAAGGGAGTTGGAACTAGGTAATCTAGGTAAGGTTCTAAACTAGGTAAGGTTCCTTGCAACTGAAACCGTTCTGTGATTTTAGGATTGTATGATCCCCCAGTGAGACTGGGAGACACGAAGAACAAGTGGTGCCAGCCCTTTGGGCACCGGGTATTTGAAAGAGACGGTGTAGGAAATGGTTATTACACGGGCTTTAGTGAGCACCATGCCCCAAAGAGCACAGTTTGGGATGAAGACAGGACATGAGAGACACTGGTTCAGAGACCTCCATCACCTGCCAAGCTCTGGGGAGGCCCATGATTTCTTTCCCCAGAGTCTTGGGACTGCTGGAGCCCTGGGAGCGTTCAAAGCCCCACCTGGGGCTGGACCTTCCCCCTGCCCTTGGGCACTGTGATGCACCAGTAGAGGGGTGCCCACGGTTTCTTCCAGATTCTGAGTCTAATCAAGCAATCGCTGATTGGAAACGTAAATCAAGTAAAAACGTGAAGGGATTAAAAAAAAAAAAAAAAGTTGGAAATATCCCTCCAGTAAGGGTTTCCACTGAATGCCCCTACCATGCTTGAACTGCACCAGGTCAAATCTCATCTTCCCCGGCGGTTGGCATCAGGGGCCTCCCCGTTGATGGGTGGGCTGTTGGTGTGCGGGCAGCTGATGGCGAGTCTGAGTCCACAGCAAGAGCACATGGGTCCTTCTTTTATGCCTTTTCTTATGCCTTGTGCACAACCCTTTGAAAACAACTAAACGTGAATCTGGTGCTCATGATGAGCTCGTGCTTCTGCACATGTTCCACTTAGAATCAAGGAACCGTAGCATATCCCAGGTTGAAAGGGCTCCACAACGATCATCAAATGCAACTCTTGACTCCACACAGGACCACCCAAAAATCAAACCATATGTGTGTGAGTATTGTCCAAATCCTTCTTGAACTCTGGCAGGCTTGGTGCTGTGACCACTTCCCCTGGGGAGCCTGTTCCAGTGCCTGACCACCCTCTCCATGAAGAATCTTTTCCTAATACCCAGCCTGAACCTGCCCTGACAGCTCCATGCCGCTCCCTCAGGCCCTGTCACTGTCACCAGAGAGAAGAGATGAGCGCCTGCCCCTCCACTACGCCTTGTGAGGAAGCTGTAGACAAAACCAAATGAGCTCAGCCGCTCCTCGCATGTCTTCCCCTCTAGACCCTTCACCATCTTTGTTGCTTTCCTTTGGACACGTTGTGAGAGGTGTTGCAATGACATCAGCCAGCTGTACCAGAGTACCCTGGGATGAATCCCATCAGGCCCCATAGACTTTTGTGCATCCAGCTGGAGCAACAAATCCCACACAAGTTCAGGGCTGGCTGGGAGTGTCTTGCTCCCACCATCACGGTCCTTCAACACAGGGCTCCAGGTGTCCCAAGGCCCGTATTCGGTGTTGAAAACAGAGGCAAAGAAGACATTAAATGTCTGCCTTGTCTGTGACCCTAGTTGTGAGGTGACTCATCTCATCAAGTAATAGACCAATGTTACCTCTAGTCCTCCTTTTGGTGTTGACACACTTTAAAAAGCCCTTTTTGTTGCCCCCCACAGTACTGGCCAGCTTCAACTCTAACTGAGTTTTGGCCGCACAACTTTTCTCCTTCCAATGGCACACAGCATTTCTGTAGTCCTCCCTTGTCACCTGAACTTGCTTCCAGTGTCCATAGACTTTCCTTTCCCGCCTAAGCTATAGAAGAAGATCCCTGCTCAGCCAAGCCAGCATTCTGCCCCGCTTGTTTAACATCCAACACTTTGGAACCACCTGCTCCTGTGCTCTTAAGAGACGGCTCTTAAAAAGTAACCAGCACTGATGGACCCTGACACCTTCAGAAACAGGTTCCCAGGGGACCTTCTGAAGTGGTTACTAGCTTGACGTCTGTTCTCCTCATATCCAAGGATGAAGTTTTGAGGGGAGTTTTTCTCCTATTGCCAAAGATTTTAAACTCAACTACTTCACGGTCACTTTGGCCAAGACAGCCACCAATCGCCACTTTACACAAGAGACCCTCTCTGTTTACAAGCAACAAATCGAGGAGGCACCTTTCCCCTTAGCACCTGTACCGAGAAGTTATCCTCAGTGGGTGTTAGGGATTTCCTGGACCTGTTTGTATTGACAGTTGGTATTCCCAGTTAATGTCTGTGAAGTTGAAGTCACCCATAAGGACCAGATTAGCTGATCTAGAGACATCCCTTGATAATCTGTGTGACCTTCAAGTTCCCAGTCTTCATACCTATTGTATAAGGGCACCTGGGAAGGCGAGGTAGGGAGGGAGGGGATTTGCTTGCTGCCCCGACCAGAAAATTTCTTCCATTCCCCCTTATTCCGCAGTCAACCCCTTATGCCCGGTAGTGAGAGGGTAGGGAATCTCTGGAATCATATGTTACGACTGGCCGATGCCTTTGTCCCAAGGATGGTAGAGTACAATTCCACCAGTCAATCTCCTCCTCAGACTCCCTGATACTCCTCAACCTAGTTATTAGCATATGCCACTGTCCATTGTGTGGGCCCTTGGGTGCCTCCCTAATAACCCTGACGTGTCTCTCTAGGAATGTGCTTCTGCACCCCAACCTGCCGGCTACCCTCAGCACTTGTGGGTCCCATCAGCGCTCATCATGGACTTAAGTCTATCCTGTTTGCTCAAGCAGTCCCTCACCTGATGAACCTCAACCAAGGTTAAATCTGTTATTGTGGAAGTCTTTTCTTTTATTGTATAAGTATTTGGGGGAAATTTGTGTGCTGTCTTTGGAAAGGAAAAAGATTTTCAGAATCGGGATGGGATGCTGTTACAGGGACACAAATGCCTTCTGTCACAAACACTGTACCAGCACAGGCACCTCCACCTGCAGCTCCCTCACTGCGCCACGCTGTCCGTGGTGCCCAAGCGGGCTGAAGCCAGCCTTGCCCCACTCCTCCGCTTTGTGTCCCCTCGCTGCTCTGCACAGCCACAGGGTTGCTGTCCTGGTGGGTCTGGAGGTGCTGGCCTATGTGGCGACTGGGAGGTCCCACGGCTGCAAGAAGGCTCTGCTGTGGCTGGAGATCATCCTGCTTGCGCTGGATGGCCCAGGGGAACAGCAGCCCTTCGCTGTGGGTGGGAGACAAGTGCCAGGGCCGGGCTGGGGCTGCCCGGTGAGCTTGCAGGAGCACAGAAGAAGGGATGGCTTTTGTGAAGGTCTCTGGCTGCTGGAGCAGCAGAGATGGAGCAGAAGGCTGCACTAGACCCAGGCCCAGGTCTGCAGGCTGCTTCCAGCCCTGTTGGTCACAAGCAAAATGTGTGTGCGGGGAGGGGAGGCAGGGACTGGCTATGCTGGAAGAAGTGCGGATTTGGCACCTGACTGCTCTCCCACCTGCTGCTCCATCAGTGCCATCAGCGGGTTTAACCCTGGAGGCAGTGAAGCACCTCACAGCCCCTCCTCAGCAAGATGGGGCAGTGGGGAGAAAACATAAGATTGAAGAAAACCTGTGTGTTTGAGATAGGAGCAGTTTAATGGTGACCATGAAGATGGAGGTGAGACCTGCTGTGTGAGGTCTCATACGGGAGCTACAGAGCTATGTAGCCATCCACTGCCTCTACAAACCCTTTTGTACAAAGACAGAGTACTGTTTGTCTGCAGGAGATGCAGAGATAGTTTATACCTCTGTCTAGTAGAGAGAGGCATAAATTCCATTGCAGAAGATATTTTTGAAAGCCCTTTCATTTGTACTTCCTGAAAATACAAACCTATTCTTGTCATTACTCCCTTCCCTGTAGTCCTTGATCTGAAAACTTGGAAGGGTTGACTTGGATTTGGAGAGAATCCTCACCTTTGGACCTGGTGCTTAGGGACATAGTTTAGTGGGTGACATTAGTAGTAGGGTGATGGTTGGACCAGATGATCTTGAAGGTCTCTTCCAACCTTAATGATTCTATGATTCTACGATAAAGAAGCAAACATAGGGTTCTGCATTTGCTGCATGTCCGCAGATCTTGGGCCTTTGTGAATTAATCTTTTGATTTTGATAGGGGTTAAGCTGCAATGCTACTTTTCTCCAGGGCGTATGTGTGAGATGGCCATGGTCTGTTGCTTCTCCCTTGACCGGTTTGACTATCTGCACTGTGCAGGCTGGCAAGGAGAGATGCCATGCTGGTGAGCAGCAGTAGCAATGGAGCCCTGTACAGACTTGCTCATCCTGCTCACTTGCTCATCCTGCTCACATAAACGTGGTACTTTTTCAGGTAGACAACTCTGGTGCCAAGGTAGGTGGGATCTGTTCATTTCATCACAATATGGTCATATGAGTGCCCAGGGTGAGCTGGAGGAGAGCCACACACAGGCACAGCACAAAATGAGACTGGAGCCCTAAGACAGGGCAAAAGATGGCTCATGGTGCAGAAGGCTTTTCAGGATTCAGGTACTGGAAAAACCATAATCTCTGTAAAAAAACAGTTCTGTTTCTGTATCCCCTCTTCCCTGTGGGGTACAATTTTTTCATTGTAGTGAGCCTTTCTTGTGTTACTGGATGACTGTCAAAGAACAGTTTTCTTCCCTTGGAAAGCCAAGACTTACCTATGGATGGAGAGCTGTCAGCCCAGGAAGAGTGGTCCACGTACGGCTATAGGAATATATGGAAAACATCTTAGAAAATTACACCTGTGCTCAGAATTGTCCAGAAATAGATCATGAGCTAGAGCAGAAAAGGCGCAGGCAGTGTCCTTCCTAGTGGAGAAAAAAGCAGCAGAGTTGTTTAATGTTACCATTAGTATGCTATTTGAAGTAGTACTTTAGTAGTATGCTATTCAAAGTAATACTTTTCTTTGTTTGTTTGTCTGTTTTGCTTTGCTTTGATTTGCTTTGCAGCCCTGATGAGAAGGACCTAGGGGTGCTGGTTGACGAGAAGCTCAACATGAGCCAGCAATGTGTGCTTGCAGCCCCAAAAGCCAACCATACCCTGGGCTGCATCAAAAGAAGTCTCACCAGTAGGGCGAGGGAGGTGATTCCCCCCCTCTACTCTGCCCTCATGAGACCCCACCTGGAGCCCTGCGTTCAGCTTTGGGCCCCCCTGCAGAAGGAAGACATTGACCTATTAGAACAAGTCCAAAGGAGGGCCACAAAGATGTTCAAGGGGCTAGAGCACCTCTCCTGAGAAGACAGACTGAAGGAGTTGATGAGGTTGCCCAGAGAAGTCATGGATGCCCTCTCCCTGGAAGCATTCAAGGCCAGGTTAGATGGAGCTTTGAGCAGCCTGATCTACTGGGAGGTGTCCCTGCCCATGGCAAGGGGTTGGAATTAGATGATCTTTAAGGTCCCTTTCAACCCAAACCATTCCATGATTCTATTTCCTTTTTTTGGTTTATGTTTGTTTTGTTTGGTTTAGATTCCTTTAAAGGATAGTTAACATTCTGAACATTTTTTGCAGTGTCCAATTACAGAGAATATCTCCCACCTTCTGTACAGCCCAATGTACCCAGTGTCAATGGAACATGTGGCAATGGCACTCATGGAAGAATTGCTAAGGTTGGGGATTCCCTCAGCCGCTGTACTGGGACATGAAAGATATACTGCTGGAACTGGGATAGTTGTGTGAAGCTAATGCAGGAGGGTATGGATACTGAAACAGAGTCAGATGGTCTGGACAATTAGAATGGTCTTGTCTGCGTCCCCCTCCAAGCAAATATGATCTCACAAGTTCCAAATACGGGAGTAGACTCATGCCTCTTGACTTTCCAGCTGTTCTTGTCAATGCAGCCCAGGGTGCGGCTGTTGTTCCTTACTGCCAAGAACACATTGCATGCTCCTACTCAATTTGAGGTCTCCCAGGTCCCCATCTGCAAAGTTACTCTTTAGTCAGTTGGCCCCCAGCTTGTTCTGTTGCATGGAATTACTCCACGTCTTATGGTCATATTGTCATTCCACGAGGCATTTTCAGTGGACAAAGGGTCTTTGTCTTGCACCTGCCATCAGTGTTCCCTCAGCGCTTGGGAGTACCTAAGAGAGATTTAGTTCAGCAAGAACCTATATTTTCCCTTCTGTAGCTCTTTTCCTGCTAAAACCCAGCTCACCTCTCTCCTTACCTTCATGTTCTCCCTTCTGTTGACTCTCACTTATACCTGCCCTCAGCCCAGTCCTCTCCTGGGTGTCTTAGGGCACAGGGTACGGGTCTCTCTTTCTCCTTCTGGGGCTGTGCTTTGTCCTGTACTTTCCTTCCTGCAATTGTAAACCTCATGTGTCCCATCCACCAACATTTCTTTTGATTTTCATGCAATTAACAAAATGTTCTACTTTCCTGTTGAATTGTGAAGGCTCCTTTCTTTTGATCTCACTGTTAAGCTGTATGGAGGGTTTTTTTCCTCTCCATAGATTGTCACTTTCTGATGGGAGCTCTCCTTCTCTGTCAGGTGGGAGGTACAAAATCACTCTTTAAATAGTCAGTTAGCTGTAGATTGTAGTGGCACGTACTACCATTCAGTAATCAGAGAAAAGCTTAAAGGAGGGTTTGTGCCGGGAAAGAACCTGCCAAGGGCAGGGTTTCTTGCTTGTGGCTGACTGACCTATGTGTATAAGCTGTGAGTATTAAAGGCCAGAAAACCGGTTCTTGAACAGCTGCAGGCAGCATTGGAGGGTCCTGAAGATGAAGGAAAATGTTCAAATGGATGAAGGCTTGTGAGGTGGTCCATGGTCACAGGCAGCTGCTAGGCACCAGAAGCCACATGGAGCCTGGCTGTTCCACCGGTGGAAATCCTCCTGCAAGAGTTGGAGGGGCTGAAGGGCTGGGTGCTGCACCCAGCTCAAGGCAGGCTGACCCAGTGGCCATGCCATCTATAACTGGGGACATCTGGAAGCCCTCTGCCTGCATAGCACTGGGCCTAGCGCCAGGGCAGAACATCCCCATGGCCCCCCATTGTCTGGGCCTGGGCCTGGCCTTAGCATGTTCCATCTCCATGGCCCCAGCTGGCCTGGTGCTGGACGGACTGTGTGGTGTCCTGGCAGGCTGGGGTTAGTGCATGTCAAGGGCAATGTCATGTGCATCTGTCCTGGTGCCTGTGCTGATTCCACAGCTCTTCTGCATGTGTCTCCCCCACAGGTCATGGGAGTGCAAGCTCACTAGAACATGCTGCGGGGAGCTGGCCAGTGTGCTCTCCATCAACCAGTCTCTCAAATTTTTTCTCCCTCTGGCAGTCACATCAGGCCAGATTGCCACAAGGAGATGCACTCCCTCAGAAGGTTCCCCAGGGAAGATTCTGGCCAAGAGCTCATCTCACAATTCCACCTCAGCCCACAGGTAGGCTTCATCAGAGACCTCCAAGGAGCTGAAGCTGCCCTGGGCTCGGGGACTGCCTGGCAGCAGGAACATCTGCACAGCATCAGTGGTGTCAGCTGGGACATGAGGGTGCAGAATGCAGAGCTCCCAGCTTGTGCCCAATCCACTCATTCACAGCCATGTGGGCTGGAGCATAAGGTCAGATCCAAAGCTACAAGGGTTAAACAGGGAGGTTTGCTTGGCTGCACCTAAGGGTGAGTCTTGCCAGAGCATTCAGCAATAAAGAATAAATGGGCTTGATCAGCAGTCAATCTCAGTCATTTCTGTCTCAGCTGGGCATTCTGCTGTGCTGGCTCAGGGACTGGAATTACAATAATGGGTGTGGGATGGGAATGTATCATTGTGTAATTCTCCTTCAAATGTGGTAACACAACTATCTACAGAGAGATAGGAAGAGCTATTTGTTCTTGACGCTGTTGCACCAGGTAGGATTTCAAAGGATATGGCTCTTTGGAACTTTTTTTTTTTTTTTCCTCTAGGAGAAGCCATACTTGCCCACAACTCAACAACCCACTGTTAACAGCATTTTTTTTTTTATTATTTTTGATCTCTGGCAGTACTGCTCCAAACTGTCTGTTGGGAGCTGCTTTTTTGTTAACATGTATAAATCTAAAAAGGCTTTGTAAGAATCAGTGTAAGTTTTTATATAATTATGGGGTCTGCACATAGCAGGTGTTGAGAGTCAGAGAAGCAGAGGAAGAGAAAAAAGGAAGGGAAGCCAACAGACCGACACTGGAGACCAGACTCCACTCACCACAAAACTTAGGGCATAGTTCTCCCCACTTTAGTCATATTAGAAAGCTTGCTGTCTCACTTTCTTTCTTTTCTCCTAATACTCTCAGAGACTTCTGTCTTCAGTCAGTCATCTGTGCCGTAAGTTTCTCTGTAACTGGACCATAACTGGAAAAATCTTCCAGGTGCTGGCGGACCCCAGAGGAATTCCTGAAGATATAGTCTCTGACGAATTTCTGAATATCATGATTTGTGTGTGTTTCATTACACACTTGGACCTTTGTCTGTGCAGTTTCTATCCTTGACATTATAGAACCCATATTTGAAGGCACCATTTGACATTATAGAACCCAAATGTGTAGGCACCATTTGAACTAGTTTCTCCAAATCAGTTTCATTTTTGCACTTTATCTGTGCAGTGGCTCTTTGTCATGCATGACAGGCCTACATGTAATCATCTGATGCAGGCAAGGTACACATGATACATTTGTAATTTTTTCTGTACATCTCTCACCTGCATTCAGCGTAGGAGTCCTGGAGTCAAAATTCTCTCTTCTGTGAATTTTCCTATTACTGCTTGCTTGACAGAATAGGTTGTTGTTTTTTTTTTGGGGGGGTTGAGCTTATCCAGGTTTGGCAAGATTGCTGAACACATCTAAATAAATATTTATGTGCCAGGAAAAGTGACAATCAGTGTGCCTGTTCTGTGTTTTTGAGTATTTGCCTTAACCCTTCATCATCTGGTGAGACTCATCCCAAACTGCACTGGGTGGCATCTGGAAATAGACTATTCCAGAGCAGAGGTCTGAGTCATTCATAGCTCCTGGATTAATGGCAGTAAATCAGTAGTGTGGAATACTCCTGCCCCTATATAGTAAAGGAACTGCACTGTAGGTAGAATGTTGGACTGAAGGCAAGCCCTTGCTGCTGCACACAGACACTCCTCAATTAATGAAACTTTGTTGATTTAATATTTGGTCGGCTGACTTCAGGAATAGCTCCTCACACACGCTTGGTTGGACTCAAACAGTATTTTGTCTGGGAATATGCCCTAAGGAACAGCCACGCCCCAAGTTTATCCTGTTGCCCCAAAACTGAGAGACAAAACCTGCAATAAAAGTGAACGGCTTGTAAAGATGGAAAATTAGATGACCAGAAGTGCACCTTGCTGTCTGGCTCTCTGGATGCTCAGAAGCAACTGAACTCTGAAGGAAAGCAAATCTGGAATTAGTTCTTACAAAAAGTACACTTAAAACTCCTTATAAGTTAGCCCACAACAAAACTCTTGATAAGAGTTTGTTTGTGCAAAGGCAGTATGGGAAGTGCAAAAGATAAAACAGACCTTGCAGCTCACACTAAAGAAATATGTCAATGAGGAAAAGGATGTTACCAAATTTCACAAGTGGGTGATTTAACAGGGGAAAAAGACCTTGGAGGATCTGCTGTTTCAAAGTAGCAGATGCCACCCCTGCAGACTGTGAAGCTTAGGTTAGGCATTGCAAATGGCTAAAATTCAAATCTAGTAAAAAGAAGCCATGTGCCATGTGGACACCCTAATATACCTTACGTGACTCACACAGAATCTCCTAACCAAAAAAAAAAAAAAAAAGGAGATGAAGTTACAAAAGAAATCAAGAAACTAAAGGAGTAGGAAACTCCTAAATTAGCAGGACAAGAGACCATCGTAATCAGAAGAGAGGAAGATCTTAGAAGCCCACAAAGCCTGTTTACAAGCTACACAACTAGAGATGGAAGTTGGAAAAGTACAGGATTTAGAAACAGAAGTAAGGACTTTAGAAAATGAGCTAGAGAAGCTAGAACAGCAGCTCAGAGCAATGTGAAATAAGTCACGATCAATGGAATGCAATCATTGTAGGTCCAAGAGAAAAACTTTATTTGCATGAAAGGTTAATAGCTGATGTGAAGGCATCACAACAAACAGCATAAACAGCAAAAGAAGGCATTGAGTACTTCAGCCTTTTTCTTGTTGTTTGTCACTCATTCCCCAATCCCATTCAGTCCCAGGCCAATGTTTTCCCAAGTCTTTCTTTTGCTGTTTATGTGCTTGCAGAAGCCTTGCTTTTTGTCCTTCCCTGCTCAACGCCCTCTTTGCCTCAGTCTTTACTGAAGAGACCAGCTTATAGCAACTGGGACAGGTTTCTGAAGATTGGAAGTGAGCAAATGTCAGTCCTATCTTCAAGATAGGAAAGAGGAAAGATCCAGGCAAATAACAAGCCTGCCAGCCCCATCTCTATCCACAGAAAGGTGATGGAGAAAACTCCTGGAAACCATTTCCAAACACATGAAGAAGAAGCTGGTTGGGAGTACTCAGCATGCATTTACCGAGGGGAAATCAGGCTTAACCAAACTGATAGCCCATTACAATGAGGAGACTAGCTTGGTGCTCAAGGGGAGTGTATTACATGTGTACCTCAACACGTAACGCTTTTCATACTGTCTCCCATAACATCCTCATAGAGATGCTGACAATGCATGGCTTAGACAACGAGAGACTGATGTTGGTAGAAAAATGGGTGAACAGAAGGATCATGAGGGTTGTGATCTGCAACTGAAAGTCTAATTGGAAGCTGGTAGCTAGCAGTGTAGCTCAGGGATCAACACTGTCTCCAGTCTTTTTAACATCTTCATTAATGATCTGGATGATTCTGGACAAATTCTGAATGAATTCTTTACTCTGAGGGTGGTGAGGCACTGGCACAGGTTGCCCAGAGAAGTTGTGGATGCCTCATCCCTGGAAGTGTTCAAGGCCAGGTTGGATGGGGCTTTGAGCAACCTGGTCTACTGGGAAGGGGGTTAGAATTAGATGATCTTTAAGGTCGCCTCCAACCCAAACCATTCTGTGATACTATGATGGGGCATGTCACCTTTGCAACTTTGCAGGTGACACAGAAGTGGGAGGAGTGGCGGATGCACCTGAGTGGGACCACAAAGATGATGAAGAGATTGTAGCATCTCTCCTAAGAGGAAAGTTTGAGATACCTGGGACTGTGATAGCCTAGGGGGGAATCTTATCAGTGTATATAAATACTTGAGTGGAGGGTGCAAAGAAGATGGAGCCAGGCTCTTTTCAGTGGTGCCCAGTGCTAGGACAAGAGGCAATGGGATCAAACTGAATCATAAGAGGTTCCCTCTGAGCCTCAGGAAACGCTTTTTCACTATGAGGGTGACAGCACTGGCACAGGCGGCCCAGAGTGGTTGTGGAGTCTCCCACCTTGGAGATATTCAAAAGCTATCTGGACATGGTCCTGGGCAACTGGCTCTAGGTGGCCCTGTTTGAGCAGGAGGCTTGGACCAGGTGAACTTCAGAAGTGCCTTCCAACCTAAACCATTTTCTAAATCTGTGTCTCGTGTCCAATTTACCCTATTTTCTGTTTCTGAGGCACCCAGGTGACCAGGGTGCTAACATGCATGCCTCCACTTATGTCCAAGGAACCTAGGTGTCCAGGTTTGCCCTCTCCTCCAAATCACCACAGCTTCTGTCCAGGGGACCTAAGGCATCTGAGGGATCCAGACATCCAGCTGCCTCCTGCCCTCTAAACAGCCTTGACATGGGTCTGGGGACCTCAGAGTCCAGGGTACCCCTCTCCGTAAAACTCCTCAGTTCATATCTGGAGGATGCAGGCATCCTAGAGATGCAGGCAGGGCATACCCTTTCCCCCATTACCCCTGGACCCAGGGTGTCCAGATGCCCTGCAGCCCCTGCACCCAGGGACACAGGAGCAGGCTGATACCACTAGAGACAGGCTGGAGGGACCTGAGGGTGATAAGGGTGTCCCCCAGGTGCTGGGCAGGTTGGCATGCAGAGAGGAGAGCGGCAGTAGGTGGCATCTGTGTCACCCACTTGTCACCTGCTGACACCCCTTTCACCACTGTGATGCGTATGTCACCCATGCCAGCAATGTATCACCTACACTACCTGTGTATCACCCACTCACGTCTAGCACTGCAGCCACCTGCATCACCATGAAGCCCAGCACCCTTGCCAGGTCCTCCACCTGCAGAGACAGTGGGTCACCAGAGCATCCAGGAGTGTCCTGGGGACACCTGCAGGCAGCACTGTGACCCTGGGGGACACTCTGGTAGTGCAAAAGGGGTTACAGGCACAGCAAGGAGGGGGACAGTGTCACAGGGATGACTCATGGCGGGGACGTGAGTAAGGCAAGGAACCCTAGGGGCTTGCACTGGGTGACATGGGGAATCTGGAGGGACACCAGCTGACCCACAGGGTGACAGGCAACCACTGGAGACGGCATGGGGCACACCAGAGGACCCTAAGCAGGTCAGCATAGGCTGACATGGGACGTGCCAGGGACTCTGGGGGTTGGCATGGGGTGAACCAAGGTTCCCCATGCAGCGCTACAGAATATCATGGAACACATCAGGGGATCCTGGGGTGACACAGGGGGCACCATGGGGTGGCATGGGGTTACCCAGGAGCTTCTGCAGTGGCATATGGTGGCCTAGGTCACGCCAGGGGACTCAGACCTCAGGGCATAACAGAAGGTGATCCTGAGTGAGACAGAGTGTAAGCTTGGTGTCCCAAAGGGTGACACACGGTAACATGAGTGATGTGACAAGTAACCAAAGAGTGACAAAGGGCACACTGGAAGGTGGCATAGAAGTTTGGAAGGAGGATGGGACACCAGGTGAGAGGGAGCGAAAGAGGACCACAGGGATGATGTGGGGCAAGTCAAGGTAACATGGGATCCCAGAGGGTAACACAAAGTGAACTGGGGGACCCCGGGGCAACCAACAGGCCAGCTGTGGCACCCCAGGGTGATCCTGAAGGTAGCAGGGTGACACTCGGCACCACAGTTGGTGACACAGGCCGAGCAGGGATGCCCTGCCCACACTCACCACTGCACCCAGGGGTCCCTGCTCCTAAGTGTTTGCAGCACTTGACCCTGGCCCCCTGCCAGCAGATTGAGGTGTAGGGCCACATCCCAGGGGGTGAGCCCTGGGGACACGGCAAGGGGCATTGGGGAGGCACCCAAAGGCCCACACTCCCCTCACCCCAACGCTCCACAGCACCCTACCTTCCTTCTCCTCAGCACCTCCGTGGTCTCTGAGGGTCCTTGCCTGCAGGGAGGCAGATGAGGTGGGTGCCCAGATGCCATCGTAGGTGAGGGTGCCACCTCCCACCCTGGGCTCCAGGGTGTCCTTATGCCACCAGGAAAGGGACATGTGCTCCTTGGGGCAGAGGGCCAGAACCTGAAGCAGCTTCCTGTGGACATGAGTTGTGGGGTATCTGTCCCTTGGGCACACCCCAACCCTGGGGACACAGCAGGGGCCCCACCATTTATGGTCCCTGTCCCCAGCTGCCCTCCCGGATGCCCCCACACTGTGTCCCTACGTTTTCCCCTGTCCCTGAATAACAGCCTGTGCCCCTCCATCCCCACATTCTCGGCCCGTGTCACCCTCCTCTGCCCCCCACTGAAGCCAGGGTTAGAAGAATGGGGGCTTGTTTAATCACATTAATGATTTCTAAATAAAACAATCATTATTATTAAAGCCAGGAATGGAAGAATGGGGACTTGCTTAATCACATTAAAATAGATGTTGCTGAGTGTCTTTGCTTACTGCTGTGCAAATTAACTGACACAAGGAGTCTCGGGGCCCCTCACAGAAGATGTTTCCTGACAAAAATGGGGAACCTGTCTCAAAAACCAGCTGACACCGACCTTGTGGTTTGAACAAGAGCCAGGGAGCAGCAGAGTCTGTACAAAGGCAGGGGGTCAACTAGTGGTGATGAAGAGGAGTTATCAGCCTTCATCCCCACGACCCCCCGACGACCACCACCAGAAAGCACTGCGCAGGCGCAGATGGGAGGAGTTTAAGGAAGTGACTTCTTGGAGCTAATTTTAATAGAAAGCGGGGATAGGTTATGCATATGTATAGGCGTATTGGGAAACTTCATGCATATGTAACTCTTTACTGCATATAACCAAAGCAAGTTGCCGTGTTAAGGTTTGCATGCCTTTGGGAGCTATCCCCGCATGCGCCCGGCGCCGAAATAAACCACATACCTACTTTATAACTCATTTGCTTTGAGTTATAGAGTTCTTCCACGGATCAGGGACCCGCCCGGGGCAGATCCGCCTCGGGGCGCGGGGGCTGGGACGAGCCCTGCCCTGCGTAAATCCTCCCCCTTACCTAGGGGTAAATCCGCGGGGGGGGGGGGGGGGGGGGGGGGGGAACGCCCTGCCTGGGGTCAGTCCTGCCGCGGGGGAGGGGGGCAGATCCGGGCCCGTGGGGCGGCCCCGGTGGGCTGGGCCCTGCCTGGTTGCAGGGCTGGGCCAGGGCAAAGGCAAAGAGCTGTTCCGGGATCTGCCGCTGCGCCGCCGGGTGTTGTCCCCCAGGGGAGATCTCCTGACCAGCGCCCCGCCCCCCCCGGCGAGGTCATCTCCAGCGCCACCCCAGGTGAGGTCTCCTTCGGCCCCGTGGCAAGGTCATCTGCCCGGCAGAAAGCTCTCCTGCCCCGCGGCGAGGCCTCCCATCCATTTTGAGGTGTCGCAGCCCGTGGTGAGCTTACCCGCGGCACGGTGAGGTCGTCTTCCCCGTGGCGAGATTGCCCAGCCCACAGTGAGCTCATCTTCTCCCTGGAGAAGCCTTTGGCCCTGCAGCGAGCTCATCTGCCTTCTGGCAAGCCCTTCTGTCCCGTGACATAGTCTCTTACCCCACTGCAGAGCCCATGGCGAGGTCTCTTAGTGAGCTGTGACGTGGTCTCCTACCCCACTGTGAGTCCACGGCAAGGTCTTCTGCTCCCCTGGCAATCTCATCCACCCCGTGGCAACTTCATCTGCCCTCCAGGGACTTCACCTGCCCTATGGAGAGCTTTTCTAGCCTGTGACAAGGCCTACCGCTCCCACAGTGAGCCACAACAGGCTGTTCTGTCCCACAGCAAGCTCACCTGTCCCCGTGGCAAAGTCTCCCGTTGCACAGTGAAGTCTCCTACCCGATGGAAGACCCTGTGATCCGCATACCCCCCTACCACTATGTCCATGTGCTGGACCTCAACAGTAATGTCACTCGTGTGGAGGTTGGGCCCCACACCTACATCCGGCAGGACCATGAGAGGTGGGCGCTTTGGGGCAGGGAGACGTGTATGCGTTGGGGAGTCTCCTTCCTACATCCGGCAGGACCGAAAGACGTGGATGCTATGGCAGGGGGGGGCAGCTGTGGGATGGGAGTACCACGCTGTGGTTGGCAGGACTACAAACCATTAGTGCTATGGGATGGGGGGGATTTATGTAGCTACCGAGTGATCTGGATTTACAGGGCTGTGACTGATGTTTGAGGGAGCTCTGTAGGGGCTCTTTACAACTGTGGTAGATGTTGGGGGTCTCTATAGGACTATGTGGACTCCATGGGCCCTGGGGGGGGGATAGGTGTTGTTGGAGTTGTACAGGGCTGCAGGGGCTCTGTGGGGCTGTTGTTTTTTTTTTTTTTTTTGAGGGTTCTGTAGGATCGTAGGAGCTCTATAGGACTGAGTTGGTTCCATAAGGCCGTAGAGGGCCATAGGAGGGCTGTGAGGCTCGACTGGGCTGTGGAGGACTTGAGGGGTTCCACAGGGCCTTGGGGGCTCTTTAGAGCTGAGGGGAGCAGTGTGGGGGTACCCACAGGGTGGTGTTTGCGCCCAAACGCATGGTGATGGTGCCCCCCCCGCCACTACTGCGTGGTGCTCAACCCTGTGGCCCGGAGCCCTACGGGGGCTGTGCTGGTCGATGGCGCGGGACAGGTCCGTCTACGGCATGCTGACCTCGATGTCCGCCTGGCCCAGGAGCCCTTCCCCCTGTACCCTGGCGAGGAGCTCCAGCAGGTACCTGTAACAACCCCCACCCTGCAGTGCCCCCACAGTCCCCTGTAGCCTTCCTGGTAATTATAGACAACCGCCCAGCTCTTGTAGCATGTGACAGTCTTCTATAACTCTTAGCCCCACCGTGGCCTCTTATAGCTTCCGTAGTTGCAGTTTGCGGTGGTCCCCTATAGCTTCTTCAGCTATTTTAGCCCTTCATGACCCCTGGAACACCTCTAGCTCACCAATGGCTCTCTTATAGTTCCTGTAGCCCACTGGGTTTTTCTGTAATCTTTCCAGCTACCTGCTCATGTTTTCCTGCAGCTCTTTACATGCTCTACAGCACCCCTGTAGCTCCTACAGTTCATTTGGCACCCCTATACTTCCTCTACTCCCTCCCACTCTCCCACCCCCCAGTCTCCTGTAACTTCTATAGACTCCACAATCCCTCTCTGTAACACATCTCTGTAACCTTCCATGGCTACCCATAGCCCCTGTAGCTCCTCTAATCCCCCTCTTGTTTCTCACAGCTCCTGTAGCCCATATAGCTCCCCGTTCTCTTCCATACCTCCTCTAGCCATCTCATGGCCCAGAGTTTATCCTAGAGACCCCCATCAGTGTGTCATCCTTGTCCTTGTGCTGAGCCTGTGTACCTCTCCCCAAGGTGTCCCTGCAGTGTTTCCAATCCCTTCTGTGTCTTCTGTCTCCATAGTGTCACTCGTGCCCCTGTAGTGTCCCCATCCCCAGCCTCTCGCCCACATCCCCCATGGTGAAAACCTGTGTCCCAGTCCCCAGGGTTCCACTCAGGTCCATCACAATGACCCCCAAGTCCACCATTTCCCTGCAAGGACCCTTGTACCCCCCTTACCCTCACAGCCCTGTCGTGACCCCGTGTCCCCACCTAGTCCACAGTGACACTTCCCATCTACATCTCCTGCAGTGACCACTCTGTGTCCCCATGTCTTCTACTGTGTCCCCAGGACAACCGCTGAAACGATCCCTCTGACCCTCCACATCTGCCACGCCTCCACTATGATGCCCATGTCCCCACACTGTCTCACTCAACTCTTCCGACACCTGTGTCCCCAGGGTGTCACCCCACTGCAGGTGGTGCTGGCTGACACCGCCCTGCGCCTTCGGGCCCTGCTTGACTTTGAGGATGAGGATTCTAACAAGTTCGTAGCAGGCGACGAGTGGCTCTTCGAGGGTCCTGGTGAGCAGGGACACCCTCCTGCGGACCCCCTGGTGAGACCTCAGGGAGCTGGGGGCTGATGGTGCTGCCTACATGCAGGTACCTACATCCCCCGCAAGGAGGTGGAGGTGGCCGAGACGCTGCAGGCCACTGTCATTGGGCACAACCAGGCCATCCGCCTGCGAGCACGCAAGGAGTGCCTCGACCGTCAGGGCATCCGCCGTGTCACAGGTAGCACTCGTGGACACCCAGTTGCACCCGGTGACACTCCAGGGCTCCCTGGTAGCCACGGTGGCTTCCTGGGTTCAGCCCTGGCTCAATTAGCTGGTTCAATGTCACCCTGTGCCTCTGGTGTCCCCCCTCTCAGCACCCATGGGACCTCAGTGTTGCCTGAAGGCAGCCCTGGGACACCCTGGGATGCCATGCCCCATACCCCAGGATCCTCTTCTCACCCTCCAGCCCTTCTGTGACCCCCGTGTTGCCCTTTAGCACCCATGGGAGCTCCGTGTCATCTGAGAGTGCCCATGGAGCCTGCAGCACCCCAACCCATCTCCCAGGACTCCTGGGACCCCAAGCACCCCCACAATCCTTGTGTCTCATCCCAGCATGCACGCACCTTCTATGTTGTCTGACAGCCCTCCTGGGACTCCTAGCATCCTGAGCACCCATGGGACCCCTCCAGCACCACTGGGAGCCCTGTGTCACCCCCTAACACCCATGGGATTTCTGTGTTATTCAGAAGCACCCCTGGGCACCCCTCCCCACACTGCAGCATGTATGGGACATTTGCCTCATCCCTCAGCTTCCCTGGGGTCTCCAGCATTCCCATTCCACTGTCCAGCACCCCCTCTCACCCCACAGCACCTCCAGCATCCCTGTCTGACCCCACAGTGCCCCTGTCATCCCCAAAACACCCATCCTGCCCCCCCCATAACCTCCCTCCTCTCCCATAGCACCTGTGGGACCCTGTCTTATCCCCTAGCCCCTCAAGATCCCCAGCACCCATAGGGCTCCCATAACTACCAGTACCTCCAGCACCCTTAGGATTCTCCCATCTGCCCCCTAGGACCCTTTGCTCCCAGCACCCCTAGGACACTTAAGATCCATAGGATGCTTAGCACCCTTAGGACCTGCATGTTCCCCAGTCCCCTCAAAACCCATCCCATCCCAGTACCCCTGGGACTCCCAGTCCCCACGCTGCCCAGCACTGCAGCATCCTTAGCCCCATCCCTCTGCTCCCAGGGGAGGAGTGGCTGGTGAAGCGGGTGGGTGCCTACCTGCCCGGTGTCTACGAGGAGGTGGTCGACATTGTGGACGCCTACGTCCTCACTGACAAGGTACCTGGCATCGTGACCCTTGCCCATGGTTTCCCCTGCACCTGCAGATGACAGGGACTCTCCAGGACCTGAGCCCATAGTGTCATCATGCCCGTGGTGCCTATGGTGATGAGGTCCCTCTGGACTGGGTTTGGGGGTCCATGTACCTATTCTCCTGCAACCATGGGTGTAACAGGGACCCTCCAGGATGGGTGAAGGGTCTTATCACCGTGATCCATCATGGCACTGTCCCCATTGCACCCATGGGTGATGAGAACCCTCTGGGGGACCTATGGATCCTGTCCCCTTCCAACCCACCCTGTTGCCATGCCCCCTGCACCCATGGGTGATGAGGACTGTGTGAGGGGTACTGTCCCCTTCAACTATGATGTGTTTGTTCCCCCTGCCTCAGGGGATGATGTGGACCCTCTGGGTATCCTGTCCCCACCAGCCCACCATGACCCCATTCCTGCTGCACTCATAGGTAACAAAGACCTTCTGGTCTGGGGGCCCTGTTATGTGCTCCGGGCACAGACAGGTGATAAGGACCTTTCAGGATGGGTATGGGGGTTCTGTGTCCCTATTCTCCTGCACCCATGGTGACAAGTGACCTTCCAGGATAGGTGTGGGGTACCATCACCCCCCTGTGCCCCCTGCACCCGCAGCTGATGAGGACCCTTCAGAGTCCTGTCTCCCCCTGACCTGCTGTGTCTCTGTCCCCACTGTGCTCATGGGTGACAAGGACTCTCCAGAGAGTCGTGTCCCCTCCACCCACCCCATCCCTGTCCCCCTGCTTGCATAAGTAATGAGGCCACTCTGGGACAGGTCTTGATGTCTTTGCCCCCCGCACCTGCAGGTGATGAGGCTCCTTGGGGATATGTTTGAGGGCCCCATTCTCCCTGCCCCAAGCCCACTGTGTCCCCTTTTTCCATGCACGTGTGGGTGACAAGGACTCTCTAGAGGGTCCAGCCCTGCTGCAATCCACTGTGTTCCTGTCTTCCCTTCACCCACACATAACAAGGACCCTCTGGGACAAGTTTGAAGTCCCATAACCCTGTCTCCTTGCCCACACAGGTGACAAAGCCTGGTGGGGCCAGCTTTTGGTGTCCCATCACCCACTGTGTCCCTCCCTCCTGTAGAAAGCCCTGCACCTGCGAGCCATACGGACCTTTGAGGATGCACAGGGCCGGGTGCGCCGCACGGGTGAGGAGTGGCTGGTGACGCAGGAGCAGAGCGAGGCCTATGTCCCAGAGGTGTTCGAGGAGGTGGTGGCTGAGGTGCAGGTGACGACGCTGGGTCCCCGGCAGTACTGCGTGGTGCTTGACCCCGTGGGGCCCAACGGGCAGCCCCAGTTGGGCCAGCAGCGTGTTATCAAGGTGGGCACCCCAGGGAACCAAGGGTGGTCCCCAGGGACTTGCAGGTGACCTATTGTGGCCTTAGCTTCCCCACAGGTATCAAAGGTGGTCCTGAGCAGCTCATCCCTGTACTGTGTCTCACCGTATCCTCATGCCCCTGCCCCATGTCCTCACCACGTTGCCACATCCTTGCCCTGCTGGTGACACATTCCCATGTCCCCAGGGGGAGAAGTCCTTCTTTCTGCAACCAGGCGAGCGGCTCCAGGCTGGCATCCAGGATGTCTTTGTGCTGTCTGAGGATGAGGGGCTACTGCTTCAGGCACTCCAGACCATCAAGGACACCAATGAGGTGACCCAGAGGACACCCAGGCTTGCAGGATCACCTGGAGGCACCTGGGAGAAACTGGGGGTCCAGGGAGCCTGGGATGACTGCAGCAACCAGGAGTGATTGGGGGACAAAGGGGACAACTGGGGGACCCACTGGTGGTTAGATGTCATGGGGGACAGTCGGGTACCTGGGGACAGTTGGGTATGTGAGGGATGTCTGGGGGGTAATGGAGGCCTCAGGGGACACTTGAGGGGACATCTGTCTTTATCATTGGGTCTCCAAGCCAGGTGGGTAGCAGAGGACAATGGGAGGGGATGCTGTCCCCAAGCTAGCAGGCCGTGGGAGTGGTCCCTGTCTCCTTGTCTTCAGACTGGCTGGTAGCAGAGGGTCATGAGATATGCGTGTGTCACCATGTCCCCAGCCAGGGGTTGGGTAGGGGTCCGTGTGTCCCTGCATCCCCAGGCTGGTTGATGATGCTATCCCCACATCCCCAGGAAGGGACAGAGGTGACACGGCGTGCAGGTGACCGCTGGCTGGCCCGGGGCCCCCTCGAGTATGTGCCACCTGCCGAGGTGGCTGTGCTGGAACGTCGCCGGGCTGTGGCCCTAGCTGACAATGAGGGCATTTATGTGCGCGACATCCGCACTGGCAAGGTGCCTGCCCTGCTGCTGTAGCTCCCCTGGTGCTCATAGCTCCCTATAGCTGAGTTTCCTGTGGCCTCCTATAGCCCATAATGTCTCCTATAGCTGCCTTATAGCCTCCTTTAGCTCTCTGTGGCTCCCCATAACCCCATTACTGCCCCCTGTAGCTCCCTGTAGACTTCTAGAGCTCCCCTACAGCACTCTGTAGTTCTCCATAGACCCCTGCAGCTCCTTATAGCCCCCAATAATCCTCTGTAGACCCACATAAACATTTCCCACTCACCCACAGCCCTCTATAGCATCCTGTGGCCCCCACAGATGCCTGTAGGTCCCCCCCATTGCCCTCAGTAGCTTCCTATGATGCCCATAGCTCCCCATAGTTCCCCAAAACAGCTAGGACTCCCTATAGCCCAAGTAATCTTGCAAGCTCACTATAGCCCTCCACTCCCACGCCCGGTGCCCCCAGTTCTCCTGCCAGTGTTCCACGTTCCTCCAGTGCCTCCATATCCCATTCCAGTATCCCCAGACCCTCTCCCAGTGCTCCCAAAATCCATCTTAGTGCCTCCAGCTCCCTTCCCAGTGCTCCCAATACCCCTATAACCTATCCCAGTGTTCCACACAATGCTTTCCAGTGTTCCCAGTATCCCATGTGGCCCCAGACATGCTTCCAGTGCTCCCTGGCCCCCTTCTCAGTACCCCCCATCACCTCCCACAGTCCATCCCAGGGCTCCCAGTATCCAGTATATCTGCTTCCAGTGCATCCAAACCCCAATACAGTTCTCCCAAACCTTCCCAATGTCCCCAGACACATGACCCTAATGCTCCCAGTATCCCTTATACCCATTCTAGTACCCCCAAACTCCCAATGCTCCCAGTCCCCCTTCTAATGCCTTCATACACCCTCCAAGTGCTTCCAGTGCCCTCCAAATCCCTTCCCAGTGCCCCCAGCGGCCGTCCCAACCCAGCAGCACCATGAGGTGGGTGTGAATGCAGGTGCGGGTGGTGACGGGCCAGACCTACATGTTGACGGAGGCCGAGGAGCTGTGGGAGAAGGAGCTGCCCCCTGGGGTGGAGGCACTGCTGGCCGAAGCCCGTGGAGACAGCACTGGCCTGGATGCTGGGGTCCAACACCGTGACCGCACCCGTGCCGTCACCTACCAGGTGCCCCACAATGCTGCTGTGCAGGTCTACGACTACCGGGAGCGGCGGGCACGGTGAGCACCCGTGGTTCTGGACATGGCGGGGAAGGGACGTCATGGATATGGTGGGGGGGACGCAGGAGGAGGATTTGGGCATGGAGGTGATGCAGAGGGTGGTGCTGGGTTTAAATGATGTTACTGGGACCTGCACATCTTTGGTGTGTCCTGGGCATGTGACTAATGTCCTTGGCACATCTGTGGTAGGTGGCCCCACTGATCCATGTGGGGCCCAGTGTTGGTGGTGCCAAGTCCCAGGGAGCAGGTGATGGTGTGGGGACTTGTGTGTCCTTGGCATGTCCTTGTGTTGTGGCTTTAACCCTGTTAGGCTGCTTGGCACTTGGCACCACGCAGCTGCTTGCTCACTCCCCCCAGTGGGATGGGGGAGAGAATTGGAAAGGTAAAGGTGAGAAAAGTCTCATGTTGAGATAAAGTTTAGTTGGTAAAGTAAAAGCTCTGTGTGCAAGCAAGAGAAATCTAACAACGAGTTCATTCACTACTTGCCATCAGCAGGTGATGTTCAGCCATTCCCAGGGCTTACGATGAGCAGGGCTCATCACGTGCAGTGGTTACTTGGGAAGACAGATGCCAGCATTCCAAATGTCCCTCTTCTTCCTCCTTTCTCCCAGCTTTTATAAAATACCAACTTTTATGATGTCATACAGTTTGGAATAGCCTTTTGTCCAGTTGGGGTCAGCTGTCCTGGCTGTGTCCCCTCCCAGCTTATTGCCCACCCCGAGCCTCCTTGCTTGCAGGGCAGCCGGAGAAGCAGAGAAGGCCTTGGTGCTGCGCAGTTAGGCAGTAGCTGAAACCTTGGTGTGTTATAAGCACTGTTTTGGTCCCAAATCCAAACCACAGCACCATACGAGCTGCTATGGAGAAAATTAACTCCATCCCAGCCAGACCCAATATACTTTGGCATTTGACCCTTTGCATGTCCTTGACAGGTTGTGAAGTCGTGCTGTGTTTTGAGCTGGCCATGCAGGGCCCTGGGGACCATGTGACAGTGTAGGGACTCACAACACGTCCTTGGCATGTCTCTGTCACGTAACTCATGTCCTTGGTGTGTGATCCCACAGGCTGGTGATGGGCCGTAAGGAGCAGGTGACAATGCAGGGACCTGCATTTCATTGCATGTCCTTGGCATGTAACTCATGTCCTTGGTGTGTCATCAGCATGTACTGGCCCAGGATAGTGTTAGGCCCCATTCTGGTGGTCCTGAGCCCTGAGGAGCAGGTGGTGGTGCAGGAACCTACCTGTCATTGCATGTCCTTGGCATGTGGCCAGTGTCCATAGCCTAAAGTTGGTGTATGTAGGTACAGGGTGGTACTAGGCTCCAAGCTGGTGGTACTGGGAACTAGGGAGCAGGTGATAATGCTGGGACACGTGGCATGGCATGTCCTTTATGTACCTAGACCACTCACCTGTGTCTCTGGCATGTTGCTGGGTGGTTCTAGGTCCTGAGATGGTGGTCTGGGCCCTGAGGACTGGGTGACAGCGTGGGGACCCATGTATCCTAGCATGTGTCTGGTGTGTCTGCAGCATGTCCTTGGGTATGATCCATATCCTTGGCATATCTGTGGCATGTGACCCTGCAGGCTGGTGCTGGGCTCTGAGTTGGTGGTACTGGGCCCTGGAGAGCAGGAGCAGGGACCTCCATGTCGTGGCATGTCCTTGGCATGTGAGCTAGACAGAGCCTGTTCCTAGCAGAGTGGTATGTGCAAACTCTGAGGAAGGCAAAGGCTGGAAGCTGGAGATTTCCGTTGCCAAGAGGAGTGGTCCTGCTCCCCATGAAGGCTTGCAGCTGCGTAATAAGTTTGCTGCCCTCAAAGCTGAGGAGACAGAAGCTGGGTGTGTTTTAAATGAAGCATCTGGGCAGACTGACCCTGAGCCATGTAGGAACAACGGGAGGAATTGGTGAGTGATACTGGTGGGCGTCTGTCTGCTTCAGGGGATGGAGGCACCCATTGGTCAACCTGGCCTCTTTTGCTGCCTGCTGGGGGCCTGGATCCAGGATGTTCTAGAAGGACTGCCAAAGCTAGTCCAACCCTCTGGCTATTACTCCCCTGCTGAGCTTTTATGTGGGCACCAATGATACTGCAAGGAGCTACCTGGAAAGTATCAAATATGACTAGAGAACTCGGGGGGCGATAATCAGGGGTGTGAGGCCCAGGTGGCGGTCTCCTTGATCCTTCTGGTGAGGAGGAGGTGTGAAGCAGGATCACCATGAGTGTTTGTCCGTAAGCATGTATGTGCCTACAAGACGTGATTATGGGGAAAGAAAACATACACTTTCTGGGAAATGAGCACATTGGGGAGCCTCTTCTGAAGGGTCTGTATCCTAGTGCATGCAGCATGGGGTATCAACAAAAGGAATTAGAGATCTGTGTTCAGTTGCAGGATATGTGGATATGAACGTCAAAGGCAGCCATGGTTGCGGTAACCATGAGATGGTGGAGTTCAGGCTCCTGAGGGGAGGAAGCAAGGCAAAAAGCAAGATCACAAGCCTGGATGTTAGGAGGGCAGACTATGGCTTCTCCAAAGACCTGTGTGGAAGAGTCCTATGGGGTTCTGAAAGCTTACCACCTTCAAGCTCAGGAGCAGTCCATCCCAAGAGCAGGAAGTAAGTCAACAATGTCAGGAGATCTGCATGGATAAACAAGCCTGGCCAAACTCAAACACAAAAAGGAAGCATGCAGAAAATGGAAGCAGGGACAGGTAACCTAAGAGGAAAATGGAGACACTGTCCAAGCATGCATGGTTGCAGATAGGAAAGCCAGTGCCCACCTAGAGCTGAATCTGGCAATGGATGTCAAAGGTAACAAGAAGGGCTTCTGCAAGTACAGAAAGGGCAAAAGGAAGACTAAAGAAAATATGCGCCTAGTGCTGCATGAGGCAGGGGACCTAGTGACACAGGATGTAGAAAAGGCTGTGGCAATGAATGCCACCTTCGCCTCGCTTTATATTAGACACACCAGTCTTCAGGTATCCTAGGCTGTGGAGACCAGGGAGAAAGCCTGGAGTAAGGCATGCCCTTGGTGGCAGAGGATCAGATTTGAGGATACTTAAGCAAACTGGGTATATATAGTTTCGTAGTCCCTGATGGGATGAAACTACAAGTGGTGAAGTAGCTGGCTGATGTCATTGCAACGCCATGCTTGGTGATCTTTGAACGATCATGACAACTGGGAGAGATGCCCGAGGAATGGAGGAAATCAAGTGCTACACTTTTCTTCAAGGGCAAAAAGGAGGAGCCAGGGAACTACAGGCCCATCAGCCTCACCTCGATCCCTTGGAAGGTGATGGAGCAGCTAATCCTGACAACCATGTCCAGGCACAGGAAAGACAAGAAAATCATCAGGAGCAGTAGTCAGGGTGGATTTACCAAGGGGAAGTCATGCTTGATGAACATGGTTGATAGCATTCTGTGATGAAATGACTGGCCAGGTAGACAAGGGGAGACCGGTGGATATGGTCTACCTGGGCTTCAGGAAGGCCTTTGACACAGTCCCCCATAAGATCCTCACTGGCAAGCTGCTGCGGCCTGGGCTGGATGAGCACAGAACAATGTGGACTGAAGAGTGGCTCAGCCGCTGAGCCCAGAGGGTGGTGAACAGTGGCATGGAGTCTAGTTGGAGGCCAGTAACCGGTGGTGTACCCCAGGGATCAGTACTCACTCCAGTCATATTTGACATCTCCAGTAATTATCTGGACAGTGGGGTCAGAGTGGATCCTCAGCCAGTCTGTGATTGATACAAAGCTGGGGGAGTAGCTGAGATGCCAGAGGGTCCTGCTGCTGTAACACAGGATGGCCTGGACCTGGATAGGCTGGAGAACTGGACAGGCAGAAACCTCATGCAGTTCAACACAGACAAGTACAAAGTCCTGAACCTGGGGAGGGACAGCCCCACACACCATTTATGCTGGGGCTGCCCAGCTGCAGAGCAACTTTGCAGAAAATGTTCTGCAAATGTGGTCCTGGTGGTCACTAAGTCCAACATAAGCCAGAAATGTGCCCTTGCCACAGTGACAGCTAGTGGTTGCATTAGGCAAATTGTTGCCAGCAGGTTGAGGTAATGCACCTTTCTGCTCAGCACTGGTGAAGCCACACCTGGAGCAACGCATCCAGTTCTGGGCTCTCCATTACAAGAGCGACCTGCCCATCCTGCAGGGAGAGTCCAATGAAGGGCCACAGAAATGATAAAGGGCCTGGAGCACATCTCCTGGAGGAAAGGCTGCGGGAGCTGGACTTTTGAGCTTTGAGAAGAGAAGGCTTGGTGGAGGATCTTATCAATGTAGATAAACACCTGAGTGCAGGGGTGGTCAAAGAAGATGGAGCCAGGCTCTTTTCAGTGGTGCCCAGTGCCAGAACAAGAGGCAATGGGATCAAACTGAATCATAAGAGGTTCCCTCTGAGCCTCAGAAAATGCTTTTTCACTATGAGGGTGACTGAGCACTGGCACAGGCTGCCCAGAGAGGTTGTGGAGTCTCCCAACTTGGAGATAGCTGTCTGGATGTGGTCCTGGGCAACTGGCTCTAGGTGGCCCTGTTTGAGCAGGAGTCTTGAACCAGGTGACCTCCAGAGTTGCCTTCCAACATCAACCAGTCTGGGATTCTGTGGTTCTGTGATAAGTCCTTGGTGTGTCCCCGTCTTGTGACCTGTATCCTCAGCATGTGACCCATATCCTTTCCATGTCCTTGTTATAACACAGGGTAGTGTTGGGCTCCAGTGTGACTATGCCTCCACTCATGTGTCACAGCACGTCCTTGATGTGGCAGGGTGGTATTGGTCTCCGTGGTGCATGTGACAGTGCTGGGACCTGTGTCATGGCTTATCTTTGGTGTGTTCTTGCTGTGTTGCAGGGTGGTGCTGGGCCCTGAACTGGTGGTGCTGGGTCCTGGGGAGCAGCTGACGGTCCTGTCCCTCTCAGCAGGCCGCCCCAAGCGGCCCCATGCCCGCCGCAGCCTCTGCCTCCGCCTTGGCCCCGACTTCTGTGCCGACATCGTGACCATCGAGACTGCTGACCATGCCCGCCTCCAGCTCCAGCTGGCCTACAACTGGTGGGTGAGGCTTATGTCGGTGGGCCATGGGGACGGGTGATGAGGGTGGGGGCCTGGAACCGTCTCAGGTAAATGGTGTGGGATGGGATTGGGCATGAGCCTTGGGGACATGGCTAGGGCTGGGGGCGGGGTTAGATTTGGGATAGTCTTGCATGCTGGGGATAGGGCCTTGAGCCCTGTGGGGTCAGGACTTGGGCTATGGGGCCATGGTTAGGCCGTGGGTGGCGTCGGGGTTATCGGGCAGTGATGCTGCTTGGGCAGGACTGGGCTAGGAGGACAAGGAGGAGGTGGGGCAGGATCTGGTGGAGGCACTGACAACAATATGGGGACAGACCAGATCCTGGGTCATCACTGGGGACAGAGCCTTTAGTTAAGGAGCACATGCTAGAGCCAAGAGGTGCAGCTTGGCAGCTGGGTGGAGCCTGATGCTTTGGCCTTTGTTTGGTGGTTCTGGGACAGAGGTGGGTTATGGCAGTGGGAGTGGGATCAGGCCAGGGTCAGGACCAGGGTGGGAGCACTCTGGGGTGGGAGAGACCTGAGTACACTTTCCTTGCAGGCACTTTGAGGTACCAGAAGAACCAAAAGATCTGGGGCGCCTCTTCAGTGTCCCCGACTTTGTGGGTGATGCCTGCAAGGCCCTGGCCTCCCGTGTGCGTGGCGCTGTTGCTGCCGTCACCTTTGATGACTTCCACAAGGTCTTGTTGGTCACGCATGTTTCCCCTTGGTCGAGCCCAAGTACCCCCACTTTTACCTGCGTCACGAGTGCCTCCGCCCCCTCCTCCTACCATGTTACTCTGGGTCATTGGTGCACCATCCTGTGTCACCTGTGCCCCCACATGTCTTCATATGTTGCGTGTGTGACCGTGGTCCACTCAGATTCAACATCCCCCTCCCCCAACATTGCATGTGTCCCTTCTGTGTCACTCGGCATAACCTTGTGGCTCCTGCATATTACCCTGGGTCTCCGTTGTCCCCCTGAGCCTCTGATGTGCCCAAGAGTCTTTGAGGACATCAGGAATTTCCCAATGCCCCAAGAACTCAAACAGGCTGTTCTGCTTGGCTCTGTTTGGCATTGATGAAGCCCTGTATGTTCCCCAGTGTCCCCACTGCCCCAACAGCCTCAACATCCCCAAGTGACGCTGATGTCCCCGATGTCCCCAGAACTCAAATCGTCTCATCTGCTCAGCTGTGTTTGGCTTCGATGAGAGTGGGCGTTTGCGGGAGCAGCTCCGCTTTGCCCCCAATGGGCTGGTGGTGACAAGCGTCGACATCCAGAGTGTGGAGCCTGTGGACCAGCGCACCCGCGATGCCCTGCAGCGTAGTGTCCAGCTGGCTATCGAGATTGCCACCAACTCCCAGGAGGCTGCTGCTAGGTCCCCATGTTTCCCCATGTCACCTCATGTCCCACCAAGTCCTCCTTATGTCCCCTGTGTTTCTTCAGTGCACCTCCCAATTTGCTGTTAGGATCACCACTAACTCCCAGGAGGCCAATGACAGGTCTCCCTTGATTCTCCAAAAGTTCCTCCATGTCCCCAAATGTTTACTTTTGGCTCTCCATATGCCCTGTGTTGCCATGTCCTGTGTCTGTCTCCCCCCACATCCCTTATGTCCTCAAATGTCCTCCATATTCCCCGTGTCCCAAAGCTTCCTTCCGTGTCTTTCCACAGCCCCTACATGCCACATACCCTCAGCATGCCCTGTTTCCCCATGTTCCCAACATCCCCCATAGCCTCATTGCCTCCCCACACCCCCAGTTTCCCCCAATATCTCCAGCATAGCCTGTGTCCCACCCTGTCCCCAGTGTCCCATGCATCTCGCATCCCTTGGTCTCTGTCAACAGGCATGAGGCAGAGCGCCTAGCGCAGGAGGCCAGAGGACGCCTGGAACGACAGCGCCTCCTTGACCAGGCTGAGGCTGAGCGGGCACGCAGAGAACTGCTGGAGCTCGAGGCTCTCAGGTCAACCATCTCCTCATTATGCACTGCCCTGGGGGCTCTGAGGGCTTCTGCTTGCTCACAGGCACTGGGGTCTTCCATCTTCCCAACATGCATTGAGGTCTTCCTCAGTGGGTTTGGGTGTACCGGGGCCCTCCATCTCCCCAAGGTGCTCTGGGGCACTGCCGCTTTCCCAGTGTGAATTGTGGTCCTCCATCTTCCCCGAGGGCACTGGGGTGGAGGTGCGGGGCTGGGGGTGGAAGGCGTGGTGGGAGGGGGTGCGGCCTGTGGCGGTGCGGTGTGTGACACAGCCCCACAGCGCAGCGGTGGAGAGCGCGGGGGTGGCCCGGGCGGAGGCTCAGGCCCGGGCGGAGGCTGCCCGCATCGAGGGCGAAGCTGCCATCCTCCAGGCCAAGCTCAAGGCTGAGGCTGTCGCCATAGAGACGGTGCGTTGGGGCGGGGCCTGATGGAGGGGGCGGGGCCTGATGGAGGGGGCGGGGCCTGAAGCGAGGGGCGGGGACGAGTGAGGGGCAGGGACTGATGGGAGGGACGGGGCTAATGGTGCCTCAGGTTGCCTGGGGTTGGGGAGGAGCTGGGATGAGGGGGTGGGGCTGTCCTAGGGGGCGTGTCCCGTTCTAGCCCCGCCCCTATGAGGGGGCATATAACCTATGACCAGCACGCCTGTGGGCTCAGTGGGAGGGGCCTGTGGTGGGTGGGTGTGTCTGCCAGCAAAAGGGGCGGGCCCGATGCATTCTCCACCCCCAGGAGGCGGAGCTGAAGCGGTTGGAGCGGGTGCAGGCGCAGGAGGTGCAGGCGCAGCAGGCCCGGGCGGAGGTAGAGGCGACACGGGCCCAGGCGCTGGCAGATGTGGAGGCCTCGCGGGTGCGGGAGGTGGCCAGGGCCCTGGGCCCTGACACCATTCGGGACATCGCCCGGGCTGGGCCTGAGCTGCAGGTGGGTGGGGTGTGGCCTAGGAGGGGGGTGGGGCCTAAGAGGGGCGTGGCTTAAGATGGGGAGTGGCTTAAGAGGGGGCGGGGCCTGCCGTGACGGCCATTTTGTGGGAGGTGTGGCATCAGGTGTGGCCTCTTGGAGGGGTGGAGGCTGCAGAGGCTGGGCTCTGGCTTGGGGGGGTTGGATCTCTGGGGAGCGGGTGGGGCTTTGTGGGTGTTGAGCCTGTAGGGGCAGGATGTTGGTAGGGGTCTCCATGGGGAGGAGTCTCCACGGGGCAGGTCTGAGTGGGGAAGCGGCTCAAGGAGGACAGGGCTTCTAGGAGGCAGTGCCCGCTTGGACTCGCTGGAGGGGGTGTGGTCTGCCAGGGTTGTGGTGTGCTGGGAGAGATGACCAGCACTGTGCCCACCTCCAGGTGAAGCTGCTGCAGGGCCTGGGACTCCAGTCGACCCTCATCACCGATGGCGCTGCACCCCTCAACCTCTTTGCCACCGCCCGGGGGCTGCTGGGCCTGGCAGCTCCTCCAGAAAACTCCACTTCCCCAGCCTCTGCCCTCTGAGGACCCAGGCATCTGGGCCTTCCCCAGAGACCTGGGTGTCCTGACCAGCTGGAACCTCCCCTCCCTCTTCATGTGTTTCCTTTTCCCAGAATAAAGCAAACAGATTGCAGCTGTAAAGTCAAAGTGATGGTGGGGCTGGGGACAGTGACATCAGAGTGTGTTTTGCGGGGGACGACCACCTGTCATCATGCTTCTGTGTTCCTCTGTGGCTGGGCAGATGAGCTTTTATCACATAACCTGACATTCTCCAGCTTAAAGAACCAAAAAGAATTACATCACCTTCTCTTTTGCACAACACTTCTCAGCCATTTGTTTCATCTCTTGGGAGGGATGCGCTGATGGAGCAGACTTAGTACTGCTGCTAAGTACCTTTTAAGGGTCTTATAGGTCTATATTGCCCTGGTATGCTAAGTCTTACAGTCCCACTTCTCTGGAAGGGAGTTGCAGGATCAGAGTTGCTGCAGTTGCCAGCGTAACCCTGTGTAGTCTTGGCTGGACCTGCAAGGATTACCCTTCTGTTGCCTTGCTTTGGTATCTCTGGTGCTACTGAACTGTTCTGCAGGCTCGGGTAGAGCCCTTCGTTGCTCTAGTCTGTGGGTAGATGAGTTTCCATCACAGTTACTGAGGGCCAGGACAGCCAGCCCAAACTGCACCTTAAAGTTTTGGAGAGTGTCCAGAGAAGGACTACAAGGATGGTGAAGGGCCTAGAGGGGAAGACGTATGAGGAGTGGCTGAGGTCACTTGGCCTGTTCAGCCTGGAAAAGAGGAGGCTGAGGGGAGACCTCATCACAGTCTACAGCTTCCTCACGAGGGGGGGTGGAGAGGCAGGCGCCGATCTATTCTCTTCAGTCACCAGTGACAGGACCCGCGGGAATGGTGTCAAGCTGAGGCAGGGGAGATTCAGGGTGGATATCAGGAAGAGGTTCTTCAGTCAGAGGGTTGTCGTGCACTGCAATAGGCTCCCCAGAGACGTAGTTATGGCACCAAGCCTGTCGGAGTTTAAGAAGCATTTGGATTGTGCTCTTAGTCATATGGTCTGAATTTTTGGGTAGACCTGTGTGGAACCAGGGGTTGGACTCGATGATCCTTATGGGTCCCTTCCAACTCAGGATATTCTATGATTCTACTAAGGTACTAAACATGAATAGCAAGTGGACCACTGTTCCTGCTCTTGCTGAATTATCATTATCTAATAAGACCCCACCTAGAGTACTGCATTCAGCTCTGGGGCCCCAGTACAGGAAGGACATGGAGCTATTAGAATGAGTCCAGAGGAGGGCCACAAAGATGATCAAGGGGATGGAGCACCTCTCCTATGAAGACAGGCTGAAGGAGTTGGGGTTGTCCAGCGTGGAGAAGAGAAGGCTCTGGGGAGACCTTCTAGTGACTTTCCAATACCTAAAGGGGGACCACAGGAAAGCTGGGGAGGGACGCTTTGTCAGGGAGTGTAGTGAGAGGCTAAGGGGGAATGGTTTTAAACTAAAAATGCTAGGTTTAGATTAGATATTCAGAAGTTCTTTACACTGAGGGTGGTGAGGCACTAGCACAGGTTGCCCAGAGAAGTTGTGGATGCCCCATCTCTGGAAGTGTTCAAGGCCAGGTTGGATGGGGCTTTGGGCAACCTGGTCTAGTGGGAGGTGTCCCTGCCCATTGGCGGGGGGTTGGAAATAGATGATCTTCCAATCCAAACCATTCTATGTTTCTATGATTTGATGATGATATTTGGTAACAAAATGCATTTACAAGACAGCCCCCTTCCCCATATTATGAACATTACTGTCACAACGAACCCAGTGTCCCCATGTGAGGTGGTTTAAAACACAGTGCCCTGTCCTGTCATCCTGTCACTGGGCACCACTGAAAACAATCTGGCCCCATCCTCTTGATACCCTCCCTTCAGATATTTGTACACATTGATAAGATCCCTCTCAGCCTTCTCTTCTCCAGGCTAAACAGGCCCAGCTCTCTGAGCCTCTCCTTGTATGAGAGATGCTCCAGTCTCCTCATCATCTTTGTAGCCCTCTGCTAGACTTGCTCCAGTAGTTCCATTTCCCTCCTGTACCGGGGAGCCCAGAACTGGACACAATACTCCCGGTGAGGCCTCGTCAGGGCTGGGTAGAGTGGGAGGATCACCTCCCTTGATCTGCTGGCAACACTCTTCCAGATGCAGCCCAGGATACCATCGTCCCTCTTGGCCACAAGGGTACATTGCTGACACATGGTCAGCCTGCTGTCCACCAGAACAGCCAAGTCCTTCTCCACAGGGCTGCTTTCCAGAAGGTCAGCCCCCAGCCTGCAGTGGTGCATGGGGTTACTCCATCCTGGGTGCAGGACCCTGCATTTGTCTTTCTTTGAACTCATGAGGTTCGTCACCACACAACCCTGCAGCCTGTCGAGGTCCCTCTGAATGGCAGCACAGCCCTCTGGGGTATCAGCCGCTCCTCACAGCTTTGTGTCATCAGCAAACTTGCTGAGGGTGCACTCCATTCCATTGTCCAGGTTGCTGATGAATAAGTTGAACAGGACTGGACCCAGTACTGACCCCTGGGGGACACCGCCAGCTACAGGCCTCCAACTAGGCTGCACTGCTGATCACAGCCCTCTGAGCTCTGCCATCCAGCCAGTTCTCAATCCACCTCACTGTTCACTCATCCACCCCACACTTCCTGAGCTTGTTTACGAGGATGTTATGGGAGACAGTGTCAAAAACCTTGCTGAAGTCAAGGTAGAAAACATCCACTGCTTTCCCCTCATCCACCCAGCTAGTCATTCATTCTGAAATCTTTAATCCTTCTAATTCATCATCTAATTCTAATTCTTTTAGAATTCGTTTAGAATAAAAATTCTTCACACCACAGACAGTGCTGTGTCTCTTGCACCCAGGATTCCGGAAGGCCAGTCTTGATGGTAAGGTCTGAGGCAAAAAGGCATTCAGTACCTAGGCCTTTTCCCTTTCCTCTGTAATCAGGACCCAGTGTTGTTCAGCAATGGGCCCACATTTTTCCTGGATGCTCAGATAGTGTCTCTGTATTTCTTTTCTGCATGCTTCCATTTTCTGTTTGAGTTTGGACAGGAGCTCCTTGTTCATCCATGAATGCCTCCCGGCATTTTTCCTGTCTTCTCTGTTGGGAGGACAGCTCTTGAGCTCAGAGGAGGTGACCTGTTAATATTAACCAGCTTTCTTGGACCCCTCCTCTTCCATCATTTAAAAAATGACTACTCCATTAAAGGATTTTTGCCTCTGTTCTGTGGTTCATGCAACCATAAGGTAACCCATATCTTAAGTTTTCCAAGTTATTTCAAAGCATCATGTGGGACATGTGATGCAATCCCTTAACTAGCAAGGTTGGTGCAATGTCTAGAGGAAAAAAAATGCCTACATTCTGTGGATCCTGCAACTGTAATGTAACCCTATGAATATTGGATTATCTTGCTAAAAGTCATATTTGCCACCAGACCTTTGTAATAGATTGTATTCTAAATGGCAAATGGTGTTTTGCTTGCTGAGCACTGCTCCAAGACAATGGGCATTTAAAAATGTGTTTGCTTTTCTTCAACAGCTGTTTCTGAACCTAAGCAAGAAGAAGCAGCCTCTGAGGGAGAAGGACATTAAGATCAAGAGGGAGATGGTGTCCTGTTATCTGCACATATTTAATGCTGTATTTCTGACCCTCAGTGCTGCCTTCTGTTTTGGGGTCATCAGGACCTATATTGGGGAGATGTATGTATGAGAGTGCCTTCTCCTTTAAGGGCACCTACCTGGTCAAGAACCTTTGCCAAGGCAACAAGTGATAAAAAGAAAGGGAGGCAGTGATGGGAAACAAGTCTGGTCAGTCACACTAATTGGTAAGGGCATGTGAGAATGTGGGAGGTTTATTCCAGCAGGGTTATCTTGACCAAGGACTTCTAAGTTAGGAGACAATGACCAGAAAAAAACCTGGACAGTTGTAATAAATAAGAAAAGAGACAGGATGTGGGAATATTGATTCAAGCAACATTTTCTGAGTGAGGATTTCTGGATCAGGCTGATAAGAAGAAAAGAAAGGGGAACAATATGCAAAATGCTAAGGCACAGATCTGACAAAACAAACATGGAGACAATGACAAGAAAAAAACCTCCCAGTCACACTAGTTGATGAGCTATCAAAATACTTCTAGTAGGATCAACATGGACTTTGCAACAGATAAGACTGTAAACCACGGGGACCCTGGACTGTGAGGGATACAGGAAACTGCAGAGCTCTGCAAACCCATGTGGGAAGTGCAAGGTGAAAAGGGTGCAGGAGGAACAAATGGGGGGGGTAGGCAGAAAAAGTGTAAAATGATGATTCACAGGCAAAATGGGATGCACACTTGTCTGGTTTGCATCTGATCACCGCAGTCTGTCCTATCTACTTTTTTTTTTCTTTTTTTTTTTCTTTTTTTTTTTTTTAAACTCACGGGTGTTTTTGTGTGTGTTTGTGTGAGTGGACTGGGTGCCAGTTAGACTGGAGGAGTGGGCACCTGGCCTGTGGAGCCACCTACTGGGTCCAGTGGGGTCCTGGCATCAGCTACTGGAGTGAGTAGGGGGTCTTCTACTCTCAGCCATGGGGTGTGAGCGTTGTGTGCTCCCAAAGAGCTACTGGGGGCAACTGGTGTGACTGAGGTGAGTGCAGGCTCGGCACCAGCAGCTGGATAAGGGTCACGGGTCACAGCCTGGTGCTGGTTGCTGGGGGTCCAAGTGTCTGCATCTTCACCAAGCTGGCCTGCATGGGGTGTACATGTGCATTCACCTGCAAACTTTGAGCTGGACAAGCCAGTGAGTAATGGGGGCCTCGGGTCTGGGCTGGGGTGTCAGGCCAGGGTATCAGATGGGTCCATGCTGCTATGCCCAGGGACACTTGTGACTGTGGTATGCATGAGGGATGAGTGTTTAAGTGTGTGCATTTGCAGTGAGCTTCAAGCTGGATCAGCTAGTCAATGGGCGACCCTTGAAGTGGGTAAGGGGTCTGGAGTCTGGGGAGGGGTTCCGGGTGGACAGAGGAGCCATGCCAGGTACTTGAGGGAACACAGAATGCCTTGGGTTGGAAGGAACCTTAAAGATCATCTAGTTCCAATCCACCTGCCATGGGCAGGGATGCCACCCACTAGATCAGGTTGCCCAGGGCCTTGCCCAACCTGGTCTTGAATACCTCCAGGGATGGGGCATCCACTTACTTCCCTGTGCAACCTGTCCCAGTACCTCACCACCCTCTGAATGAAGAATTTCCTCTTAATATTTAATCTAAATCTCCCCTCTTTTATTTTAAAACCATCCCCCCGTGTACTATCATTATCTGTCCATGTACAAAGTTGCTCTCCATTAATTCATAAGTCCCCTTTCAGTATTGAAAGGCTGCAATGAGGTCTCCCTAGAGCCTTCTCTTCTCCAGGCTGAACAACCCCTGTTCTCTCAGCCTGTCTTCATAGGAGAAGAAGCCCCATACTCCAGCCCCTCGATCATCTTCATGGCCCTCTTCTGGACCCGCTCTAACAGATCAACATCTTTCTTAGCTGATATGGATGCAGTACTTCAAGTGTGTACTTTTCCAACCTTAATGATTCCTTAATGATAATGATTCTCCCAAGGGTGGAGCAGAGGGGGACAATCCCCTCCATCCACATGCCGCCCATTCTTCTGTTGATGCACCCCAGGATGCAGTTGGCCTTCTGGGCTGCAAGCGCGCACCGCTGTCTCATGTCGAGCTTTTTGTCCACCAGAACCCCCAAGTCCTTCTCTGCAGGGCTGCTCTCAATGAGTTCTTCACCCAGTCTGTCCTCATGTATGGGATTGCCTCGACCCAGGTGTAGCACCCTGCCCTTAAGACTTGTTGAACCTCATCATGTTTATGAGGGGCCACTTCTCAAGCTTTTTCCCAGGTCCCTTTGGATGGTTTCCCTTACTTCTGTTGTACCAGCTGTGAGGTTCGGAAATCAAACTTCACAACTCGAGGAGAGTTATAAAGCAGGTATGTTTATTGCAGCGCTGGGTGCAAGGGGGATCGCTCCTCCTAGCTTGCACACCAAGGGCTACTGCTAGGGTACTTACATTAATGGATATATACATATTAATCTCACTTCCCCCCCTCTGGGACAGTGTCTCTGGGATACGTGCTCAGATTTGCTACTGGCTGAATCTGTGAAGGGGAAAGCAGCAGCAGCGTCTCCCAGTCTGGGCAGACCCCAGGACCCCGGGCACTGGGTAGGGCCCCAGCAGCTGGGCGTGGGCTGCGGTGGCTGCAGGAGGGGGCCGCGCTCTGCACCTCGCTTAACACCCTGCAGGCTCTGCAGTGGCTGCGACACAAAAACTCCAGGCTGGCTTCTAAATGAAAATTTCAGAATTGAAATGTGTCCTAAAAATGGAGTCCCTGTGTGGTGGGAAAACAAAACAAAACAAAACAAAAACCAACAACAACAACAACAACAAAAAAAACAATATTTAAGATCTAAGAGGTCTGACGAAGAAGTTTACCTAGCAAAAAGAACATTGCTTTCAACCAAAACCTAGCAGTTTGATTATTTCTGTTTTCTGAGCTAATAATACCGGGTGTGACACTCCTACATGTCTAACCAGGGTGTCAGTTGTGGCAGTTAACAAGATGCTTAAGGAGTCCACCCCTTCCAGGAATGGGTACTTCCTTCTTGTTAACATCTAAATGATATTCTGGAGTCCATCCTTCCCAAGAAAGCACACTTGACTTTGTTAATATTATAATGTTTCTTCCTTACCTCTTTCCTTTCTTTGAAACAGTGTGTAAATCGGGTCTCTGCAACAACTGGGTAGAGAACACGAGGACAGAGGGAGAGATGCTGCCATTCTTTCCCTCTGATTACAGTTAATAAAGCTTCTTATTAAATTAATAAGGCTGTCTGAAATCATACGTTCGTTATTATGCACTTGGAGTCCTGATATTCTCCAACACTTTATATGTTTAAAAATGACTCTTTGCAGGAACGAAAACCAGTGAAGAATCAGTACATTATGCCTAAGGAGGTGTGAAAATCTGAAAAATAAAATACTATTTTGCAGGATGATAGCCAAATATTGGGCTGGGGAGCACTGCTTTGCTAAAAGGTTCTTTCGAAAATGGAATCATTGCTTTCTGTTCTGTTGGCTATTTCTTTTTACTGCATGAAATAACTCCTTTCTTGACCCTCTCCACTTCCTTGACTGTTTTCAACTCATCCACTCCCTTATTACGTCATCTGTCCGCTATGACCCTGTCTTTACAGGTTCCAGCTCTGCCCTTTCTTCCTGCACTTGAGTTTGACAGACAGTCCTGCCTGCTTGTGCGTCCTCTCCTCTTTCTGCTGCTGCCACCACATCACTTGGGGTGTTTGCTTTTTAATGACAGGTGGTAACATTCACATCCTCTCCTGTAGTTCTTGGGGTTGACTTACTGTCTCAGGATCCTATCATTTCTCAAGACTTCGGATCAAATCCTTACCACCAGATTTCTGGAAAGTATTAAGATTCCCAATTTCAACATGGTATTCTGTTCATGAAGAAAATGTATGTTTTTTTTCTTCTCAGACCTGTCCTTTTTTGGAGTAAGTACCCTCAGCTACTTAAAACCTCCTCATCCAACTACTGGATCTCCAATTTCTTAAAAGGTAATTGAAGTTCCAGCATATGAATTCTGACTCTGCATTTTGGGATACATGCAAAAAGGCATACCCACAAAGTTTTGTGCATTTTTTTTTTCCTCTCCCCTTCCTTCACCTATGAAAGTACTCCTAATTTTTCTTAGTGGCAAAAGGCAACTTGAGCAAAATCAGTGGCTGTTTCTTATAATGCAGATTATATACAATTAGAGCTTTGGCAGCTATGAGGCTAGTTGCTGCCAAGGATAAGAGCTCTTTGCAATATCACTGGAGCAAAGTATTATAAGTAGCAGAAAAGAGTATTTTGGAAGTATGATGGTCTCATATTATGAAAGAAGCAGCAAGAGAGCTGTCTGAGAATACCAGACTGAAGTCTATGACTTGTAGAATAGTGACCATCTCTTGTGTATTTTTTCTGTGAAAACCTGTCTCTTAGCTTTCCAAATTTGAAAATGACTGCACATAGCTTTTTTGAGTGTCAATGCCATACTGCCTCCTCCCTGAGTCATCTTGCTGGCTGTACTGGGCTAAACTTGAGCAAACACACTTATTAGTTAACTCTCTGGAATGAGGAAGAGCCCATGAGCAAACAGAGGTGTGAATGGTAAAACTGTTTCTGGACTTCTTGTTTGTGGAGCAAGGGACTATGAATACCCTGGGGGCTGCTTTTGTTGTCTGATAAAAAGTTTGGATTCATTACCCAATGTGCAATAAGCCAATCCACACACTAGGTTTAGATATTATTTCAGAATTGCACAAGTCTGAGTACCACGTGGTTTTCCACAGGGCTGGCACACCTACGCATTTTCTGTGCCACTCTTTATACAATCTCTTATCAATACATTTATGTTTTTACAATCCCGTAGCCTCTGACTGCTTACATAATTATAAAGCTAACATGACAGAATCATTCTGCACATCTTCAGAGTAGAAGGGTTCCTGGATGGGCTGGGGTCTCACATCCTAGGGTGCGATTTTTACTATTATAATGAGGATAGTTCATGGATAGCTCACGTTAGAATAGTCCTAATCTTTGTTTTTCAGCCAACTGTTCTCATTACATTGATCAGTGATGTAGCGAAGTGCATACATCAGGATGTTTCCCTCAAGAATGTCAATATAATGGTCTTCCTGATCAGCACTTCCTCAGTTAATCATCCTTTAGACATCCCCAAGGTTGAGTCGTCTTGCTCTTTCCTCAAAGTATATATTTTACCTCTTTCACAGAAGAGTTAACTATCTACTGGTATCACTTCTGGCTAGTAAAATGTACAGCATGAGAAAAATCCATGCATGCAGTTCCCTGGCTAAGGTCCTTATTCTAGGATCCCATTCACATCAATCTATTTGAGAGCTGACACATCCCCATATACCTTTTTCACAGGGCTCACTACTTTCCAGCAAAGGCTGCTTATGCTACCTGTCTATGGGGGAGAATGCCTGTCTGTTAGGGACTCGAATGACAGTGTTTGGAACCGGATAGAGATTTCAGTTACCGTCTAGAGGTGGGAGTTTTTCTTTAAATGAGACTCTCATGTTATGGGTCACAGCTTTTGGATCCTGTTCAGTAGCTGCTCATGCTGGATACCACCTCAGGTAGGCAGAATTCTACAGGTTCCATTTCTGTGATGTGGAGCCAATGTTGAGATATACAGGCATAATGCAGCAACTTCTTCTATAAAGCAGACAGAAGTCATTCACAAAAGTTTATGACTACTTTTCTAATTCAAGATACTCATCGTGCTCAAGGAAGACCTTCTTGTTAAACAGAAATTCATTGCAAGAATATCAGGAAATGGACAAGTTTCTTCTCAACATAAATTTTTACATCTCCTTCATTATTATCATAGGGAAGACTGTGAAGAAAAAAATAAAAGAGTTGGGGGTAGGGGCAGGGAGGCTTCAATGATTTGAGCATCTGTGACATTTCAGACCTTGTAGCCGTGCTCATTGAAGGTAAGAATTTTAGGGAAATTTCTTAGCTTTGATCTTTTTACCAGAAGCCATAGATGGGCCAAAATCACAGCTTCTTGTAAGCAGAATGTAAGATTTATTTCTCTGAAGAAACCATGAAGTGCTAGCCCTTTTCTAGCTGCAAAAGCACCGAAATCCTTTCCATATGTAATTTAAATACCTCATATGATTAAATTCTATTCAACACTAGGAAGAGAAGATCTTTATGTGATAATATAAGAAGGATATTAAAAATATTAGAATGTGTCCAAAGAAGGGAATAAAGATGGTGAAAGGACTGGAGGCCATGACTTATGAGGCGTGGCTAAAGATACTTGGTTTATTCAGCTTAAAGAAGAGGATTGAGGGGGTGACCTCATGACTATCTACAACTTCATGAGGGGGCACAGAGAGAGAGGTAGGCTCTCAGCCTTCTCTCTGTTCACAGAAAGTAGAATGAGAACAAATGGCTTAAAGCTGTTTCAGGGGAAGATCTGATAGGATATTAGGAAAAGGTGCTTCACCGAGAGGTTTGTCAGGCACTGGAACAGGGTCCCCACTGTCCTGGTTCTGGCTGGGATAGAGCTAATTTTCTTCCCAGTAGCTGGTACGGTGCTGTGTTTTGGATTTATGATGCAAATAGTGTTAGTAACACAGTGATGTTTCATTGGTTGCTGAGCAGTGCTTACACAGAGGCAAGGACTCTTCTGCTTCTCATGCTGCCCTGATGGCAAGGAGACTGGGGTGTGCAAGGAACCGGGACACAGCTGGGACAGCTGACCCAAACTGACCAAAGGGACATTCCATACCTTACAGAGTTGTGCTCAGCAATAAAAAAAAAAAAAAAAGTTGTAATCAGCAATAAAAGCTGAGGTAAAGAATGGGGCAGGGAGGGAACAACGCACAACATGGGAACGGATGGACACACAACCCACATGGCAAACATTCAGAGTGATAGCATTTGTCTTCCCAATTAACTGTTACTTGTGATGAAACCTGGCTTTCCCAAAAGTGGGTGAACATCCACCTGTTGATGCAAAGCAGTGAGTGAACTTCTTGTTTTCCTCTGCTTGCCTGTGCAGCTTTTTGCTTTACCTATAAACTGTCTTTATCTCAACCTATAAGTTCCTGCACTGTTACCGTTCTTATTCTCTGCCCTCATCTCACTGTGGGGTGATTCAGTGAGCAGCTGTGTGGTGCTGAGCTGCTACTGGGCTTAACCCACAACACTCAAGGAAGTGGTCACTGCCCTCAGCCTGTTGGTGTACCTGAAGCGTTTGAACAGTGCTCTGTGATATATGTTCAAATCTTAGGTTGCCCTGGGTGGAGTCAAGAGCTGGAATTGATGATCCTCATTGGCTCCTTCCAACTCAGGATACTGTGTGATTCTATGATTTTGTACACACTTGTACTTTGCTTCTAATAAGGATGCACCAGTTTGAAAGTGCCGTGTTGAACAGCATGACACCAGTACAGCCACACTGAAGGCAAAACAGGGCATCCTATAAAATGATAGATGTGGATTTGCTCTATTTTTGAGGTACTCATGGTACAAAACCACAGACAGTTCCTATAAAGAGACTCTTCCGAGCAATGCCTGCCTCACAAACCTCAGAACTACTGGTTGAAACAGATGCAAGGTGTTGCATCTAAAATGTTCATTAACATTCCTTCTTGAAACTCTGTTATGTGCATTGGTACTGCTCTTAAGACAACTTAGGGAGCTTGCTTCCTTTCTTGTGCAGGGTACCAGCAAGGAGTGCTTAAAGGTAGCTGTGATATATATTATATATATCCAGGAACTGAAATCAAACATCAAGGATGTACAGCTGCTCAGCTGTTTGGAGTCTTTGTGGGTGTGATTGAACAGATAACAGATGTGGGGTAGTGTGAAAATGCCTGGATTTTTTTTTTTTTTGGCTGTGTGTGCACGCTCATTATTTTGTATGTTCCTGACGGCTGGGTGTAAAAAGTCAGTCCTGAATGCCTTAATACTCTGCTGTATATCTTATAAATACTTCATAATACTTCCTGTGTGTATGTGCGCTGCGAGGACCATGTGCCAGGTACTGGTGAGACCTGTGTGTGCATGAGTGGACTGTGTGCCAGCTCCTGGCATTGAGCTGGGGGCCCCTGACGTGGTGTCAGCTCCTGGAGCCAGTGGGGACCTGGCATCAGCCAGTGGGGGTCTTCTACTCCCAGCCATGGGGCAGGGGCGGTGTTTGCTCCTAGAGAGCTGCTGGGGGGGAATTGGTGCGAGTGAGGTGAGTGCTCTCTTAAGTCCCTATGAGAGAGTGCTGAGAATCCTGAGCAAAGGAGAGGTGGGGAGAAACTGCTGTTGCTTAAAGTCTTTGTTGTCATATCAATTTCAAGCTATGGTTCACTTGATACCATTGCACTAATCATACTACAACTATGCAGGAGGCAGGAAGCACCCTGCAGGGAAACTGGTCGGAACAGTTTACTCCTCTCCCTACCAATTGCAGGCAGAATAGCATTCAGAGTACAAGAAAAAGGACAGCAGCTATACCCGCCCACCCTAATTTTCACCAGGTAAGATATGGATCCTGATACTGAGAGCCATGTAATACCTAACTAAGGATAAAAAAACAGCAAAAAGTCAGAAATACTGTAACTAATCGTCTTGCTAGGTTGCTTCGATTTTATTTATTTTTTAACCAGGTAATTCTTTGATGAACAAGAACCTGATAAGGTTCACTCTATTGAAGGGTAAATTGTCATTAGCTTGCTTTCTACTTTTTTTTCCCAAGCATGTAACCTGCTCCCTAGGAGGGGGTTCAACCACTGTATGACTCCTACCTGCCACTAAAGTGGGGATGGTGTGTATATGAGGGTAGGGAATACCTTGGGAAATCAGAAGGTACATGCTCATATTGAATTTAATCTGCCAATTTCAACTAGGAACGTTGTGTGTGTGTGTTGCATTACTGTATGGATCCTACGTGCTGGAGGGTGGGGGGAAAGAAGACAGGTTCAGGTATATATTGGGTAACGGGGAGGTACATTTTCATCTTCAGTTCCAGTTTCTGATCCTACAGTTCTTTACATGATGAGAAGGGACATTTGGTTTAGATTAGGAAATCTTATGTATGATAAAACTGAAAGGAAAAAAATACAAGATGACACCTTCCTTTTTTCAGGAAACAGGAATATAAGAATGTGATTTTGAAATAAACATCACCTTCTGCAGGAGGCTAAATATCTACAGCATTTTTTTCATGAGTAAGAACAACGAGTTTCACATCAATTAGTTTCTGTTTTTTGAAAAAACACACCTGTTAATTGTTTATCTATTTGGTCCTGGAAATTATTCCAGGTTACACATTTCCTATAGTGCCACTAAACACTGTTATACCACGATTAACATCTAGTAAAACATTTTTTCTACAGATCTTACAGATCTTCCCAATGTCAGAAACAGGGTACTGGTTCAAGTGATCAGTACATATACTTTCCTAACCTGAGACATAAAACCAAGAATAGCCCAGGATGGCATGAGAAGTGTTAATGACAACATGAAGAATCAAAACGAAGAGCATAATAATTCAAAAAAGTTTACAAAGTATTCCACGAAAGTAATCATACTTTGCAGAAATGCTTCAGCTTTAGAACAAATAACATCCATTGAGCTCTGAACAAACAAAAGCCACCAAATACCTTCTCCTCTTGTCCACTGAGACCTCCAACAGGTAACTGACCTTCAGAAAGCCACCAACCCAGCAAGTCAACATTTATTTGATGCAACTCACCTGTTACAGCCAGTAATCCTATGTAACAACAGATCCAAAATTACAGACATCAGTTTTGAAATACCCAAAACTTAAGTGTACTTTAGCAGACTAAATACAGGAAGAACTCAAAGCAGAAATCCAGTCGTGGACACATGATAGAAAATAAGCACACATTTCACCTTTTAGTTTCAAATGAGTTTTACCTTTTCATTAGAAGAGTATATTAATGGTACAGTTGCTTTTATATAGAAGTTCCAATTAGACAGTGTAATCAAAGAACAGTAATATCCTACTAATGTATTACACTAGTGCAAAGTCTGGAGAAAGATCATAGAAGCATAGAATATCCTGAGTTGGAAAGGACCCACAAAGATCACTGAGTTCAGCTCCTGGCTCCACACAGGACCACCTTCATGTCAGTTGTCATGTCAGCTCAGGAGCAGTAAATGTCTTTATTCACAGAGAAAAATGGAACCAACACATTCTCATTTTTGGGCTCTTTCCTCTTCATTGTTTTCTTTTAAGAACACACAGCCAAACCAAGCCAGAGCACTCAAATTGCTTTCTGAAGGCTGAAGATTGTCTTTATGACAATTTTGCATCCTGCAAAGGTTTGTTCTTGTATACTCTTCTTACCCTAAGGCTTATGGAAGGCAAACTAAACACCACATGAATTCTCTGGCAGAAACAGTTTAACCTCAATCATTGTTTCTGGCAATCCCACATACATCTGCTGTCATGTCAGGCTTACTTTCAACATCATGTAATATACCTGCATTGATTAATCCCTGTCTATTTTTCCTGGGAAATAATATTTGCAATGCTAAAGCACACACTGGTCATGTTTCAGGCAGTCACTAAGAAAGCAGGCAGTCACAAAGGGCAAGGAACCACAATAACAACTCAAGGCTGCTCATAAACTTCACTTCGTAATAAACATCCCCCACCAAATCCTCCCCCCAGAATAGCAAAAACAAAAGCATGCATCAAATTGGAGAGAGATGGATTTGATGGGTGGGACATTCTGTGGATAAGGACTTGGATTAAGGGTCGCACCTAGAGCATGGTGGTCAATGGCTCTATGTCCAGGTGGAGGCCGGTGATAAGCGGTGTCCCTCAGGGGTCTGTCCTGGGACCAGTACCATTAAATATCTGTATGAACGACATAGACAATGGGATCGAGTGCTCCCTCAGCAAGTTTGCAGATGACACCAAGCTGAGTGGTGCAGTTGATACAACAGAAGGAAGGGAAACCATCCAAAGGACCTGAACAAGCTTGAGAGGTAGGCCCATGTGAACCTAATGAGGTTCAACAAGTCCAAGTGCAAGGTGCTGCATCTGGGTCGGGGCAATCCCAGACAGGAGTACAGACTGGGTGAAGAACTCATTGAGAGCAGCCCTGCAGAAAAGGACTTGGGGGTTCTGGTGGACGAAAAGCTCGACATGAGACAGCGGTGCGCGCTTGCAGCCCAGAAGGCCAACTGCACCCCGGGCTGCATCAACAGAGCAGTGGCCAGCAGGTGGAAGGAGTTGATTGCACACCTCTGCTCTGCCTGTGGGAGGCCTCACTTGGAGTCCTGCATCCAGGTCTGGGGACCCCAGCACAAGAAGGTGCTAGAACGGGTCCAGAGAAGGGCCAGAACGTTGATCAGAGGGCTGGAGCACCTCTCCTATGAAGACAGGCTGAGAGCTGTTGCTCTTCCGCCTGAAGAAAAGGCTCAGGGGTGACCTTATTTCCAACTTTTCAGTACTGAAAAGAGGCATATAAAAAAAGACGGAGAGCAACGGGGAATGGTTTTAAACTAACAGAGGGGAGATTTAGATTAGAGGTTAGGCGGAAATTCTTCACTCAGAGGGTGGTGAAACACTGGAACAGGTTGCCAAGAGAAGTTGTCCCTGGAAGTGCCCAAGGCCAGGTTGGATGGGGCTTTGGGCAACCTGGCCTAGTGGGAGGTGTCCCTGCCCATAGCAGGGGTGTTGAAACTAGATGATCTTTAAGGTCCCTTGCAACCCAATCCATTCTATGATTTTATGATCAACAGCTATGTTGCACATCCAGGAATACTGTAAAGTATGTATGGTATACCAAGAAAACTTCTTAACTGCTGTACAGGCACACTAGTTGCCCCTCACAGCATTTTAAGCAGTATGTGAACATGCATAACAGATTGAACCCTCCCAGGAAATGGATCAATCCCAGGACTGAAAACAGCCCTGAGGAGAAGGACCTGGGGGTGCTGGTGGATGAGAAGCTCAACGTGAGCCTGCAATGTGCACCTGCAGCCCAGAAAGCCAACTGAAAGTACGGCCATAGCAGGGGAGTTGGAATTAGATGATCTTTAAGGTCCCTTTCAACCCAAACCATTCTATGATTAAATGGTATTACTTGTAGAAGTTGGAATGAAACATTTAGAGGTAGTATGCAATAACTGCTAATTTAAAGCATCTCCATATAAAGAAAAACTCACCTGTCTTGCACACAATTCAGAGTTCTGCCTACAATAAAATCCTTCATACAGGACAAAATTAATTATACGGCCTTCCCCACATCAATAGCATTTAGTTTTCCCTGCAAGTCAGAAATGCAAGTAAGGTACATCGAGTCCCTTTGTATTCTACCATCCTCATTAAATACACAAGCTTCAGCAATACGAATGCGAAGACTGCTTGTGCAAGTGATTTAGGGCTTGCCAGAAGTACAGCACATGAGGAGAATCTTGTATGTATTTCTCCTAGAATGTAAATGGCAGGGAATGAAATAAAGATTGAAGGAATGAAATAAAGATTAGTTTTATCAGTATCAACAAAAATGCCTTTAAATCTCTATTGATAATATAGAACAAAATGCTAAAATACTAGGTTTTACACAACGATAAAAATTAACCAAAAAGATGCCTCTTTTCCAGCCCACGGATTATCTCCTCATTCACAAAGTGCACACTACAACTCAAGTGATCTGTATCTTTACTACACATAACAGTGCACAACTCATTTTCAGCTTTTGTACAGCCATATATATGCAATTCAGTTCAACTAGTGGTAATTTGCAAATAGCTATACAATTTTAATATTTATCTGTAGTGCCCCACTTGATAATGGCAGGGCAGTAGATTCTCAAAATACTGGAACACAACTCTTGATCAGCCTTAAATGTTTGGGTGCTCTCTGGTATCTGGGCAGAAGTACAAACAATTGTTTTTAAAGCAAGACTGACTAGAGCTGCAAATTTTCTTTGGCACGCTTAAACCTGGAAGCTAAACCATAAAAGCTACAACAAGCTACAAAAGCCCCAAACCCTGAGCTAATGCAATTTTTAGTCAAACTGATGCAAGAACATGATCTTGATTGCTGGATTTTGCAATTCTGCAATTATAATGGTACACTTACCTGGAAGATGTGACAGGGCCCTTTATACATACAGGAGACTAAATGGTGTTTTTGGACTAAGAACATGCACAAGACACGCTGCTTGAATTTACCACAAGACTTTACGAGCATTAGCATTTGCTAACACTTTTCAACTTTGCGTCTCTGAAGCTGTATTCAGTTATCATAAAAGTATTTCCTAGTACCATCAATCATTAATCCAAGAACTACACATCTCTAATACATCAATGTAAACAACCTTACAGTGTATCCCTGCCTCCTAGTGCTGGATTAGAATTTGGGAAAGGAATTCAACTGGACAGCTCTGAGAAGCTCAAAGGTCGGAACCTAAAGAAACTTTAGCTTCCTGGGTCTCGGAGTAATTCTAGAGCTTAATTGGTGATAAACATCTACTTTAGATAAGGTAATACATGTCAACACTCACCAGTGATCCAAGAAAGCAACATTCTTCTGCCCTAAGGGTTTCAAATCCAACACCTTAATTCCTATATACTTTCTTCCAAAACCAGGATGCTATCTTATTTTTTGTAACACCATTTAAACATTTCTTCCATGAGATGGGAGTAATCAAGCAATTTTTTAGAAGCATTTGAGCCTTTTGAGTATTGTTTTCCACCATGGTTTGCATGAGAAGGAACAGGAAAAAAAAAGCATAATAGATGGTGATAAGTTAAATTTATAATGTTAGTCACTATGGTGAAAAAATAAGACTGAGAATAAATCCTTTTTCTCAGGGGGAAGAGTACAAGCCAGATAAATAAAATGCTCAACAGACTGGTATCATTTTTACGTTACAAAGGAAAAAAGAAAAAGCAGATTTGAGAGCAAGAACTGGCTCCTACCATATTTCCTTTGTATAGTACTAAAGTGTAGATGTACTACACTTGAATAATACATATTACATAAATGCATAGCTTATATAAATACCAAGTGATTAAATATTATAAAATACAGTAATTATAATATACAGTAATATGTGCATCTATATAGACACACACATACATATGCATAGATGTACAAAAACTAAAACAGTACTCATATCCTGGTCTTTCACCTCAATGCGCACAGAGAATTTTAAAAATCCAAAGGAAATCATTTAAAGTTCCAGGAGAACCTGTAGCTAGAGTATTACAAAATTTATCAGGAGTGCAAAGTCACCATTGTGAACTTTAAAAGCACATCATTCTGTAATTTGATTTATTTATTTTAGGAAGTGATAGGACTAAATCCTGAAGGTCTGTCCATTACTGTTTGTTTTTAAATAACATACTGAAATAGTTTTTGTTATTGCTATCCAAGAGTACTTGGTTTCTAAGTTTGCAATCATCAAAACCATTGATTAGAAATTGCTTTTCTGCAATTTACCTGGACAGCACTGACAGTATATAGAAAACAAAGGTCTGACCTGTGTTGGCATTTATCCCACCACTCTCACTGTGACGTGATGTGACGAATACCAGAATCTGTCATCTGCTCATTCAATGCAGCTGTCCCATCTGTCTGTCGTCTTTGTGGCCCTTTGACTGTCTCCTGTAGCTCCATCTCTCTCTTGTGCTGGGGAGCCCAGAGCTGGACACGGCACTCCAGATGTGGCTGAATAATTTTTCCAAGAAGTCCAGGGAATGTGCGTTCTGCCAGCACTGCCCAGCAGAGCCTAGCCAAATTTCAAACAAAACAAAACACAGAACTCTCAAGAATTCCTCTTCCTCGGCTGTTCCTGCTGCAAACAGTTAAGTGTATACACTGATGGAAAGGAATATACCCTTAAATACATTGAATCTGAAACAAATAAATAAATCTGAATTGAATCTGAAATAAATAAAAATGATCACATAAGTCATTCTTAAGGAAAATTTGCACTTTGACTTGAAGTGAATCATCCTGACCGAACATTTACTTACTTAAGCAAGTGCAGCAGTGAGGGAGGCTGCATTCCTTCAAGCTGATACTGTCACTACTGGGTTGGATCTCAGTCCTCAGAACAGACTTCATGCAGGCAAAGCAGTACAGGCCTTCACACTGCTGAACTGCAATGGCCACGCAGCTGTTGTGGGCAGTAGCACAGGAGGAACTGAGGTGCAGCTATTTGCCTGTTTCAGACGCTGGACAACTTATGCAAAATACAATTTAAACGATGTGGCAAGCAAAATGAATAAAAACCACCACACCTCTCTGTTTAAAATGAGATTTTATTCGAATGCATCAATGGCTGTCAGAAATAACAATTTGATCATCTAACTTTACAGTGAAAAAACATTGTGTTGTGAGGTTCTTGTTTCTTGCCCTTTTTGTACTTAGATTTTTGGAGTAATATGCAAATTTAGAATAGACATGTTATAAATGAAAATATGGCAATGTTTCCTAGAGGTTATTTCATGTGGCATTGGTTAAAATGAAAAAGTTTAAAGTTGGACAATCATACTTATTTATGCTATAACAAAACCACATAATTATTTTTACCAAAAGCTGTCCATAACATCCAACCATAAAGCAGACGTCTTGCACAGGAAAAGGCACAAGTATTTTCTTCATGAACACAACAGGTTTCTTTGAAGAACAGAGATAAACGCTTTGAATGACAATTTTTTTTTAGTGCTGGATTCAGGTGAGTAACGTGGTTAAGAAACTGAAAAGAAGCCCTATTATGCTGTGCCTTTTGAAAACAAGAAGTAGTTTTTGTTCATGCTGCTTCAGGGACACACGTAAAATATAGACAAACCAGAAACAGTAATCCTGTCCCTGTTTGAGAAAAATAATAGTGCTGTGTGCTCTAATTTATGATAATATATGCTTTTGAACGGTCCAGAAATTAAGATTCATTCATCTTTTTTTTTTAAATACAAGTTTCTTAAGGCCAACAAAACCAACATGTTAGCGTATATATTTTCAGCTAGCTCTAGGTGACCTAGAGACAATCTGCTGCAACATGGTATTCCTGAGGAATTAGAATAGCATTTGTAAGTAACTATTTCCCTGAGATTTATTAATTTGATATCCATCCAAATGCCAATGATAAAAGAGATGGAACAAATCTGTATCATTATAAACAATACAGAAACTCCCCAAATTTAATTCTTCATGCTGAATTTCCACATGCTGAATGCCTTCACTGACCAAAAAAAAAATTAAATTAAAAAAATCTGAATTTTGGTATCTTTTTTAATCAAATAAATTCATAAATTTTATAGGGAAAGTTTTTTCTCTTCCCCCACCAAAGGCTAAATATTTGAGTGAAAATGATTAAGTGGGGAAAGACAATCAATCACTTTGGAATTCAGAGGGAGTGGATGGGAAGAAGTAGTGCGTAATAATGTATTCAATAAAAAGACTTTTAAGGAAAAGGGCTTTTTTCCACAAATTTTCCGTTGTATTGAGAAATGCACTAAAATCCTCTTCCACAAGAAAACAGAATACTACCGTAGTGCCACACACACTTTATACATTTCTTTAAGCCTTAAATTTGCCAACATGTTCACGAGCTATGATCATCCTTTGAATCTGAGCAGTTCCCTCATAAATCTGAAAAGAAGAATTACAACAATGTTAGATGATCATTTTTAAAAAGGTTTTAGATTGATCTTTCTACACTTTTAAACCTCCTTAGCATACTAGATTACAGGGTGGATTGGAATGTTAAATCCAAGAAAAATAAAACTGAAAAATTCCAATGTGACTATGTAACTACATTGGGCTAAATAGAATAAATCATACGCAAGGTACTGAGAGACAGTCTCATATCCTCTCATCTAAACTCAGTAATTTTCTCAGACAAACAGACATAGGGGGCCAGAAAAGATCAAGAAAATGTCTTATCTGAGGAAGAAAATACATAGTTTAGGTTTTACGAACTAGGTTTTAAAACAATGGGTGAAGAGAAGATGACTTGTGCTGAGTGTTTTATTTTTGTTGACTAGCCTTTCAAGGTCACACCAAGCATTCCCTTTGATTCATTTACTTCCATTTCTTCTTGCTAACTAGTACTCTCTTCAATACAGTATCCCTTTTTTTTCCTTTCTTTAATCTTACATTCTTGCATCGTCTTCTAGAAACGTTCTGCACCATCCCCCTGTTTTACATCGATTGATGGCAGGAAGGACAGAGATGCACAACACTGTATATATGAAGCTCTAATGCAGTAAGAAGGCTCTATGCTCCACAGGTATACTGCAACAGGATTTGAGGGTGGAAGCAACATAGCTTAGGGATTCAAGTGTTTCTGTTCCCAGTTCTGTCAAAACTTGGTATGACAAGTTGCTCAAATTCAGGTAAATTCACTTTCTGCAGTTATAAAATAGGGACAGGATTCCCAAGAACCTTACAAAGCTTTTTGAAAATAGAGCCACTATAACCTGCAGTCACATTAGTTTTTTCTTCAGAGGAAATTTTTCATTCTCAGAGTGAATCATCTGACTGCTGCTGCTTACGCTACAATGATCCAGGTTATAGAGCAGATTTAGTCTGGTGAAAGTAGGTGCCTTTTGGAGCAAACTTAACTGGAAACTCTACTCTCTCTATATGCCAAATACCATTCAAATCCTAATGAAACCAAAATTGTCCAGGCCTATAACGATTTACAGTTTTGTTTACAATTTACAAGCCTTAACAATTACACGCATAGTGGGGACATTCAGTCCAGCGAACCAAACAGGCCTGCTGTGAACTTAGCCTTTTCAAACTGGATATAGTGTAGTTGGAGGGCATTCAGCAGCTATTCCTGCAATCTGCTAATCTCCTCCTATTGCACTAAATTACTTGCTGATGAAGACAGCCATGGAACTCAAGTGTAAAGACATCAAAACTCACAGTCTGCTTCAATAAATGCAAAAGAGGTTTTGGTTTATAAGCAATGGAAGCAGTTTCAAGCACCACCTTCAACTGAAGGGAAGTAGTAGAACTATGTAATACTGAGAAATATCAAATATATGGAAGAAAAGAACAGTGGAAAACGAAGTTTTTATACATGAAACACATGGCCAAAAGCATGTACCATGTGGAATTGGGCCATAATATAGTAAAGCATAATCAAGAGACATGGGCAAAATACTGGAAAGACAAAATCCTTCCTTGTATTCTTTTAAGGGATGAAGAGAAGCAGAAAAAACAACAAAAATTAATACTAAATCTGATTAGACTGAACAATTAGGAAAAAAAAATCTACTGTGCCATGAACCTGTGATGGATCAGTGTAATAGAAAATCTAAATGACTGTAATCCTGCAAAATTAATCTTAACTTTCAAATAACTTCCAACCCTCACAATATCTTTCTCTAGAAAGATACAGAATCTGACAGAAAAAATGCCCAATCATAGCAAAATTATATTACTCATTCATCTCCTCGCTTGCAGGACTGTAATTAGTACTAAGCACCTTTAGATTCCAAAGTACTAGCTGTCTTTCCTTAAACAGAGAAAAACAAAATCTTTGCTAGGGAGAATCATAGTTTTCATTTTAAAGTCAGCTATAAGAGAAATGTAAACTACATAGAATCTTAAGAATGACGGCTGTTATAACTAACTAACCTTTCAGATTATGGTCCACATGCATTTCTTGATACCTATTCTGATAAGTTTTATCTAGCCACTATTACTATCAGAAAGAGGTGAAAAGATTACTGGTTTTGCTGAGCATAATTAAAACATTCTTGCTGAATAAAGAACTGTAGCATAATATATCCCAAGACAAGAATTATGACATAACATGGAATAATTTCTCAGCAATAATAATGCAGAAAAAGACCTAGGGATTATGGGTGACTACAGGCTAAACATGAGTACGTATAAGTTTGGTTTGTTGTTAAAAAGAAAAACAGCCCAAGCGTTCCAGGTTGTGTCATACTTCTGTTAATACAACATATGCAAGACCACGATATATTCCGTGACACTCAATGCTGGTGATATATCAGCTGAAGTATTCTGCCTGGGTTATGCTACCAAAGTTTCAAACATAAGGTTTAGAGCATAGCCAGAAGTGATGAAGAGACTGGAAACAAAAAAGGAAAAAATAAAAAAAATAAATCATTCAGCATGACTCATGAGGAAAAAGGTGAAGAAGCCGCTGTAGTGTTCTCTTCTAGACTAAAATAAGAGGAATGTGAGAAGCTCCTAAAATGTCATTACCAATCAGTTGTTCTGCATACTGTCTTTGGATCTGAGGAGTAAAAGGAGATAATGTGCAACAACCGTTATTCGAACTAGGTATCAGCCTGAAGGAAAAGCTAAACTATAGGCAGGCACCAGTCTATGATACATATGGGAAGTCAGAGAATTTCCAGCACTGAAGGTTTTCAAGAACAGCATCATACATAAACTATACCTACTTATAGAATACCAAAGGAAGTATTGGTATTTTGAGCAGTGTTTTCTACAGTGTTTTTTTGTTTGTTTGTTTGTTTGTTTAATTTTAAAAGCTTCCAAAGGAAGAAGAGCCCAAGAATTTCAGAGTTACCATATACGGGAAAAACCACACCATTAAATTTATTTCTTGCATGTAGGTTAAGGTGTTGATCTAGTGCAAAGTATGCAAGAATTTTCCCAATTTGAATTTCCCTTTTTTAAAATTGAAAGATACTTACTGTCATTCTAAAAGCTTTTATGTCATATGTGTACATCAAGATTTGAAATAAGTAGCCATTAGGTAGTTCTATATAAAATTTTGGCATTATTGTAGAGATCACATTCTCTTTTACTTACCTGGTAGATTTTAGCATCTCTCATTAGTTTTTCTACAGGATATTCAGTATTAAATCCATTTCCTCCAAAAATCTGCACTGCATCTGTAGCTACTTGGTTTGCAATGTCACCAGCAAATGCCTTTGCAATGGAAGCATAGTAGGTATTTCTGCGGCCAGCATCAACTTCCCATGCAGCTCTTTGGTAAGCCATCCTAGCAAGTTCCACTTTCATAGCCATTTCAGCAAGCATAAATGACACTGCCTGGTGCTATGAATGATGAAATACATTAAATTAAGATTGCTTGCTTAAGATTCTATGACTTCCAAAAAGAATATAATCTTTTTTATACACTAATACCTTCAACAAAGTAAATTGTACAAGATGAGTTCTACAGAATATGGATCAAGCTGTCATAATTCTGTGTTGAATTAGACTTTTAAGGTTTACATTCTAAAATTCATTTAGTCACAGGGACTAAGTACTGAATTATGAAGTTGTGTTTCAGTATTTATGACATCTTACTTAGATAGCTGTTTATTTAGATTTCTTTAAAACTGGTAAGCAGTGTGACTGGTAACATACTCTAATTTTTATTAATACCGTGTATTGTTTTGCGTAGCTCAGAGAAGCTTATACCTTGCCTGAAAATCCCTATTTATTGGTATTGAAGAACTTAAGTATGTCTTGAGAGTACATGAATTTCAGGTTTTGGGGCAGAATTTTCTTTCTGATTTTACTATTACCATCAGTAAGTTTAGAAGACTTCCTGGACTAACTGCATGGCTAGATTTACTTAGATGGCGCTGACTAATATGTACTTGAGAACCCAAGCAATGGCAGAGATACAGTAACTTATGCCCTAAAAATCAAGGAACAACCCTGAAAATTCACTAGTAGTACATCTACTGCACTGATGCGAAAACATAGCTTATATAAGTGAATATGTATGAATAAATATACATTTAACTTACTTCAACAATCGCTTTCCCAAAGGTTTTTCTCTCCAAGGCGTATTTAGTAGCTTCATCGAGTGCTCTTTTTGCTAACCCAACAGCACCAGCTGCTACCTGAATTAAATATAGCACAGAATAGAAACAAAAAATTTCTATTACATTTTATAAATAAATTATTTTTGATACTTACAGGTGGTCTGGTCTTATCAAAAGCTCCCATTGCGATTTTAAAGCCAGCTCCCTCAGCTATTAATACATTTTCTTTCGGGACTCTCACATCTTCAAAGACAATACCTCTTGTATCTGAGCAGCGTTGACCCATATTCATTTCCTGAAAAGAGAAGTTTACAGAGGTGCAACTAAGTTGAATTTTTCCAAGGTACAACACATCATCTTTCTTTAGCTTACTCAAAGCATAAGGTAAGCTTCTGCCCCCCAGCTCCACCCAGACACTTCAGTTTCATCTAAAAATTACCATATATGTGAAAAATAGTAATTCTGCATTTACGGACCAGCATGCCCCTTATTTGTCTAAGCTGGGCAGTTTATCTTGTGCCTATATAAAATTGATTCTGTAGCTGCAATCACTCACATGGTCTTTCTCAAGTTTAACTGTATCATTTGAGGTGGGAGAGGAAAAAGTAAAGAAACTAGTATGCAGGCAGTAGGAAAGAATAACTGTAAGAGAAACACATGCACAAAAAAATAAAATGGAGTTTTCAAGTTTTCAGATTCCTTCCCTGATACACGATGTCCATTTTTCTCCTATTTATTTAAGAATTTGCACCAAAACCTGAAAAGCCTTCCTTGAGCAGTAGCTAAAATTAAAGCTCACTGTGTAATTATGGTTAAAACTGTCCACCTTGTTTTTTATCCTTTGAAGCCATATTTCTCATCTATTGGCATTGATCAGTAAAACGGTTCTCAAAAGATTTTTTTGCAGTTATTCAAAGTCATCTTTCTTTGATACACTCTGAATAATTCCTTATCAGAATGAATAAAATTATGTCTTATGAATAGTTTATGTTGTGAAAAAGAAAAGATGACAATGTGAAAACGTTCAGTTGTGTAACCTGTTTTCTTTAATTGCAATTTGTTATGATTTGATTTAGAAGCAAATAATAATGCCTGGTTTGTCAAGTAAGAGATACTCTCTTCACCTTTCTTCCAATTTGGATTCCAGGGCTATCTGCCTCCACAATGAATCCAGTAAAAGCTTTGCTTGCAGGAACTTTTGGATCTGGATTGGAACGAGCAAGCAAGAAATACCTAGTGTAAAACAAAGAAGTGGAAACTCAGTTTATCCTCACAATTAACAATGTGTAAATGTATATATATATATACACACATATATATATATTTAGTGTTTCTAGCACGTAATAAATCTATCAGAAAGTTAACAATCCATTCTTCTTGCCCCTTACAAAAATAAACTGACAGTGCACAATGGAGAGGAAGTGTCACTGCATCTCTTACTGCAACATTCAAGATTTAATAAAATTACTTAATACGGACATGTAAAGATTCTCCACCTTTTCCATGTACTTTAAGTCTTCACGGTATTATCAGTTTCACAGACAGTAAAAAAAAAAAAACCTGTCACAGCACATATTTAAAAATGAATTCTTAGGAGATACACTGTTGCACAGAAAACATTATCACCTGATTTCAAAGATCTTAATGTTATTCTTCTAAGTTGTAAATAAGTATTTCTATTAGAAATTAAACAGCTGTAAATGATATTCATGGTGTTTGGTAAAGTCAAAAGATAGCTGGTACATTCTCTTTGATAGTTCTGCCTTGAACAAGGAAATAAATAATTAGAAAATTCAGCTTTATGGGTAAATGCATACAGCTTTTTCACTTAAAACAATTTACGTGTTGGGGATGAGTGTGATATTATGCGAGACATGATGAAAGAGGTCTATATTGTAAAGCATGCTCCATAGACACACCACCACAGCAATATCTGGAGTCTTTGACTGTTAGAAAATGTCTTCCCTTCAGAAAATAAAATGTAACACCACAATCCAAGAGTTCTTCTAGCTTCACTAAAAGTGAGAGGTGTTTTGAATAGAATCAGTAGCAAGTGATCTCGATCACTACACCTTCAAAGTAAAGTAGCTCGTAATATGGGCCTCCTGAGTATTTTGCAAGTTAAATCACACTCCTGCTGTCCTCCCCTGAAGAAAAAGCAGAATTATTTTGTGTGGTAGCATCAAGGTTTAAGAGGCATTCCTGAATGAAGAGTTGCCACGTCATCACTTAATTTCCTTTTTAAGCTTTGCTTAAATTCCTTTTTGCTTAAATTTGCTTAAATTCCTTTTTAAAATAAGCTTAAATTTGCTTAATTTCCTTTTTAAGCTGAGAGTCTTATACCTTGTGCTGATACACTGACCCCAGATTAAAGTGTATCGGGGTGAAACATAATGAAGACTTGGATTTACAACAGAACTTTAAAGAAACACTAGTATCTAACTTTGGAAAAAAAAAAAAAAAAGCCAGTATAGAACAGAATAATAGAAAATGTAGGATGAGTCAACTGTTAACACACCAGTTTGCTTTCCCACCATTTGTGATCCACATCTTCTGACCATTAATAACATATTCATCTCCTTTCTTCTCAGCCTTTGTTTTTATACCAGCCACATCGGAGCCTGCTCCAGGCTCTGTTACGCAGTAAGCCTAGAAGAAAATAAAATACAAAATCTTGAGGAAAAAAGTTCCTTCTTTAGGAACCATATTATTGCAGACTCTGTTCACCAAAACTGCATAGTAAACCCCAAAATATTATATAAAAAACCCTACCGCCACCAAAAAGCAACAACTGTCAAAGCACATATGGGTTAATTTTCCTAATAAATCTATAATGCATATTTTAAATAATTTTTAACGATCATAGAATGATTCGGGTTGGAAGGGATCTTAAGGACATCTAACTCCAACCCCCCTGCCACAGGCAGGGATGCCACTCACTAGATCAAGTTTTCTTCACCCTCTGAGTGAAGAATTTTCTCCTAACCTCTAATCTAAACGTCCTCCCTTTTAGTTTAAAACCATCACCCCTCATCCTGTATTATCTGATTGAGCAAAGAGTCCCTCTCCAGCCTTTTTATAAGAACCCTTTCAGTATTGAAAGGCCACAATGAGGGAGCCTTCTCTTCTCCAGGCTGAACATCCCCAGCTCTCAGCATGTCTTCACGGCAGAGGTGCTTCATCCCTCTGATCATCTTTGTAGGCGTCCTCTGGACTCAGTCTAACAGGTCCTCATCTTTCTTGTTCTGGGGGCCCCAAACCTGGACGCAGTACTCCAGGTGGGGCCTGACAAGGGCAGTGTAGAGGCGGACAATCACCTCGCTTGACCTGCTGCTCACACCTCTTTTGATGCAGCCTAGGATGCAGTTGGCCTTCTGGGCTGCAAGCGCGCACTGCTGGCTCATGTTGAGCCTTTCGTCCACCAGATAAACATGATAAACAGAAACATTTTGTAACTCTTAAGTCATCACTTCCTCACACTTCACAAACTGATGTAAAAGCTGAGGATCTTTAAAATCTGCAAATAAGAGTACAGCGTAACATTTTATATCTACTGTGTTCTTCATTTTATGGGGCTTAGTTGTTCGGATTCTAACGCATTGCACATGACTCTTTATTTCTTTCTCTGTAACAAGTACTGCTCATGTCATGTGAGTATGTGCTTATATAAACCTCTTTTAAACTCCCACTCCTCTTCTTAGAATCACAGAATCTTGGGATTGTTCAGGTAGAAAAAGACCTCTAAGGTCATCTGGTCCAACCTTTAACCTAGTACTGAAGTCCACCACTAAACCATGCTAAGTTCTACATCTACACGTTTCTTGAAGACCTCCTGGGATGGTGACTCAACCACTTCCCTGGGCAGCCTATTCCTATGCCACACAACCTTCTCAGTAAAGAAATTTCTCCAAATATCCAACCTAAACCTCCCCTGCTGCAACTTGATTTTCCCTGTCTTACACTTGGTGCTTGGGAGAAGAGCCCAATCCCCACCTCACTACAACCTCCTTTAAGGTAACTGTAAAGTACAATAAGGTCTCCCCTGAGCCTTCTCTTCTCCAAGCTAATCAACCCCAGCTAAACATCCTCCTTAAAGGGAAATAAAAAAATATTAATTTTTTTGGTAAGTTATTAGGATGGTTTTCCAGGTAATATCTTCTATTTCCTCGCTGTTTGTATCAAATTTACTATTCCTTGACTTTAAATAAATGGCACACTTTATTTACAAACAAAAATGGGCTAAGTTTTAAGTAGATACCACTGCTTTCTTCCAAAAAATGACTAATACTGATGAATGTGGGTTAGGAACATTCTACAGTGTAGCAGTTATACTTACACACATCATTGGTTCTTCTGTCATTCTTCCCAAGTATTTTTTCTGTTGCTGCTCATTTCCTGCAATGATTACTGGCATTTGCTGAAAGAAAACATTTATACTATCAATCTGCCTTTTTAAAATGCACAGACTCCACTTTAAAGGAGGAAAGAAATTACAGAACTTACCCCTAGGGAATTTGCTTCAATGGCAGTTTGAACCCCTGTGCATCCATAAGCTAACTCTTCCGTAATAAGGCATGCTTCAAAACTGCCAAGGCCAAGACCACCTACAGTTGAATGAGTTTAAAGTGGGACATACTAGCAATTTACAGAAATTAACTATCAAAAACATATTGCCCCGTATACACTTGATTGTGCACTGTGTTTGATCAGACATCCCCCACAAACTTTTTAAATAAAGTTTTGTCAGAATGGTAAGAGATGATTGGAAAACTACATTTGACTGCTCCAAGGTTGCATGATCGATATGGGGCATGTTACACAGAATGGCAACAACTTTTTGACTGCTATAACTTTTTGACTATTTTACATTCGAGAATGTCCTTTAGAGTTCTTAGGAAGCAGAGAAATGACCACAAAGGCTCCTGAGCTACCATAGCTCGTATGAATACTGAATTATTCATGTTAGTCAGCCAACCAATCTAGTAACCTGTTTCTGACAGAAACTGACTTTGGGAAGTGCTTCGAAATACACTAACAATACAGCGACATTTGCTCAAAATACATTCTCCATCCTCTAGGCGTCTCCCTCAGCCTGAAGTACTCTTGGTATCCTTGTTAACGCTAACCCTTGACAGACTTCCCCTTCAGTGAATTTGCACTCATCTCTTTTTAACATAGGTAAACATTTTAGCATCAATATCACGCAGCAGCAATGAGTTTCACAAATTAACTACAAACTGCATAAAATGAAGGGGAAATACAGATTGTAACTGTTCAGCAGATGTGACCAAGGAATGACCTGGCTGGAAAACAAGATGACCTGGCTGCACAACAGGGTAGGCTGGCTGGCAGCAGGAATGCCAGGGACAGAGCAACTCTGCTACAAGTTTCCCTTGGCGACATGATGAGAAATGCCACAGCTTTGTCTTGTAAAAGTGCTCAGGGGCCACCTTTGGGCTGCGGACCTGGTCTGGGGGATGAATATAATGCAGGGCTAGGGTGTCCCATGCTGATGTTCACAGGATCAGTGCTGGTGCAGGGGCCTATAACAAATGGGCTCATGATGCATCTTGGCAGACTCCTTGTAGTGGTAGAACTTCATCCAATGCATTGTTTATTAAATCTTTTTATATTTAAGGAAAACCATGTGTTTAATTCGCATGAAGTGGTCCAATAACCATTCCCCAATAAGAACTATCTCCTTTAATTTACTCTGAACCTGCCATCTGCTGACTTCACTGATGCCTTCTAGTTGTATTGAAAGGGATGATGAGCCATCAATCCCTTTTCACACTCTTCATGACACTGACGTTTTAGTCATTTCTCATACAGAAGCTGTTCTGTATCTTTTGTCATCTTTATCCTTTTTAGGAACCCCTTCCAATTCCATGGTATCCTTTGAAGATGGAAGGATCAGACTGCATAATGAATTAAACAGGAAATTAAAAGGTTAAACTTAATTATTCAAGTATTCAACTGTTAATTTTATACAGAATCCATAATTACACATATAAATCTCCAAGGCCTTTTCTTAGTTTTATTTTACAGATTAAAAATATTTACTTACCACAGCTTTCTGGTATGTGTGAATTTATAAGACCAAGTTCCCAAGCCCGTTTTATGAGTGGAAGAGGATACTGAAATAAATGAGGAAAATCACCTTCTGATTAATCACAGTCAGCATTTTAAATTTCATGCAGGTTAAGATAAAAATCTAATTTTCCCCTACTGTATGACAGATTTACCTCTCCAGTTTTATCATATTGTGCAGCAACAGGAATAATTTCCTCCAGAGCAAATTTACGAGCAGTAGCTTGAAACTCTTTCTGTTCATCAGTAAGTTCTGTTATAAAAAAGAAAAAAAAAGTCACAAATTCTACACCGGCTTTAATTTTTCCAGTTGTCAGAGTATGGGAAAAGAAGAGTAGTGTCATTCCTCCCAAGACAATCTAAACCACCACTTCCTGGGCCTCTCCAGTAACCAAGAAAGCTCAACTTCCTCTTCATACTGGCCTGCAATACAGTGTTTTTTATTTTAAACTAACTGTGCAATTTGTCCTTAGTTGATGTACTCCTTTCAAACAATGTGATACCCACCGAAGCTAAAGCCAGCTCCAGGTTTGCCTGCATGCACGTTTTGAACAGGTTTACTAGAATGTGATCTCCATCCAAGCCCTGCAATGGTTTGGAGCATCCGCTGAAGAGAAACAGAACAGGAGATGTAAGACATTGATAGCTCAAGTCTCCTAAAGCTACTAGCCTGATGGCAGCACAACTTTAAATATAGATTCCCTCTTTAGAAAACAGTATCGCATCAGGTACAATACAGTGACTAACATGATCTAGAAGAACTCCTGGCTACCTTAAACTTTGTTCCTGTGGCAAGCTGATGCAAACTGACGGCTTACGGCAACATGGAATCCAAGACAGCACTGAGCTTGTGTGAACTGGTGTATCCATTTCTAAGATTGCAAAATCAATTATTGAAAAATAACTAAGCATAATTATAGCACATCATCTTTAAAGTACATATATCCACACATGAACATGCTCACAGAGACATAGTAATATATATATTTTGAAATGTACACTAATCGAACCAGAAGTTATTGCCCGCAACTCCACCTATGAAGTGTTTACCTATGGTCAGGATTAGCATGATTCTGAAAACAACAATCTACGTATTAAACAATAGGTATCAGAATATTTTGACCTAATAATGCACAAGATTCCCTTCTAGCAAGTTGCAGTAATGTGTATATACTTAGTGATTACTGTTGTAGTGGTGTCATCGTGGCCTGCATCAGAACTAGCCTGGCCAACAGGACCAGGGAACTGATCGTCCCCTTGTACGTGGCACTGGTGAGCCTGCACCTTGAGTACTGTGTTCAGTGGTGGGACCCTCACTCCAAGAAGGACATCGGGGTACTGGGGCATGTTCACAGAAGAGCAAGGAAGCTATAAAACACATCTTATGAGGAGTGGTTGTGGGAAATGGGGTTGCCTAGAGTGGAGAAGAGGAGGCTGAGGGGAGACCTCATCGCTCTCTACAACTACCTGAAAGGACATTGCAGCAAGAAGGGTGTCAGTCTCTTTCATTGTGTGACAAGTGATAGGATGTGAGGAAAGGGCCTCAGGTTGTGCCAGGGGAAGATATAAGGAAGAATTTCTATGCAGACATGGTTTAGTGGTGGACTTGGTGGTGTTAGGTGGATAGTTGGGCTTGATGATCTTAAAGGTCTTTTTCAACCTAAATGATTCTATGATATTCCAAACAAGATAGACCCAAGCAGAATATCTGTAGTTTTCTTCCTAACATTTACCACAAGTTTGTTCTGTTTTTCATTGTACATACTTTCTTTGCCTTTTTTAGTGCCTACTAACATCGTTACAACTATTTGCGTGATGCCTTAATCCCGCGCGTAAACTAAAACCAGATTTCTGCTCTAAAATTCATGCCCAACTTTGACTTTAAAAGGTTGTTTTACCTTTTTACCCTTCAATAGACTGAATTTCTACATTATTTGGGAAGTAAAAAAATATTTCATTGGATATATTTATAGAATGACCCAAATCAATATTGACTGAAAACAATTTAGTCAAAAGCCTAAGAAAAGGCTTGATTTTGATTTGCTTTTAATGCAAAAATTTAGGTTACAAAAAGGTTTGATGAGACCAGTCTCTTATTTTGTAACATTAGAAAACCGAATTAATCATAATAGTACAAAAATATGTCAGAATTTGTATTGGAAACTCTAGAGACAAGAGTGGTATATAGCTGGGTAGGCTACAAGTAGTTAAAAAACAAAGTAGCGGTAGATGACTGTGCTCTTAAAAATAAGAATGCTATGCAGAGATGGTTAAAAAAGCAAACACAGGTATCAATAGAGTGAAAAAATGTATTTTCAAAGTATACTGAAAACATCTATAAAGTTGAAAGGTGAAGAAATGCTGGAAGACCACTACTAGGCATAGGACAGGGGGAAGCTATCACATAATTGAATACTTAACTGTTAAGTTTATTAATAGTTCGGGATTGTATTTCCTATTAGTCAATATATTACTCATTTGGAGTTTTCACAAGCCATAGCTATTGCAGAATAGTATCATGATATATTACCTAAGTTTTATGCAACTGCTACCGCAGTTGTAATATAGGAAAACAAACAAAATCAACAAGCACCTAGACGAACCTCAATCATTCAGAATTTTTTATATCTTCCTTTATCTAGAAGAAGCCAAGATGATGATGAAGTTGAGCAAAAGCCAGATATTTGAAATCACTTTTTTTTTTTTAAAGGAGCAGCCCTTCATAGAGTCATACACAGCTTTTTCACCAAAATGTTTTGTCTCAACTAGAAAAAGTACTGAATTCAAAATAATGCTAAGGGTGACATCCTACATAAAGGAAACAGTGAAATTCATCCTAGAAAACTGTCTGTTGGGGTTTTCATACGCAGCGGTATGCCAGGTCAGCGCGGAAGGTTTTGCAGAAACACCACAAACAGACACATGGAAAGGACAGGTGTGATCCATACCTGTATGTGGCGCAAGTGATCAAGTGCCAAAGGACCACAGTTTGTAACCGGTAAGAATTTAGGTCACCATCTATTTCACCCGCTTCCCTGTTTGACTCAGTAGGACAGCTGGATTCAGTGCCAAGGTGCTAGCGATGCTCACACAACTCCTACGGCTCTCCACGGCCAAAACCACGACTGTGAAGGTGACGTGTCCGGAGGCTGAACTCGGAACGCTGATGTACGTGGTGCATGTTCACTGTCCGTCAGATTCCCTTGCCTGGAAGCTGTCCGCCTGGTGCCCTGAACACCCGCTGGCTTGGCACGCTGTCCTCCCTGGCCGCAGGCCCAGCCCAGCGGTCACGCCGCTGACCCAGGGCCCTTCAACCTTTACCTACTTCTGGAAGCGGGGAAGCCAGGAAAAGGCCCCTGCAAAGGCTTAGCGAGGTGCTACCCGAGCTCTGAACCACCTCCACCTTGGAAATTAGGAGGTACTGGTGGATCAGTAACTTTTGATGTATGCAGAATTCAAGTTTTATAAAACCTCAGCGCTTCAGAGAAACAACCTTTATGCACTGTTCAATAACTTCTTTCCATGTAAGCAGTATTTTAAGTTTATAGAACCGCAGCACTTCAGAAAACCAGTATTTATGTACTGCACATATAAAAAAAACAGCATAAGCAAAAAAAGACAAAAACAAACAAACAAAAAAAACAACAACAGTGTAGGCAGCACAGCTAGGTATGCTTCAGGAAAGGCACCATACGAAATACTCTGAACCGTAAGCACTGACGTTTAGAAATGGGAAACAAAACCCATTTTTTTTTTTTTCTAACGGCCCTGCATGCGTAGCACAACAGCTGAAAGACACGAGCAGCGCTCCGGACCCCGGAGACGAACGCTACCAACTCATGGCCGAGACAGGGGAAAAAACAAAAACAAAACCAAAAAAACAGAGCAGGGCGCGGACTTCAGCCCCGCACGGCTTTGTCCTCCGGGGCTCCCGAGCAGCCCCGCGGCCTTCAGACCTCCACGGCCCCGAGGCCCCCGCAGCCCCCGGCCCTTCCCCGCCGCTCCCCCCCGAGCCTCGCCCCCCCCCCCCCCCCCCCCCCCCCCCCCCCGCCGCTCACCCGGGTGGCTCCGAAGGCAGACATCTTAGCGAGGGCCGCGGAGGCTCCCGGCGGGGCGGGCTGCTCGGGCGGGGGGGGGCGGCGCCGCGCTCCGAGGGCAGCGGGGCCGGGCTGAGGCGGGGTGACGGGGAGAGGGGCGGGGAGGGGGGCGGCCGGCCCGGAATGGGGCTGGCCGCAGGCGCAGGGCGCTCTCCTCCCTCCCCTCAGTTAAGGGAGACTTTATTTCCTTCCCTGAATATTTCACGCAGCGTGGGAGGCACGTTTCAGCTACCAAATGGCTCTCTGGATGCGGAGTCTCCTGGGCTGGTTCCAGCCGCCTACGTCTTCTTCCTGCTAGCAGAGCAGTCGCGAGGCCTGTTTTGCCGTGTTTTTGTCCCTCAGGGAGCGACGAAATGAACTTTGCGAAGGTGTGCCAGGAGCTGGGGCGGCACCGGCTTTAGGCCTGGGCCTGGGCTGGTCTCGGCTCCTTCCAGCACCTCACAGCCGCGCTGCTGCGAGAGAGCGAAATCTGTGGGCCGAGCTGGGCTCTTTGAGCTTGGTTTTAGTACAAATGTGGGCTCTGATGTGACTCCTAATTTCAGCTGCCATAGCGATGCATACCGCGTGGGTAGTTACGTAAAAGCGCAGTCACAAATGCTCTCAATTCTGGCTGCACGTTAAAGCAGAAGCATCGATCGTGTAAATTATCTGCAGGGGTGTTCTTGCAATCATCTGCAGTAAGTTAACTGCAGAGTGCAAAATACGTGCTTTTGAATATTGTTGCTTCAGCGTTGTAAAGCTGAATAAACGCTGAAGTAACACTTCCAAGAGAAATAGCTACTTTGACTTCTCTATCAACGTTTTTTTCCTATTTGAAATTTTAACAGAATTACCAAAATATAAGCAAGTTTTCTGAAAGCTGGATTTTTGCTAGCATTTTATTTTGTGTAACAGTTCAAAGTAAAATGTTGAAAATATTTTTAGCATCGTTATTGCCTTGGTTTGCTCAGTTCTTGATTGCTTGTTTTGTGACTGACAGGTATGGCTACTAATTTTGTACTTAACACAGCAGAAGCACTTCAATAGGAAACTGGCCAGGTAAGTTATTTTTTGTCATATATATGAACTGTTTAAAAAGAAGCTGATTGTAATCTTGCATAGGCTTCATACTCCATGCCTCCAGGCCTTTACTGAATGAAGGCATGTAAGTAGCATTGACTTAGTGCACAGACTACTGATTTTTCACTCCAGTATCACTTGATTTTTTTCTGCTGTACTTTAAGGGTAGTTGAGTAAAAGGTATAGGCAAAATTTGTAACTGTATGTTATTTAAATATTTCTTGAATATTTTTATATCTTTTTCCTGTTTTATATCTCGTTTCAAGTACTCTATACCTCTGAATTGTATGTCAGTGGGACTTTTAAATATAAACACCCAAGTTTGTGTTGTGTGTTTGTGTAGGGTTCTGTTCCATAGCTCACGTATCCCAAATACGATGTGGGAGATTAATTACTGAGCAGTCCACTTGCTAGAATTTTGACGGCAAAGCGGCAGTAGGGGTGATGTAGGCTGGGTTTTAAGAGACATTTGTATCTATCCTATCCTGAGTTGTAAGACCATAACATTGCATTTAGTAACATCTACTATACGTAACATTCAAGAACTTAACCATCTAAACAGGTGTTGACGTAAGATGCAACGTTAACAGTAATTTTGCAGTCAAACCTCTATAATTATCTTTGGCAACTGCAGCAAAACATGAAAGAAATCCTACCTTAAGGCACAGGAGTTCAGTTTCCAGAACAGCTGACGGAACTTGTGCCCACACACTGAAGACAGGAATCAACAATGATTGCAGCTATCCTGTCTTCATAGGAGAGGTGCTCCAGCCCTATAATTGTTTTTGTGAGCCTCCTCTGAACTCGTTCTAATATTTCCATGCCCTTGTGCTGGGGGCCCCAGAGCTTGTGGTGGTTTTACCTTGCTAGGCAGCTGAACTCCACCACAACCGCTCTCTCACTCCCACACCTCAGAAGCGGAGGGGAAGAAGAAAGGAAAAAAAAAACAACTCATGGGTTAAGATAAGGATAATTTAATTAAAGGGAAAATAATTATTAAGGTAAAATTATTTTTAAGGGGAAATCAATTTAGCTAAAGGGAAAAGGAAGAGGGGACAAAAGAAAAAACCATTTCTTTCCTCTCTCTCACAGAGAGAGAGGAAAGAAATTACTCTCTACTTCCCATCCGTGATAGATTCTTGATCATGTCCCTGAAGCAGGGCCTCAGTAAACGTAGCTCTTGTTCTGAGGACATACGTTTTCATTACAAGACCCCGCTCCTTCCCTCTCCTTCCCCTTTCCCACCTTTTATTGCTGAATGTGACATCATATGGTATGGAATGTCCCTTAGGTGGGTTTAGGTGCCCTGGTGATGTCCCCTCCCCACCTCTTGCCCACCCCCAGCCTGCTGGCTTTTGGGTGGGTTTGAGGGAGTCCTGATGCTGTGCCAGTATTGAACAGCAATAGACACAACACTGGTGTGATACCAGTGCTGTTGTAGCTACAGGTGCAGAGCACAGCCCTGTATGGGCTGCGGCAGGGAACGTTAACTCCATCCCAGCCAGACCCAGCACAGAGCTGAACGCAGGGCTCCAGGTGGGGTCTCACGAGAGCAGAGCACAGGGGGAGAATCACCTCCCTTGACCTGCTGGCCACGCTGCTTTTGATGCAGCCCAAGGTACCGTTTGCTTTTGCTGACTCTTGTTGAGCTTCTCATCCACCAACGGCCCCCAGGTCCTTCTCCTCAGGGCTGCTTTCTGTCCTTTCTCTGCCCAACTTGTGTTTGTGCTTGGGATTGCCCTGGCCCAGGGTTCAAGAACAGAGTATTTATTGACCACAGAGTGATTTTTTTTTTTTCCATTTTTTCCCCCACCCTCCAAATTTATTCCAGTTTAGAAGTTTGCATGTGTATTTGCTAGCAAGCTTTAAGGCGGGCCAGCCAGCGAGTAGCAGGGCCCTTGGGTCTGAGCTGGGGTATCAGGCAGGCGATGGGGTCTCTGCTGGTACTCCCAGGGGGACCCCTGAAAGTGGTGTGCATTGGGGGTGAGTGTGAATGCTACATGTGTGCAGCAAGCACCATGCTGGACCAGCCAGTGAGCCGGGGACCCATGGGGCAGGTCAGGGGTTGCGGACTGTGCAGGAGTTCTGGGTGGACAGATGGGCTGTGCCGATGCTTGGGGACCTGCAGATGTATGCATGCTTTCAAACCCTGAGTGTGTTTGTGGGCCTGCACTAACAACTGGCTGTCCCTGCCAGCCAAAGAGAGGGTGACTTGGCTGGCTACGTGTCTGTTTTACGTGAGTCCTGTGCGTAGGTGCTGTTGAAGGCAGTCCTTGTGTGACCGGCCGTGTCACCGTCCTGTGTGTCTCTGGGACACATGCTTGGCATTGCTGCTAGATGAACCCCACAAAGGGGAAAGCGGCAGCTGCGTCCCTTACCTTGGGCAGAGACTCCAATTTTTCAACAGTTGGGATGGAAAAAATAGGTGTTTACAGAACACTGGGAGGACAAGAAGCAGTGCAAATGGCTCAAACTGCAGGCCTAGTGATGGGATTTGTAACTGGGGGGTGGGTGCGGGGAGAGGGAATGAAAAGAGCCACTCACTGCAGTAGGCTGCAACACCTCCTGTAAGGAACAGACCATTCACAGCTATCAAATCAATAAATTATATTGGCAGGGGGAAACCTGAGAGAACCAGGCTAAGGCTGAGCTCTCTAGGATTTGTGAAGAATCAGGTAGGAAAGGGAAATGCACCGTTGCAAAGGAGTAGCCTCACCTTACAGAGATTTAACTCTGATGGAGCTGAGCAGTAGGGCTGAGTGGTGCACAGGAAATTGCTGAGTACTGGGGAACAAACGTCACTTAACTCTGCAAATAAGGTGCTCACTGGGACTGTACATCCCCCTTTACACAAATGCAGATCACCCCTCTTGCAAATGAAAGGTGACTGGACAGGACAGCCCAGTGTGATCGCCAGTGGCGCAAGAGGTCCTTGTCTCTAAGGATGATAAAATAAACTCCTAATCCAAGGAGATACATTTTTTTTTCCTCCCCTAAGATTCCCCTTTTAGGAATCCTTAAAGACTCTGCCCGTGAGAATGACAACCTTTTGAGCAGAGGGATGGGCCAGGTGACAGTTTCAGTGCTGTCCTACAGAACTCTCACCCACGCCCCAATATCAGCCCTGAAAGCATCCACAGCAGCAACACTTAGGGTGTGTGTGTGTGTGTGGGGGGGTCAGTGCAGGGGAAGGGGCTGAGATAACATCCCGACCCCTCTGCCAGAGAGCCAGAGGTATCAGGCTCATTCACCAAAGCAGCATGAACACTGCTTAAAATGTTCGTCCTGAACACCCTCTGAATTAGCTACTCAGCCCACGCTGGCTGGGGTTAGTTGCAGTACAACTCCCCGGGAGGCAGGAAGCCCCTGCAGGGAGCCCTGCTGCTGCTTCACATACGCATGAAACAAAACGCTCAATTTAACTCCAAGGCAAAGAAATTTTATTAACAGGTGTACTGGGTCGGGCTGGGATGTTAACTTTCCCTGCAGCAGCCCATACAGTGCTGTGCTCTGCACTCGTAGCTAAAACAGCAGTGGTATCACACCAGTGTTGTGTCTGCTGCTGAGCAGTGCTGGCACAGCATCAGGACTCTCTCTAACCCTCCTAGGGGGTGGGCAAAAACGTGGGAAAAGAAACATCACCAGGGCAGCTGACCTAAACCAACCAAAGGGATATTCCATACCATATGATGTCACACTCAGCAATAAAAGGTGGAAAAAGGAGGAAGAGGGGAGGGGTGGGCTCTCGTGAAAACGTCTGTCCTCCTCCCGAACACCGGCTACGTGCGTTGAGGCCCTGCTTCAAGGACGTGGTCAAGCATCATTCATTTGTGGGAAGTAGAGAGTAATTTCTTTCCTCTGCACTTCCACATAGCCTTTACTTGTTTGGTTTAGTTTTCCCTTTCCCCCTCCCTTTTCCTTTTTTTTTTCCCCTTTAGTTAAATTGTTAATTGTTCAGTTAAATTGTTCAGTTAAATTGTTTAGTTACTAATAATCTTTCCTTAGTAATTATTTCTTTTTTCCTTTAATTAAATCATCTTTAGTTCAACCGGTGAGTTGTTCTTTCCTTTACTTCTTCCCCTCCTCATCTAAGGAGGGGGAGTGAGAGAGCGGTTGTGGCGTTCAGCTGCCTAGCACGGTAAAACCACCACAACAGGGTACGAGGGGAATTGCTTGTTTATCTTCCCTGGGCTTTTTTCCTTTTTTTCCTTGAATGCTGCTGTCACTTGTACAGCCCTTCTCCTTCCTCTGGCTGCTGGCCTGCACAGGAGTGCAGCAAGTCCCTGCACACTCCTGACGTCTCCACTCACCGAGTCTGCCAAACATTTTGTAATGTTCAATCTGCTCATTGACCTGAGGGCAAAGGAAAACGTACAGCACTAGCCTGCACCCCACAGTGGTCTTAGAAGTAACTGTAAATCCCCCATATAACCATCGGCAAAGAAACCTCCCCACCAACACATGCCCTGTGACACTGACCTCAAAATCCAGTTTGTGATGCACAGGCCAGTTATTCTGGTTCGTGGGGTCTTTTCTCGGAGAGACTAGCCAGCCTGAGGAGAAGCCAACAGGACAGGGGGTGTGATAGCCACCTTGGAGGGAGTATTTGGGGGCATCACCAGTTTGGGGCGATTTGGAGGGAGTATTCAGCTGGAGGTGATTTGGGGGGAAATAGCCAGCTTGCATGGTACAATTAGGAGTGATAGGTTGCAAGGGCATGGGGGAAAGAGTTGGTGGGGGGACAGCCAACTTCAGGGATTTGAATTTGGGTGGAAATAGACATTTTGGGAGGGTACCCACCCACTTGGGGGATGGGATTTGGGGGAAATAGCAAAGAAGGGGAAACGGGGGGGGAATGGTTAGACTGGGGTGTGTGTAGAAAGGGTTACCCGCTGTGCCCTGTCCTAATGAGTTACCTGTTCTCCTACAAGCTTGATACTGATCACTTTGTGTCTGCCTAGAGCTGCAAACACAGGCCTGAGCACTCTCCTGGAATGCACTAGGAGCAACAATCACCAAAAATCCTGATTTGAGGAAACTTCAACGTGGGAGATGAGAAAGGCCTCAGGAGACAAAGCCAAAGGACTGGAGCCAATCTAAGGCCCGCACCTCTCCTGCCAGAAGCCCTGCTGTGCATGGCAATGAGGGAAGGTCAGGACGGTTGTAATGATGTGATCGGATGTGTTTTGTTGCAGGTTGTGTATAAGCTGCTGCAAATTGTAATGGGGGGGCTTTCATTTCTCTAGTGGAGGACGGGGGTCTCACAATCTTGACAAAGCTTTAGTAAAACTGTGTAAATCTGTCCATGGGTCCTGTTTCCTTCTTGGTCGTGGAACATCCCAAGCCACTTTTGTGACAGAATTTGGCTCCCCAGGTGGGACCGCACTGACCAGTTGACTTCAGAGCCTCCCGGGATGGTTTGGGTTGTGAACTGGGTAAAATGACCTGTTTTATGTCTCTCACAGGTGTGGTGGTGAGGTAAAACTAAATTCACAGAAATCTTGCAGAGTGGTTGTGTGTTAAAATTGTAATTCCACATAAACCCTGCAACTTAGAAATTGGACAAGATATAGTGAGTGATTGATGCTCCACTAGCAGAAGTTTTGGAAAATTGGAATAAAATTGGTGGTGTCTTAAGGTTATGTAAGAAAAAGGCAGTGGAATTTTGTCAGAAACCTTGGCCTGCTATGACTGCGTTAGCGACTGCAGGTTAAGGGTGGCCAGGAGTTGGCGGTTTTAACATAGATTGCCTAAGGTTGTTGTGATTATTATTGCAGGACCGATCCCCTGCCCTGGTATGTTTGGGCAATTTGGAGAAGTGAATTGCCCAAACAAAGTGGACAATTTAAATAAAATGAGTCAAAGGGTGATAGAAAAAAGGCGTCAACTTAGACTGTTTTGTCTATGCAAGTTCAAGCAATTGCTGCTAGTGCTGACAGTGTTTCTGCTGTGCTGCTGTTGCTTCTGGATTCCTCCTCTCTTGCTGTCCTGTTTTGCACCCCTGGCTGTTCATCCTGCCCTGTCAACTCTGCTAAAGGAGGTTGTTCTCCCTTTGCCTGCCATCCTCCTTTCACCCTCCCTGGAGGCTGTGGTGGCAGTGTCTTCGGTGCAGGTGCCTTTTAGTGCTGCACTGGGTTAGTAACTGCAACAGAGGCAGCAGGAGAAAGAATGGTAAATTGGACAAAGGTAAGAGATGGTCAGCAAAGACCAGGGTACACCCCTCTGCTTCCAAATGAGGTTGGAGAAACACCTGCGAATATTTGGGAAAATAGATCCTGAAACAGGCCCTTGGTTGTCTCATTGTTTGTAGATCAAGCAGCCCCAGATACCAAGAAATATTTTACTAAATATACCCCAGGATGGCACGGTAAAACAAAAGAAGTAATGAGCATAACCACATTTGTGTATAACGGGAGAGATGAGGACACAAAAAAGCTAGACAAAAGAGGAAGTAGCAGGAGCAAATGGCAAGCCTTCTGGTAGCAGCCTTAATTGGGAGGGATTTTAAGGGGAGGTAAAGAAATAGTAGAAATCAGAGAAGCAGAAATCTGAGTAGAGGTTGAGCAACACTAGAGGATTGCTGCAGTTATTCCAAGCAGTCAGAGCACTGGAGAAGAGAATGCCCACGAATCTCAAGAAAGGGTACCCAGAACGCAGGTTAGGGAGCCTGGTAGAGCAGGGGACAAGGGGAGGAAGATATGCAAAGATATTTTCAGATCACAAACCCCAGCAGTGGGAAATGAAACAGAAATATACTTCCTGGGTGGATCCCAGGAAATGATAATAGATACAAAAATTGGAAATAAGGTTATTCATATTTAGTTGATACCAGGACAACTTATTCCACACTAACTGATGTCCCAGTGGGCTCAGACATAACAGGAAATGTAAATGTCATAGGTGTAGAAGGAAAGCAGGGAACTGTTTCAAAGATAGAAGATGTGATGGCCCTGCTATTTGTAGACCAATTCTTTTTGGTATTAGAATCAGCACCTACAAATTTATTAGGGTGGTACTTATTCTGTAAATTGTGAGCAGAATTGGTATGTGATCGCTCAAGGTGTAACTATAAAACTTCCAATAGAAGATGTTCCAACAATAATGTTAAATGCTGGCAGAAAAAAAACAAAATCCCTAAGGAGCTGAAAGACATACCAACATCTTTGTGGGCATGGAGTTCAACAGATATGGGGCTACTAGAGTCAGCAGCCCCAGTTACGCTGAAAACTAAAGGAGGGAACTTCCCTCCGTAAAGCAATACCCACTGCCACAGGAGGCTAAAGATGGAATAAGGCTGACGTGTGAAGAGTTGTTGAAGAAGGGAATTTTAACCCCTTGTAAATTTCCTTGTAAAACACCATTATTACCAATAAAGAAGCCCAAACATGGCCCAGAAGGAAAGCTGGTTTTTAGATATGTACAATGTTTTTGCAGACCACGGATAAGAGCCTGTGGGAAAATAGCTGAACCATTTGTGGCCTGCACAAAAGCAGATGCTGAAGAACCACTGACATGGACTTCAGATTTGGAGAAAGCTTTCATAATCCTGTAGAAAGTTTTGATGTCAGCACCCACACTCAAGATGCCAAATTACAGTTAGCCATTCCATTTACTTGTGCATGAAAGGAAAGGAGTGGCCTCTGGGTCTTGGCTCACACTTTGGGAGGGCGGATGTACCCAGTGGCTTACTGTCAGCCCAGTTGGACCCAGTTTTTAAAGGCATGGCAGGAAGCCTTAGAACAATAGCCTCAGCAGCACTGGTAGTAGAAAAATGTCAGAAGATTGTGTTAGGACTCTAAGCACCCTATGTGGTGTTGAATTGATGTTAACTAAATGTGCTTCTTTATCTATATGAGTTTTCAGAGACTCCACAAGTACGAACTGCTGTTGATGACAGCAGATAACATCCTCTTGAGAAGATGCAAATCCTTGAACCTGGCAACCTTATTACCATTGGTGGATGAAGGGGAACCACATCATGGCTGCATAGAGGTAACCCAGAATCAAGAAAATTTGACCTTTTCTTCATTTAGTAGGACCAAGGTGAGCTCTTTCTTGATCCTTACAGACCTTACAGATCCTTACAGACCTTACCATGCCAGCTCCAGGCTGGGCTCTATCTGTAGGTGGGTCATCTTATTACCTAGAAAGAAGGTGAGGAACAGGGTATGGCACCATGACCCAGAACAGTTTGCTAACAGCAGAGCCTATTTCTCCTAAACACAGTGCTCAAGCAGCTAAGTTAATAACCCTGACAGAAATCTGCAGGGAAGCAGAATGGTAAAAAGTGACCATCCATATGTAATAGAAATATGCTTTTGATACCTTCCACGCTGCAGGACAGCTGTGGAAACAGAGGTTTCATGACCTCTAGTGGCAGCTGGACAGTAAATGCTCAACAGATTGAGAATTTGTTAGCAGCTGTTAACCTTCCAGAAGAGATCAGTGTGATGCATCAGACAACCCACACTAAAGAAAAGACTGATTTATAAAAAGTAGGCACCTATGCAAACACTAGAGCCAAAGCAACAGCAAGACAGCCTTTGGGAAAAAAAAATCACATATTATCACTAACAACTCAGGAGACTCTTCCTAATTTGCTAATTTTATATGAACAAATAGAAAAAGAAGAAATAGAAGAATGGAAAAGACTGGGTGCACAGGTAGATAAAAGAAAGAGAAGTGAATCAGGCTTACCAATTTTGCCCAAAAGGAACTTGATTACAATGGCAAAAATCTATCACCAACTAAATCATTTTGGACATACAGCATTGGCAAAGACAATTCTGAAAGGATTGGTGTGCCTCAAGAATTTATGTTGCAGCAAAACAAGTGACTAAAATTTGCCCGGTTTCTCAGGTCTACAGTTTAAAGGTGGGCAAGGAGGAAAAGACTCTTGGAGACAAACCATGGGCTACTTTCCTGTTCCAAAACCTGCAAGTAGATTATACAATGTTGAAGACACATTATGCACATGTCAAAGGGATACAAATATATGTTAGTAATTATTGACTAGTTGTCAGGTGTTGCAAATAGATTTTTACACAACTTTGATTTAGCAACAATCTAAGATTTATTAATACTTTTATGGTAAGTCACAACATTAGATTGTATTATTCTTAATAGCACTTAATGTGCGTTTAATCATCAGCCAATTTAACACAATAATTCAAAGGAATTTGCTACAATTGAAACAGTGACTTGGTTAACGGTTTGAGAATGGCAAGGTTCATACGAGACTTACTGCAGGGTATTGGGAGGGGGAGGTCTAAAGTCAGTTAGGTGATTACAATCTTCCTCGCTTTTTGGTAAATTACTCACTCTTCTCCCTCATTGGCATTTGTCAGCAGGCAAGCCTTGACCCTCAAGGAGTCAGCCCTGAGAGACATCACACCTCAGAAGTGTCCCAGCTTAGGGAAACTGAGGATCACATCCTGCTGTGATTCCTGGAGAGCTCCGTCATTTCTCCACGGGGGATTTCTATGGGTACCTGCTTTAAGGCAGTACCCCCTTTGTTCATGGTCATGGTGTTGAGCATGCACTTAGTGCTCTGTTATTGATGTGCTGTCTGGTTCAAGGAATGGGCACATCAAGGCCTTCTGTGGCTCATAAACCCAAGGAAGACTTATGTCAAGTGCAGGAGAAGAGCATACCTGCCACAACAGGATGGCCCAAAGCACTCGCCTTTATGGAATGCAGAGGCAGGCAGTATAATGAGGTTCTTATTAAAAGACATGGTGACCAGGCTTGGAATTCCAGAAAAGGTTGATTCAAACCAGGGGAGCCATTTCACAGCTCAGGTTTTAAAAAGGTGATATGAAACATTAGGCGTCACCTAATACCTGTATACCCCATATCAACCACCATCATCAAGGAAAGTTGAATGAATGAATCAGAGCTTGAAAAATACTGTATTTAATACTTGTGCAGAAACCGACCTGAAGAAGACAGATGCCTTAACAATCACTTTAATGCATACAAAGCAGAGGCCAAAAGAGATAGGATTAATGCCAGCTGGGGTATTATTTGGGAGATATTTTCAGATTCCAAATACTTATGTAGCTGCAAAGACTGTCTTACTGGGAGGGGATGAAAGGTTGACTCAGTATGTGTTGGAGATCCACAAATACATAAAATCTTCACAATGCTAAGCTCAACTATAGCAACCACTGTCTTTAGAAGGGAAAATGCAGCCCTATGAACAAGAAGATTACATAAAAAGAAAAATCAGTTAAGGCCAAGGTGGGAATGGCTTTCTTTCGGGGGTATTGTTGACTTCTTTTTCATCAGTACTTGTAAGAGGGAAAAACCCTGGGATGCACTGTTCTCATGTGAAATTTTCCAGGGCTGAAGAAGTCAAAATTCCCTTGAAAATTATATAGAAAAAAAAAAAAAAAAAAAAAACAACAAGCAAACAGAAATAGAGTCATAGAATCATAGAATATCCTGAGTTATAAGGGACCCACAAGGATCATCTAGTCCAGCTCCTGGCACCACACAGGTCCACCCAAAAATTCAGACCAAGTGACTAAGTGCACAGTCCAAATGCTTATTAAACTCTGACAGGCTTGGTGACCACGTCCCTGGGGAGCCTGTTCCAGTGCGCGACAACCCTCTTGGTGAAGAACCTCTTCCTGATATCCAGCCTGAATCTCCTCTGTTGCAGCTTGACACCATTCCCGCAGGTCCTATCACTGGTCAGTAAAGAGAATAGATCAGTGCTGCTCTCCAGCGTCTCATCCTCCAGTCTACGTAGAACCAGGGTTGCCCCATCCCAGGTGCGGGACCCAGCACTTGCTGTTGTTAAACTTCATGCAGTTGGTGGTTGCCCAGCTCTCCAATCTGTCCAGATCCCTCTGCAAGGCCTTTCCACCCTCAACAGAGTCAAAAACACCTTCCAGTTTAGTATAATCAGAAAATTTACTCAAAACACCTTCTAGTCCTGTATCCAAATTGTTTATAAAAAGCATTGAAAAGAACTGGCCATAAAATGTAGCCCTGGGGGATCCCACTGGTGACCAGCCACCAGCCTGATGTGGACCCATTTACCACAACCCTTTGAGCCCTGCCTGTCAGCCAATTGCTCACCCATCGTATGATGTTTTTTTTTTTTTTTTTAGCTGTACGCTGGACATTTTGTCCAGTAGGATCCTATGGAAAACTGTGTTGAAAGCTTTACTGAAATCCAAAAAGATGACACCAACTGGGTTCCCTTGATTGACTAGATGGGTGATTTTATCATAAAAAGAAATCAGATTTGTTAAACAGGACCTACCCCTCATGAACCCATGCTGACTGGGACCGATGACTGCATTGTCCCCCAGGTGCGCTTCAGTAACTCCAGGGATAATCTTCTCCATAATTTTACCAGGCACTGACATGAGACTGACAGGCCTGTAGTTACCAAATAGGTGGTTCAAGATAAGTAAAATAGATCTGTCGTTAATTGTAATATTGTTGTGTGTGGCTAACAGACAGAAGTGTCAGCCCTGCTTACAGCTCTATGCCATTGATTTAATTATGGCAATACAGGCATAATGCACTTGGATTGCTAAATTCTTGATCATAAACCAAAGTCTTGCTCTCCAAAGGACTGGAATTTAAGCCTGCACAGTGTGCCTGGGCTTCACAATGCCATTCACTGCAGCAGATATGGGATCTGGAGCAGAGGATTGGAAGAGAAAATAGTAAGGTTGTAGTGCTTAAAATTGAGAAAATTTCCGCTATGTACCTGGAACAAAGCAAATGTCCGTAGTTGCCCATGCTGGAAGAAAAACATCACTCTGCATGTTTGTTCCCCAGCTTCTGGGGTTGGGATGGCAGCAGCCAGCCTTGTGTGTAGTTCTGAGTTCTGGTATGGGCCTGCAGGAACTGCACAGAAATCGAACCTTCCTGGGCTGGGGGAGCGATGGGTTGTCCCAGGATAGGACAGAAACCCGGGTGCTGCTGTGCTGGTGTGCCATGGAACCCCCCGCCCCTCACAATGCTCGCCCCCTCCCTATTCTTTTGCATCCCCTGCTCCCCTTTTTGGCTTCCCTCCCTCCCTTTTCCTCAGGCACCCCCTGAGGGGGCTGAGGGAGTGGCAGTGGGGGCACTGGATTCAGGGGCGCCAGAGATCCCGGGGTTACTCAGGCTGTGGGAGATGATTGTGGGGGCAGCATTAAGGCAACAGGGGCCAGTGGGGGTGATTGTTGTCTCAAGGGGGGTCTCCTGACAGGAGCTGTCAGTTGTGGGGACACCCAGGAGCCATCCCTGTGCCTGAGCCCCCTGGATCCTCGGGGGCAGCTGAGGCGGCTGTGTGGGGCTGGTAGACCTGGGCTGTGCTGGAACAGCACTCAGAGGGCAGGCAGAACACGGGAAGTGACAAACACGGGTGCAAATAGTCTTGTGCTCTGAGGACAATTCCTGGCTCAGAAGCACCATTTCAAGTTTTTTTTTTTTATTTTTATTTTCACACCTGCTGGCTCTGGGGCCAGCTTTTTCCCCACGTGGTGCAGTGCACGGGAAGGTTCACCACACTAATCATCGGTCCCCCTCAGCAGCACTGGCCTCTGGCTCCTCCTGAGACTGTAGTGCAGGCTCCCCTGAGCCCTTAGATCCCATCCTGGGGCTCCCCATCTCTCACCCTCCCCCGGTCCTCAAGGGCCTGTGTTCTCCTGGAACCACCATCACTCCCAAGTCAGCCCTCATGATCCCTGGAGCTCTTGGATGAGGTAGTGACTGGTTTCCTTCAGCGCATCAAAGAACCGGTCCTTGCAGGTGTTGTCCCAGCTGGGCATGAAGCTGTAGAGGAGGCGCATTTTCTCCTGCCTGATGCTCTGTGCTCGGATGCTCTCGTACTGCTCGTCAGTCAGAACAGAATATTGGCGGAGCCGGTCCAGAATGCTGTTGACTGATGTCACACGCTGGATCAGCTGCTCTCGGTGTTCCTCCACAAAATGCTGTTCTGGTGCACAGGGTGGAGATGTACAGAAGGGTGAATGGTTGGGTGCTGCTGCCAGCTTGGCAGGAGACAACCCACCAGTCTGAAGGTCCCATTACTGCTGTCCCTTGACCCTTAGGGCATAGGTGGCACGGAAAATTAATCCATCTTGTATCTCCCACTTCCACTAAGATTTTGTGCAGGAGAGAGAGATATCCATAACCTCAAAGCAGATCTCATCCTGGTCCTCCTCACCCTAGACAGAATCTATTCCTAGAGATGTGCTTTATAGGCCACAACCCTGAAGCGGTTTTGGGCTTTGATATAGTTCTGTGGGGCTGTCGGGGACACCTTGGGTTGGCAGATAGGACAGAGTTGTTTCCAGGGACACTTCCCTCTTGGAGCTCAAGTGGGACCTCCTGGGAGTCTCCTAGGGGACCATATGGATGAGCAGAGGGACATGATGGAACCCCAGTTCTGCACTGACAGGAGCTGAGATGCACCAGCTCAGAAGACCTCTGCATGTAGAACCCTGAGCTGTGGTTCTTTGGTGTTGCAGTGAATCCTGAAGCACTGATGAAGGGGACACAGGAGTCCACAGATTCTTCTGCATTACGGCCTCATGGCCCTTCCCCTTCTGGCAGCCTGGGCCATATTAGGGAGAATGAAAGCAGTCATGAACTCACCTTTATGTCTGACCTGGAGAGCAGAGGATGGCTCATGCTCCAAGAATGAGTGACCTGCATGGGTGAGCAGCACAAAGGAAGATGTCAGGTTAGGTGGAAAGCCATGGCTGGCATTCTGTGGAAATAGCTCGTGTCCTCATACTGTCCCATTGTCCCTGGCCTGGATGTCATACTAGAATCATAGGGTCATAGAATCATAGAATATCCCGAGTTGGAAGGGACCCATAGGGATCATCGAGTCCAACTCCTGGCACCACACAGGTCTACCCCCATTCTCCCCTGAGATGAGTATGTCTGCTGAAGGGAAATCTGCCACCATGACTGAGGAAACACTCCTTCCACATTTGATGCCTGAAGACGCCTTCTCCCTGGACCTCCCTGCCAAACCCACACACCCCAAAATATGAACAAACCTGAGCATGTTGGAGTGGAAGAGGTGGCCGGCTGCTTGATGTCACCTGGAGGAGAGACAGAAGTAGAATGGGGAGTATGAATTGAAGACAGAAGGATGGGACACACAGTATTTGATGTCTGAATATCTGCACCTGAGCATGTCTGCACCATGCTCCCTTCCCAGGCCAGGGGACCCCAACATTTGGACATCCTCCAAGCCTTTCAGAACCTGTGACACAGACCTGCATCCTGCTCTCCCTACCTGCCCTCAGAAGGGTGCCCCAGAGTAGCCTGCAGTCCCTTTTGCCCTCCTGGACCACCTTGGTCAAGGTGAGCTGCATTCCTTCCTCCATGTCCTTGGTGTAGATCTCGGTGAAGAGCTGACGTCTGTCCAATGCCAGGTAGACGAATTTCAGCTCCTAGCAGAGGCAGGGTGGTGTCAGGATGATACACGAGAACACTATTGTTCAGCCTGGTCGTGAGGTACGAGGCCCACTTACTTTGGGGTTTATCTCTGCCCTTGAAGGACCGGATACGCGATACCACCTGTTAAATTTCAGTGGTCGGATGGTGTTGGGAGGTTTGTTCACCAAGAGCGAGTGTCCACTTCTCTTCTCGTCCTCATCCACTGCCTGCAAAATTGTAGCACAGTGACATGAGAAGTGGTGATGGGAGTGCCAAGAGGGCAGGGAGACAAAGTGCTAGTCTGATTGCTCTGGTAGGTCTCAGCTGAGGAAGCTACAAGCAGATTGAAAGAGCAGGATCCCTCTGATGCCTTGTGGGACCTTCTTCAACAGAGGCCTTTCCTCCAGGTGATTTCACTGCATGAACATGGTCTTTCCCTGATGCTCTTGCTGGGCCAGAGGCACAGAGAAGGTGTTGTTTAGTGTCCCCTGAGATTAACTGTCTCTCCAGGCCACCCTCTGATGGCATGTTGTTGCTGCTGCCCCTCACCTCTCCTTAGATGACAGGCGCACTGCCTGGCCTCTCTGGGGATTTGTGCCCCAGTGCAAGCACCTAAAGGTTGGGCCTTGCTTCTGACCACATGGCCAAGGCTGTTTTGTGGTCAAGGGAGAGACATGTCCTCCCAGAAGCTGTCTGGTAATGTGTGCCATAGCCAAGGGGAAGAATTGCAGTCTGGAGGCACCTGTCTCTCTTGACTGCATAGAGGACGTGCACAGGTGACCTGGGTGTGCACCCTGGGAACCACCAAACTTGAGTGAACAGAATCAGAGGCACACTCACCTTTTCCAGGCCACGATGGTTGGGGATCAGGTAGAGGTGAAAGGTGATGTCTGCAGCACTGAAGACCCGATAGAGGAGCACAAGGGAATGGACGGGGATGAATGGCAATTTGTCAGAAAGGAATATGACACCCATGGGGGAAAAGCTGGGGTCCTCCAGCACAGCATGGAATGACTTCACCCTTGTAGGCTTCTCCACGAGTAGGTTCCCATCAACAATGTGGGCAATTTGCATCCAGGAAGTGTTTTGCTTCCCCTCTGTCAATGAACAAAATATGTTAGAGATTGATTTGCCCCACCAGGGCAGCCAGCAAGCAAGTGGGTGTGCATTCCTGTAGGGCCCCTCGCTGTCTCACCCACCAAGCCATCATCTTTGCCACAGTACCTCCAAGACACAGGAAGTGTGGGATATGAATGGCCTCTACAGTGCCTGGCGGGGCATGGATGTCAAACACGGGGCCAACCTCCATCCATACAGGGGGGATCCCTGAAGCCAGGTGACGTTCCCAGAAGGAGTACTTGTACTCAATGCTGGTGGCTGTCCTCACCAGGAACTCAAGGTCCGTCTCGACACAGCGGAACAGACCAGCCCGAGGAAAGTGAGCTCTGCAGAGTGGTGGAATGAGAGGAGAAAGGAACTGTCAAGTTAAACACCAGGCTGTGCGATCACCCTGCCCTTTTCCTTGGAGTGTCCTGCTTTGAGGCTTTCCTCAGCACAACTGCCCAATGTGTGAAGACATGTCAGGGATCTGCATTGTAAAAGCACCTGTGTCTCCCAGTTGCATGGATGTCTTCCTCTGTTGGAGGCTTTCTTGGCCTAGAGATCTTTAATTGGCATGAATTAATCCCTTCCACCTCCAGTAAGAACTGGTCCATGCTTGTAACTGTTTGTACAGGGCAGAATGGAACACACCCAGCCACCAGGTGCTTACCTGTATATCTCTTTCTTCCCTCGTTTGTCCCCAATAATCTCTGGCTTCACTTCTTCTGCCCAGTCCTGAACAAGAATCACAGAATCACAGAGTGTTCAAGGTTGGAAGGGACCTCAGGAGGTCATCTAATACCGTTTCCCACAGCATTCTCCTGGAGAAACTGGCTGCCCATGGCTTAAATGGGTGTACACTTCTCTGGGTAAAAAAATGGCTGGGTGGTTGGGCCGAAGGGTTGTTATGAGTGGAGTTAAACCTGGTGGGCACAGAGCCACAGGCGTTCCCCAGGGCTCAGTATCGGGGCCACTTTTGTTTAAGACTTTTGTCAATGATCTTGATGAGGGGATGGTGTGCACCCTCAGTGAGTTTGCCGATGACACCAAGTTGGGTGGGAGTGTTGAATCTGCTTGAGGGTAGGAAAGGTTTGCAGAGGGATCTGGATAAGTTAGATCAATTGGCTGAGTCCAATCACATGCCATTCAACAATGGTAAGTGCTGGGTCCTGCACTTGGGCCATAGCAAGCCCATGCAGTGGTACAGGCTTGGGGAAGAGTGTCTGGAAAGCTGCCCAGCAGAAAAGCTGAAGGAAGCAGCAAGAAGGGTGGTTAGGCATTGGAACAGGCTGCCCAGGGAGGTGGTGGAGTTGCTGTCCCTGGAGCTATTTAAGACGTGTGTGGATGTGCTGCTTAGGGACATGGTTTAGTGGTGGACTTCGTGGTGTTAGGTGGATGGTTGGACTTGATGATCTTAAAGGTCTTTTACAACCTAAATGATTCTACAGTCTGGTCCAAAACCCCTGTTCAAGCAGGCCCACCTAGAGCAGGTTGCCCAGGATCATGTCCAGAGAGTTTTTTGAAGACCTCCAGGGAAGAAGACCCACAACCACTCTTGGCAACATGTGTCAGTGCTCTCAGGCTTTCCTCATAGAGGTGCCCCAGGCCTTTTGTCATCTCCATGTCCCTGTGTGGGACTCCCTCCCATAGCTCCATGGTGCTCTTTCTTGTACTGGGGAAACCCCGTGCAATAGTACAGCCAGTTGTGTGTCATCTACAAACTTGGTGATGGTATGCTCTGTCCCATTATCCAGATCATTAATAAAGATATTAAACAGAATTGCACCCAGCACAGATCCCTGATGTACACCACTAGTTACCAGACTTCAACTAGACCTCGTGCTACTGACCACTACCCTCTGGGCCAAGGTGTTCAGACAATTTTCAGTCCACCTCACTGTTTGCCCACCCTGCCATCCATCAACAGCTTCTCTATGAGGATCTCAATGGGGGACAATGTCAGAGCTGTGGATATTGTCTTACAATATCCATGACAATATCCATGGTTCTCCCCTCATCCATCAGGCTGGTGGATCAAAGAGCATGTTCTGGTCTTGGCCCTGTGGACTTCCTCCTGGGCACTTCTCTGGCTCTGACTCAGGGCTTAAGGCTCAGAAAATGCATCGGGCTTTTGACTGTCCCACATGAAATGAGTCAAAGAGCTCATTAGGATTGTATACAAATGCACTGAAGTGACTGGAAATGAATCCCTCCTTTCACTTCCCTTTGCTGGCCAACACCAGAGATGGATGTGTACAAGGGTGGCCTGTGAAACCACTGTGGCATGAGCAGGCAGAGATGTTGTGCAGACCCTGAGCCCAGCTGCTGGATGTCTTCATGCACTCACACACTGTCCTTGGAGAGGAGCTCCGAGAAGCTCTTGTTGCTGAGGTGAGGACAGGAGCAAGGAGAACCCAGTACTGCCTTACCTCTTCAGTGGGACATGACGTGCAGATGGCACCTGAGCGTGTGTTCCTGCCCGAACTGGGACTGGTGCTCTTATCAATGTCTCCAAAGAGTGTATATTGTGGTAACATGGATGCTGCTGCCCCATGCACGCTGCTGCCCTCGTCCGACCAGTCTGTCTTTTTGGAGGGCATGTCCCCAGCTGTAGCTGTCAAGTAACAAGCAAGTGAGCATCCTTTCTCCCTAAGGCCTCAGGAGCTGTGATGACCTCCCCAACTCCTGAGGTCTTGTAGGAATTTCTTGAGCCTGAATGCTCCAGAGGAGCTGTCCCAGTCCAGAACCCACCTTTACATTTTCCCCTAAACCTCTTGAGATCCTTCCTATGCCTGCCCTGCTGGCCTATTCATGAAGGTTGAAGCCAAGAGATCCCAGCTGACATTTGAGCCCCACATTTCTTGCTCAGCAGCAGGAGGCCTGAGGAATGGCCTCTTCCCATCCTCCCTGTACTTCCATTTCCCAATAGATCCCTTGAAAAGACAGCTTGGGGAACAGCAAACAGAAATGCAGCTGAGCTGTAGAAGACACTCGCCACTGCCTGGAATAGTGACATGCTGCATCATTGCTCAGCACATAGTGCAAAGGAGGAAACAAAAAGCCAAGAACTGTCTGGATCCTTAGACGTTTTAAGTAGCATGACTACATAGAATTTGAGTAGCTGCTGCTCTGGGTAACTCTCCACTCTGAACACAGCTCTTAGGTATTTGGCTGCAGTGTGGATTTAATTTTGTTTTATCAGATGTGATAATACACTTGTCAGGAATGTTTCTGACTTTCTTATCCTGAATTGTACTGTGAAGAGAACTGGAGTGAAGTCAGTGGAACCCTCCCTGCTGTGAGGCACAGCCACATGGGAGCCCCCTTTGTGCTATTCCCTGATTATGGTTGCTAGATACTTTGCTGCCTTTGCTTGTAAATTTTGAGTCTTGAGTGGCTACCCAAAGTGGAGCTGAGATCGTGGCCCACCTTGCTCCAGCTGAGGCAAGTTTGCCCCTCTCTCCAGCACTGAGAAGAAAGGCAGACTTGCATCTCTCTCCTCCGCTGCCCGGGACAGGTCTGAGGTTGGCTGAAGGGAGACATTCCCTGTATTGCATTTCCTCACAGGGATCATGATTTACATTACCTAAGTTCAGCCATAAGCTCTTTGGGTGTTTTGTAGCCTCTCATCTCAGAAGTGGAGAGATTGTTCCCTCCAAAGCTCAGTCTGTACTAGACCAGATCCCTGCCCGGGATGCACAGGGGAAGGGTGGAAACTCAAAGCCAGCTCTGCTTTTGGAAGGGTATGTCTTGAGGGACAGGAGGGGACTTTGGGAGGCTGATGCATTCAGAAAATAAGGAGATAACAATGCTGATCAGTAAAGAGTACACCCAGCACTTACCGCCCTGAGGTTTAGGGCCAGACTGATCCTGGAGACCTGCAGGAGAGAGGAGGCAGTGGTGAGGTACAGAAAGCAGGATGACCTGATTGCTTCGAGGGCTTGGGAAAGGCTGCTTGGAGCAGAGCAAAGGAGAGACAGCTTCTAAGGAAAGAAATGCAGATGAGCAACAAGAGGAGGTACTTGCTCTGCAGTGGGAGAGCAGCACCTTCCAGCACTGCCCAGCGCATAGCTCAAGGACGGGGACTAAAAGCCAAGGACTTTCTGGATCCTCACCCATCTTGAACAACATTATTGCACCAAATGGGGCAGGAGGGGTCTCTGGAAGAGTGATGCATTCAGAAAACAAGGGAATGATGATGCTGAGCAGTTCAGAGTTCACTCAGCACTTACCACCCGCACGTCGAATGGCGGACTGTGCCTGGAGACCTGCAGGAGAGAGGAGGCAGTGGTGAGGTACAGAAAGCAGAGTGACTTGATTGCCTCAAGGGCTTGGGAAAGGCTGCTTGGAGCAGAGCAAAGGAGAGGCAGTAAAAGAAATGCAGCCAAGCAGCAGGAGGAGGTATTTGCTCCGGTGTGGGAGAGCAGCACCTTCCAGCACTGTCCAACATAGCTCCAGGATGGGGACCACAGGCCAAGGACTGCCTGGATCCTCAACCATCTTGAACTTCATTATTACATGAAATAGGACAGAAGGGGACTTTGGGAGGGTAATGCATTCAGAAAAGAAGGGCATCGAGTTGCAGGGAAGTTCAGAGCTCACGTTGAAAATCTGCCATGTGTTTCTGGGGACCTGCAGGAGAGGAGTCAGTGGTGAGGTACAGAAAGCAGGGTGACTTGATTGCCTCAAGGGCTTGGGAAGGGCTGCTTGGAGCACAGCAAAGGTGAGACAGCTTCTAAATAAAGAAATGCAGCTGAGCAACAGGAGGAGGTATTGCTATGGCGTGGGAGAGCAGCACCTTCCAGCACTGTCCAGCACATAGGTCAAGGATGGGGACCAAAAGCGAAGGACTATCTGGATCCTCAGCCATCTTGGACTTCATTATTACATGAAATAGGACAGAAGGGGACTTTGGGAGGGTTGACGCATTCAGAAAATAAGGGCATGATGATGATGAGCAGTTCAGATTTCACCCAGCACTTACCACCCTGAAATGTAATGCCAGACTGTTCCCGGGGACCTGCAGGAGGGAGGAGGCAGTGGTGAGGTACAGAAAACAGGGTGACATGATTGCCTCGAGGGCTTGGGAAAGGCTGCTTGGAGCAGAGCAAAGAAGAGGCAGCTTCTAAGTAAAAGAAATGCAGCTGAGCAACACAAACAAGTACTTGCTCTGGTGTGGGAGAGCAGCACCTTCCAGCACTGTTCAGTGCGTCGCTCAAGGATGGGGACCAAAAGCGAAGGACTACCTGGATCCTCAACCATCTTAAAATACATTAGAGCACTGAATGGGACAGGAGGTGGTTTTGGGAGGGTGATGCATTAGGAAAACAAGGGCATGAAGCTGCAGAGAAGTTCAGAGCTCACCTTGAAGTTCTACCATGTGTTTCTGGGGACCTGCAGGAGAGAGGAGTCAGTGGTGAGGTACAGAAAGCAGGGTGACTTGATTGCCTCAAGGTCTTGGGAAGGGCTGCTTGGAGCACAGCAAAGGTGAGACAGCTTCTAAATAAAGAAATGCAGCTGAGCAACAGGAGGAGGTATTGCTATGGCGTGGGAGAGCAGCACCTTCCAGCACTGTCCAGTGGTCAAGGATGGGGACCAAAAGCCAAGGACTGCCTGGATCTTCAGCCATCTTAAAATGCATTACAGCACTGAATGGGACAGGAGGGGACTTTGGAAGAGTCGATACATTCAGAAAACAAGGGAATGATGGTATAGAGTACACCCAGCACTTACCCTCTAATATGATGCTACCCTGTGCCTGGACAGCTGCAGGACAGAGGAGACAGTGAAGAGGAAAAAATTAGGGTTAAAGCACTACATCTGCAGTCCTGGGATTCTGGTGGAAGCATGAGTTTTCCTAATGTGTTCTTAATAGCCTCCTCTACTTTTGTTGTTTGACAGTAACTGATGTGCTGCCACCTCCTATAAGAAACGACTCCTGACCATCCCAAGGACAAAGGTGTTTATATGCACCTGTAGTTGGCCCATTATCCTGAAAAGCCAAGCCTCTGTCTTGACTTTTTCACAACTGGGAAGATAGTAAGGGTACATTTCTTACCTGTATATACTAAAGTGAGAATTGGATTTGTTGCACATAGAACCTTATACAGGCAATATTTGTTTGTGACATCCCACGTTGGCACCAGTTCATAGAGCTTCTTCATTCTCTTCTGGTTGGTTCCTTCTGACATGATGCTGTCAGACTGCTCAGAGGTCAGTACGTGTTCACGGAGGAGAGCCATGATGATATTAGCCACATTAGAGGCTTTCTGGATCACAATTTCTCTGTAGCGCTCAACAAAACTTGCCCCTTGCAGAGAAGTGGAGAATACATTTGGTGCAATTCATCCCTCACCTCATCAGGGAAGTTCTAGCAATGAAGGAACCTGAATGGTTGATGTATCAGGCTTCCCCCTTCTTCAGCAAGGTCTGATGAAGGTGGGATGCTGGGATTGGGCAGGAACCCCCTGCCCTCCACCCAGCAGGGTGCCCCAGCTCTGTGTAGCCCAGAGCCCCATCCAGTGCATTCTGCCTTTCTGCAGTGGGGCCCATGGGGAGAGGTGGGGTTGTGCAGGGACCCTCCAGCTGCTTCTCTGGGGTGAGGCTGGAGCAGAGAGCACGTTGCTTCATCTGCAAGTTATTTACACCGACTGGAGACTTGTGAGTGCACCCCGGATCTCCCAGGGAGACCTGGGTAGAAGGAAGCATTTGCTCTCTATGGGACCAGGTTCTGAGATGTGTGTCTTAGCACAGCATTTTGGGCTGAAGGCAGTGCAGTGCCAAGGGGAACAGGCTTCTGCAGCACTTGCAGTAACAGGTATGGGACACTTGGACTCAGGGCTACCCCAGTTCCTGCCTGCACCTCATTTCCCCTAACTTACCATACGTCAGCCTGTGCAGGAGTGTATATGCCAGGGTGCTCCTGCCCATGGCCCTCAGCACTCTGACTGTCACCTCCACGCAGTAGGGCTGCCCGTAGTGGCTGCACAGCAGCTCGGCGAGGGCTGCTCGTGACAGCCCCATCAGGCTCTCCAGTTCGATGCGCTCATACTGCTCCTTGGGCTGGATTTTACTGAGTTCCCTCTTGAATCTCGGGAAGGCATATCTCCCTAGCTCCTCAAGGGTTTTCCGCAAGAGATCTGCCATGATTTTCTCCATACTGCCTCTTGATGCTGCAGTTCACCACAGTGCTGCTGCAAAGAGAGGCAGATGCTTGCGGCTGAGTGGCTGTTGCAGGACGCAATTCCCCCCCCCCCCCCCCCATAGAGCAGAAGTTTTTTGCTGCAGGGAGGCAGCAGAAACGTTCAGGACATCTTTCAGCTGGTGCCATGGGAACTGGCAGGTTATTTAAGGATTCTTTGCAGAGTGAGGAAAGACCGTAGGGCTGTGGTTATAATTAGAGTTGTTTCAATTCATAACCATTTAAGCAAGCAGCATAGTTTATTCTCACCTACAATAGCATATTGTTGCACAGAATTTGCGTGCAACAAAGTACACTACACTTATTAGCATAGCTTTCTTACTGTCTAGAATTCTTGCTTTCCGTGACTTTTCAGTCACTTCCTTTCTCGTAGCTGTAGAAAGCGAAATCAAACCCTTTTCCCCTGTGGGAGCGCTGGGATGTCCCGGGATAGGGCGGAAACCCGTCTCCCCCCGTCCCTCACACTGCTCATCCCCTCCCTATCATCTCGCATCCCTGCTCCCCTTCCCGGCCTCCCTCCCTTTGCCTCAGCCCCCCCGCCGCCTCAGGGACCCCACGTACGAACCACCCACAACCTCGGTGCCTTCCAAGTTCCGCCTGTGCATGCGCAGAAGTGGTGGCGCCTTTGAGTGCTTCTCGGGCTGGGTGGGGAGCAGTGTGCGGGGGGGGGGGGGGGGGGGTGCGGCCAATACCAAGCCCTGAGGGAACGGCGCTGGGGGCACGGCGCTGGGTTGGGGGGGACCACGTGTGGGCATTCACCCACAGACTTTAATCTGGGCCGGACAGCAAGGGGTGGGGGTCTCGGGTGGTGGGTCCATGCTGCTATGCCCCGGGACGCTTGTGCCTGTGGTGTGCGTGAGGGACCAGTGTGTGACTGTGTGCATTTGCAGTGTGCTTCAAGCTGGAGCAGCTAGTCAGTAGGTGACCTCTGAAGTAGGTAAAGGGTCTGGGGTCTGGGCAGGGGTTCCAGGTGGACAGAAGAGCCATGACAGGTACTTGAGGGATCCACAAATGTGTGTGTGTGCTCGAAAACCTGGAGAGTGCAGAGTGCACCTGCAGTACTGACCTGCCTCTACCAGCTGGAGAGGAGGCAGGGGGCTCAGCTGTCTCTGTTTCACAGAATCATAGAATGGTAGGGATTGGAAGGGACCTTGAAAGATCACCTAGTCCAATCCCCCTGCCGGAGCAGGAACACCTAAATCATGTCACACAGGAATGCATCCAGGTGGGTTTTGAAAGTCTCCAAAGAAGGAAACTCCACACCCGCCCTGGGCAGCCTTTTCCAGTGCTCTGTAACCCTCACTGTGAAGAAGTTTCGTCTCATATTTAAGCAGAACGTCCTGTGTTCCAGCTTGCAGCCATTGCTCCTTGTCCTATCATTGGACGTCACTGAGAAGAGCCTGGCTCCATCCTCCTGACACTCGCCCTTTACATATTTATAAACATTAATGAGGTCACCCCTCAGTCTCCTCTTCTCCAAGCTAAAGAGGCCCAGCTCCCTCAGAATGCTCCACTCCCTTAATCATCCTCGTGGCTCTGCACTGGACCCTCTCAAGCATTTCCCTGTCCTTCTCCCTTTCATGTGAGTCCTGTGTGTAAGAGCTGTTGAAGGCAGCCCTTTGCTGAGGCAGCCTGTGTGACCAGTTGTGCCAGTGTTCTGTATCTGTCTTTGTGTCTCTGGCATATGCTTGGCTTTGCTACCAGCTGAAACTGCAAAGGGGAAAGCACCATCCATGTCCCTCGCCCTGGGCATTGACCCCGGGTCTACAGGCACCGGGCTGGGCCCCAGTGGCTGGACAGGAGCGGATGTAGGTTGGAGCGGCTAGAAGAGGAGGCCACACTCCTGACATCCCTGCATATCATAGAATCATAGAATCATAGAATATCACGAGTTGGAAGGGACCCATAAGGATCATCTAGTCCAACTCCTGGCACCCCACAGGTCTGCCCAAAAGTTTAGACCATGTGACTAAGTGCACAGTCCAATCTCTTCTTAAATTCAGACAGGCTTGGTGCAGTGACTACTTAACTGGGGAGCCTGTTCCAGTGTGCGACCACCCTCTCGGTGAAGAACCTCTTCCTGATGTCCAGCCTAAACTTCCCCTGCCTCAGCTTCACACCATTCCCACAGGTCCTGTCACTGGTGATAACAGAGAATAGATCACCTGCCTCTCCACTCCCTCTCGCGAGGAAGTTGTAGACTGTGATGAGGTCCCCCCTCAGCCTCCTCTTCTCCAGGCTGAACAGGCCCAGTGACCTCAGCCGCTCCTCATATGTCTTCTCCTCTAGGCCCTTCACCATCTTCATCGCCCTCCTCTGGACACTCTCCAACAGTTTAATGTCCTTTTTGTACTGTGGTGCCCAGAACTGCACACAGTACTCGAGGTGAGGCTGCACCAGAGCAGAATAGAGCGGGACAGTCACTTCCCTTGACTGACTAGCAATGCTGTGCTTGATGCACCCCAGGATACGGTTGGCCCTCCTGGCTGCCAGGGCACACTGCTGGCTCATATTCAACTTGCTGTCAACCACAACCCCAGAACCCTCTCTGCAGGGCTGCTCTCCAGCATCTCATTGCCCAGTCTGTACGTATAGCCAGCGTTGTCCCATCCCAGGTGCAGGACCCGGCACTTGCTTTTGTTAAACTTCATGTGGTTGGTGATCGCCCAGCTCTCCAATCTGTCCAGATCTCTCTGCAAGGCCTTTCCACCCTCATCCGAGTCCACAACTCCTCCAAGTTTAGTGTCGTCGGCAGATTTGCTCAGAACACCTTCTAGTCCTACATCCAAATAGTTTATAAAAACATTGAAGAGGACTGGCCCTAAAATGGAGACTTGAGGGACCCCATTAGTGACCATCCGCCAGCCAGATGTGGACCCATTTACCACAACCCTTTGAGCCCTGCCTGTCAGCCAATTGCTCACCCATCGTATGATGTTTTTGTTTAGTTGTATGCTGGACATTTTGTCCAGTAGGATCCTCTGGGAAACCGTGTCAAAAGCTTTGCTGAAGTCCAAAAAGATCACATCAGCTGGTTTCCCTTGATCGACTAGATGGGTGATCTTACCATAAAAGGAAATCAAATTTGTTAGGCAGGACCTACCCCTCATGAACCCATGTTGGCTGGGACCAATGACTGCATTGTCCCCCAGGTGCGCTTCAGTAACTTCAAGAATCATCCTCTCCATAATTTTACCAGGCACTGACGTGAGACTGACAGGCCTGAAATTGCTAGGGTCTTCTTTCTTACCCTTCTTGAAAATTGGCACAATATTTGCCAGCTTCCAGTCCAATGGGACCTCTCCAGATTCCCAAGATCGTTGAAAAATAATTGAGAGAGGTCCCGCAATGACTTCTGCCAGCTCTTTAAGCACCCTGGGATGAATCCCATCCGGACCCATGGACTTGTATGGATCCAGGTGGAGCAGCAAATCCTGCACACGTTCAGGGTCGGTTGGGAGTTTGTCATTCCCACCGTCATGGTCCTCCAGCTCAGGGTACCCTGGGTCCCAAAGCCCATCATCAGCATTGAAGACAGAAGCAAAGAAGGCATTAAACGTCTCTGCTTTGCCTATGTCATTGTCTGTGAGGAGACCCTCCCCATCTAGTAGCAGACCTATGTTTTCTTTGGTTCTCCTTCTGTGTAGTTGTCTGGTGTAGTTGTCAGGATCTGGTCAAGACTGTGTGTATGTGATGGGGGCCTGATCATTTGCTAAGAAGCCCACAGTGATAAATTTCCAAGAAACCTTTAGAACACTATATGGGCACCTAAATGGGACCTGTGTTAGTGAATTCCTGCTTTAACTGAAATGGCTTGAAATGATTGGTTCAGGCCTAAAAACTGGAATTTGTACTTTGGGTGATGAAAAGAAATACTTACCAAAGTATTTCCAAAATGTCCTGTTGGTAATAGATCACTTCCAACTATGAAATCGATAAGTTATATTGGCCATAGAGCTTGAAGTAACCTGAGAGAATCAGGCTAAGGATGGATTCTCTACAAATTGGACTTGTCAAATTTGTGAAGAATTTGGTAGAAAAGGCTAATGCATAGTTACAGAAGATCAGTGTTATCTTACATGGCTTTCAAACTCGATGGAGCTGAGCAGTAGAACTGAGTAGTAAAGTGTAAATCTGTGATCTATGGGAGGGGAAAAAAGCATCACATCACTTAACTCTGCAAATAATGTACCTTGTGGAAATCTCTTGTGCCCCTTTCATAGGACAAATCCATACCATTCTCCTTGTAGATAAGAAGAGGCTGGACGAAGTAACTCATGGTCAGCCAGTATAATGGTCTGTGGCAGAAAAGGTCCATGTGTCCAGGTAGCTCGTATGTGACTGTGAGCCAAGGGAACATAAGAATGTCTTTTTAAGGATCTGGGACCCTTCTAGGGATCCTGAGAGAAGCTGCCTTTCATAACAGCAAAAACTCAGGGACGGAGGATGAGCCAGGTAGTAATTTCAGAGCAGTCCTGCATAATTTCACCCTCCACCATCCTGGGTAATTTAAGAGTTAAAGGCAACTGGAGTGGCTGCATTAAGTGGTGAAGGGGGGTAACCACAGGGCAAGGGACTGAGATAACATTCAGAGCCCTCACCTCCACCACCACAGAGACAGAGATATCAGGTTCATACATCTAAGCAGCAGGAATTTTGCTCTAAAGGTTTCAATCATATCGACCCCACTCTAAATTAACTACTCCACCACCACCAGATTGCAATTTGATATTTTTAAGGATGAAGAAGGTGGGGTCAATCAACTGAAACTGAGGCAACCCCCACTCCTACACAGCTGCTCGGAGGTGGCGTGCTTGGGTTCCTATGATGCATCCAGGAATCCTTCCCTGTGAGAGATTCTTGAGAATATAACGAAGGAAGAGGTGGGCAGACTCTCATAGAATGGTTTGGGTTGGAAGGGATTTGAAAGATCATCTAATTCCAGCCCCTTGCCACACTGTACCCAACTTGGCCTTAAACACTTCCAGGGATGGGGCATCCACCACTTCTCTGGGCAACCTGTTCCAGTGCCTCACCACCCTCAGAGTAAAGAATTTCTTCTGAATATCTAATCTAAATCTACCCTTTTTAAGTTTAAAGCCATTCCCTCTTGTCCTATCATGACATTATCAGATACAGAGCCCACGCTGAGCTTTATTGTAGGCCCTTTTTAGGTACAGAAAAACAGCTATGAGGTCTCCCCAGAGCCTTCTCTTCTACAGGCTGAACAACCCCAATTCTCCCAGCCTCCTTTCATAGGAGAGGTGCTCCAGCCCCTTGATCATCTTTGTGGCCCTCTTCTGCATTCGTTCTAATAGGTCCATGTCCTTCTTGTGCTGGGGACCACAGAGCTGATCAGAGTACTACAGGTGTGGTCTCATGAGAGCAGAGCAGAGGGGGAGAATCACCTTCCTCAACCTGCTGGCCATGCTGCTTTTGATGCAGCCCAGGGTACGGTTGGCTTTCTGGGCTGCAGGCGCATGTTGCCAGCTCATGTTGATCTTCTCATCCACCAACATCCCCAGGTCCTTCTCCTCAGGCCTGTTGGCAATCCAGTCTCCACTCAGCCTGTATTTGTACTTAGGATTGCCCCAGCCCAGATGTAGGACTTTGCACCTGGCCTTGTTGAACTCCATGAGGTTTGCACAGACCCGCCTCTAAAGCCTGTCAAGGTCCTTTTGGATGGCATCCCTACCCTCCCGAGTGTCAGCCACAGCACACAGCTTGGTGCCATCGGCAAACGTGCTGAGGGTGCACTTGATCCCACTGTCTGTGTCACCAACAAAGATGTTAAGGAGTGCTGGTCCCAATACTGACCCCTGAGGAGCAGCAATTGTTACTTATCTCCACTTGGACATTGAGCCATTGACCGTGACTCTTTGAGTGCGATCATCCAGCCAATTCCTTACCCTCTGAGTAGTCCATCCACCATATCTATGTCTCTCCAGTTTAGAGACTAAGATATCATGGGGGACAGTGTCAAATGCTTTGCACAAGTCCAGATAGAGGATATCAGTTGCTCTTCCCCTATCCATCAGTGTTGTAAACCTGTCATAGAAGGCCACCAGATTCGTCAGGCACGATCTGCCTTTAGTGAAGCCATGTTGGCTGTCACCAGTCACCTCCATATTTTCCATGTTCCCTAGCATAGTTTCCAGGAGGATCTGCTCCATGATCTTGCCAGGCACAGAGGTGAGACTGGCTGGGCTGTAGTTCCCCAGGTTTCCTTTTTTCCCTTTTTATGAATGGGAGTTATTTTTTTTCTCTTCCGGTCAGTGGGAACTTCACCAAACTGCCACAACTTCTCAGATATGATGGATAGTAGCTTACCAACTTTGTTTGCCAATTTCCTCAGGACCAATAGATGCACCTAATCAGGACCCATGGACTTGTGCACTTTTAGGTTCATTAGCTGGTCTTGAACCTGATATTCTCCTACAGTGGGCAGTCCATCATTCTTCCAGTCCCTGCCTTTGCCTTCCTGGGCACAGACCATGTGGCTGGAGCTCTTGTTGGTTACAACTGAGGCAAAATAGTCATTAAGTGCCTCAGCCTTCTCCATATCCCAAGTGATCAGGTCTCCCGTTTCCTTCCAGAGATGCCCCACAATTTCCCTAGTCTTTCTTTTATCACCGATGTACCTATAGAACTCTTTCTTATTGCCCTTGATGTCCCTGGCCAAATTTAATTCTAAAAGGGCTTTGGCTTCCCTAACTTGATCCCTGGCTGCTCAGATGATTTCTATGTATTCTTCCTAGGCTCTCTCTCCTTGCTTCCTCTGTAGGCCTCCTTTTTCTGCATGAGTTTGGCCAGGAGCTCCTTGTTCATCCATGCAGGTGGACTGACTTCCTCTTTATTGGGATGCATTACTCATGAGCTTAGAGGAGGTGATCCTTGAAGATTAATCAGATTTCCTTGGCCTTTCTTCCCTGCAGGGCTTTGTCCCATGGTATTCTACCAAGCAGGTCCCTGCAGAGGCCCAATTCTGCTCTCCTGAAGCCCAGGCTAGCAAGCTTGCTGTGCTCCCTCCTTGCTGCCCTAAGGATCTTGAACTCCACCAATTTATGGTCACTTCAGCCAAGGCTGCCCTTGAGCTTCACATTCCCCACCAGCCCTTCCTTTTTGGTGAGAAGAGGCCCAGCACAGCACCTATCCTACCTCTCAAAAACTTTTCTCCTGCTTCAGTTTCAGGATACAGTTCAATCTGCCAATTTCAATTAGGAAAGGACAACTGCCAATGAAGACTGAGACAAAGAAGTTGTTGAGTACCTCAGTCTTCTCTCAGCCTCAGTCTGCTCTCTCTGTTGTTTAATGATGCTCTTGATGGGATCACCTGGGTGGATCCTGGACCTGGTTCGTCCTCTCCCTGCCCCTTAGAGTCTCAATGGACCCTGTTAACAGCACCCGTGGCTGCTCACTCAGCTAGGTTACAGTGGGATTTTGCCTTGTCACTGAGGGCAGGCAGGTAACTGTTCCTCTGCAGCCCATGGTGTATCATAGTGGAGCAGATCTCCACACTGCAACCCATGGAGGAGGCCATGGTGGAACAGGTGGATCTGGCCTGAAGGAGGCTGTGGCCTATGGAGAGTCCCCTCAGGAGTAGATTCCAGGTCACAGCTGCAGCCCTTGGAGAGGAGTAGGTGATCATGCAGGAGTAGGTGATCTGGCAGGAGCTGCCAGCTGTTGGGAACCGATGCTGCAGCAGTCCTCTCCTGATGGATGGACCCCATGGTATGGACCCATGTTGGAGCAGTTCTGGAACACCTGTGGAAGCTCACATCAGATCAGCTCAGGAAGGATGGCAGCGTGTGGGAGGGACCCCACACTGGTCCAGAGGCAGAGAGTGACCATGAAGGAGAGCCAGATGATGAAGTGTTCTGGATTGACTGCAACCCCCATTCCCTGATCCCCTGCATCATGCAGGGAGAGGAGGCTGAAGAGGGTGGATTGGGGTGTGTGGGGGGTGGGGAGTTAGGTGGTTTTAGTTCACTTTTAGTTTCTCAGTGTTCTAGTCTGTTAGACTCACTGTTCTAGTCTGTTAGGCAATAAATCATATTAATCTCCCTATGCTGAGTCTGTTTTGCCTATGATGTTAATTGGTGATCACTTTTCTTGTCCTTATCTCAACACTTTTATTGAGATAACACCTAGCCCTTTTTAATTGTATTTTCTCCCCCTATTCCTCTGAGGGGAGGGGGAGTGAGAAAGTGGTGCGGTGGAATTTAGCTAGCTGTCTTTGTGAGACCACCACACTTCTTCAAGTAGGCTCTGCACCATCTAGACCTACTCATTTTTCATTCCCTGCATGGAAAATTGCAAGTGACTCCACTTCAGCTGAAGGCAGGGATGAGAGCTTTCCTCTAACACTGGAAATATTTGGTGGAATTGTCCAGAATTCCCTTTTGAGTCAATAGACAGATATCAGGTGTCTCAACTGAGATGCCTTGGCCTGCCATGACTGTGCACCAACTCTTGCTCCAGAAAGGCTCCCACAGGTCCTAGGTCACATTTCCACATTCCAGATGGTGAATCCAGCTGCCCAAGGAGGGCAGTGGTTGTCTCTGGGTGGGCAACTGAATCAAGCCCTGAATGAAGATGTTAGGCAAAGGAGGAAACATGCCAAAAAATTGGTGTTAAGTAACTTTATAAGTCTTCATTTTCAGATTTTTGAGGGTTGTCTAGTAATTCTCATAAAATGTTTCATAGTCCAGGGACATGGACACTTTCTCTCCTTCTATGTAAATATAGATTTATTCAGTTATTTCCAAAAATACATTTCATCCCAACACTTCCAATGGTCAAACAGTGTCTCAAGGACATGTTTATATTGGCACATTAATATTTCATAGCTAAATAGATCTGGGAGTAATGAAGATTGGACAGATGTGACATAGTCCAATCAGGAGCTAAGCAAGCTAACCTTTGGTACAGAGAAAACACTGATATGTTCTCCAGGAAGTTTTAGAACTAGTGCAAACACCAATAATAAAAGCAATAGTACAATGCCCATTTTCTTCATGATGATGTCCTAAGGTTCATTACTTTCATTCCTGCTAGTCACTCTTTGTTGGGAAAAACAAACAAACAAACAAACATAAATGAGCTAATGAGCTGCCATGTTTCAACAGAAGCCTCTTTTTTTTTTTTTTTTCCATTTCTCACACTATCTTTTTTGCTGTTAAGCACTGACTTTACCTGCTAACACTTTCCTCCTATCATCCTTGTTTATGAGCTAGCCAAATCTTTTTATTATATACAGTGTGACAACGCCAAGGCCCTCTAAGAGACAGACCTCAGCTGATACACAGAGGCCCAGGGCATAGCTGTATCATTAGAGTCCTTCCGCACTCAGCACCCAGAGGGTGCTGACCATGCCTAGGCCAAAGGTGGGCACCTGGAGGGGAGGCCCTTTGGTTTATGCATGATCTTTGCCAGGAATGCAATTCATCTTGCCAAATTTAAGGGGTTGGACTAAATCACCCAAACTGAATGATTCACATAAATTTGGTTATTTATCCAAGCCTCCATATGTGGGCCTGGAGACATCACAGTTGTGAACTGCAGCTCCCTCAAGCAGAAACTGTCCTGTGCAGAGGTGGATGAACACTTCCACTGGCTGTGCTCCTGCTTGTTCAGCCCAGGACATCATTGGTTTTGTCTTTTTTGTCCAATGAAAGCTAAGAACCACCTGAGATTTTTTTCTGCAGAGCTGCAGCCCAGCCAGGCAGTCTCCCACCTGTCGCTGTAAGGCTCTCATCCATCTTTGGAGCAGAACTGTGGGTGAATCTAACTCAAAGTTCTAAGAACTAAAGAATCTAAATCTACCCTCTTTTAGTTTAAAGCCATTACCCTGTCAGTCTGTGGGAATCCTATGTAGAATGGGGTAGGGAAAGATGATTCTCATGTCCACATCTTTTTTTTTGTTTTTTATTTTTTGAATTAGGGGAAAAGACACCACTGCAAATAGGCGTCCATCCCCAGCTGAGAGAAGGAAGAACAGTGACTGCTTCAGTCAGTTTCAAAGTCCATTCCCCTGGAGGCCCAGGGACTTGTCAAGAACTCCCCCTGCTGCTGAGCTGGGCCGGGCTCCTGGGCCCAAGGGGAGCTCCTGGCAAGCGGGCAGCGCTGCAGAGAGACAGCTCTGCCCAGGAGCAGCTCCTCTGCACAGCGCAGCAGGGCTGGGGGCACTGCCTGCAGGGGACAAGGGCGGCTGGGAGAAGGGAGGGAGATGTTAAAGGCAGTGTGGAGGGGGGCTGCTGAGAGCTCACTGCGGGAGAAATCTTCCCAGCCCTGAACAGGGTAAGTCTCTGGCAGAAGGGTACAGTAGATGAGTGTCCCCCAGGAGTCTTCTAAATCTGCCATATCCCATGGCTGATAGGACATGTCACAGTGTCTGTCCTGGCTTCTCTAGTGTGGAGTACGGTGGTATTACCTGGATAAATGATTACCTGCCAAAGCTGTCAGAAGGACAGAACTTGAGGGTTCCTTCTCCTGGGGCCAGCTGCAGGCTGTGCAGCCGGGGTGCAGGCAGGGGTGTCCAGGGCTGTGGTGCAGAGCAGGGCCCCTGCTGTGCCCTAGGGGCTGTGTGCCGGGGCAGGGCCTCTGCCACCTGCCAGGCTCAGCACTCAGCCTGCCCGGGGAGCTGCCCAGGGCACTGCGGGGAGAAGCTGTGGTGGAAGGACCCTCCCAGCAGGGCAGGGCAGGGTCCTGCTGGTGCCTAGATGCTGTTGCCTGGGGTAGGCTGGTCACAGCTCCACAGCACCCCCAGGACATCTCTGGGGTAGGTTCTTGAAAGGGAAGACCAAGGCATGGGCTACCTGAAGGGAAGGCACTCTCTGGAGTCTCTGATTTCACTTTCCTGCTAAGAAGAGAGTCGGGGATAGTAGTGGAGCTCTCCTCTCTTGTCACTTTCTTTTTCTCCTAGACCAGGTCCACGTGCCCACAGCTGCCCATGGAGGAAAAGACAGTCACAAGATAGGCAGACCTCTCTGAGCAAACACATTGACAGGCAACCATGCCCTGAGGCAGCAAACGTTCAACAGCAGCTTCCCCACTGAGTTCCTCCTCCTGCCATTCGCAGACACACGCAAGCTGCAGCTCCTGCACTTCAGGCTTTTCCTGGGCATCTACCTGGCTGCCCTCCTGGGCAACGGCCTCATCCTTACCGCGGTAGCCTGCAACCACCGCCTCCACACCCCCATGTACTTCTTTCTCCTCAACCTCGCCCTCCTCGACCTGGGCACTATTACCACCACTGTCCCCAAAGCCATGGCCAATTCCCTGTGGGACGCCAGGGCCATCTCCTGCCATGGACGTGCTATGCAAGCCTTTCTGTTAGTCTTTTAACTTTCAGCAGAATTTTATTGTCTCACCATCATGACCTATGACCTCTATGTTGCCATCTGCAAACCCCTACATTACAGTACCCTCATAGGTGGCAGGACTTGTGTCAAAATGGCAGCAGCTGCCTGGGGCAGTGGCTTTCTCAATGCCATGCTGCACACTGCCAATATATTTTCCCTTCCCCTCTGCCACGACAATGCCCTGAACCAGTTCTTCTGTGAAATTCCCCAGATTCTCAAGCTCTCCTGCTCAGATGCCTACCTCAGAGAAGTTGGGCTTCTTTTTGTTAGTGCTGTTTTAGCATCTGGGTGTTTTGTTTTCCTTGTGCTCTCCTATGTGCAGATCTTGAGGGCTGTGCTGAGGATCCCCTCAGAGCAGGGCCGGCACAAAGCCTTTTCCACGTGCCTCCCTCACCTGGCCGTGGTCTCCCAGTTCATCAGCACTGCCACATTTGCCTACCTGAAGACCCCTCCATGTTCTCCTCACCTCTGAATCTTTTTCTGACAGTTCAGTACTTGGTGGTGCCTTCAGAAGTGAATGCTCTCATCTATAGCATGAGGAACCAGGAGCTCAAGGATGCAGTGTGGAAAGTGATGACTGAATGTTTTTCAGAAGCAAAAAACTGAATTTCTTCTTCTGCATATCATTTATAATGTAACTAGTTACAGATGATGGTCTGTGTTTGTGTGTGTGTTTTTCTTAGATTTGCTTGTGAAAGTGTTGTCCACAAAGAAATGTTTTTTATCCCCTTCCTTTTCAGTACCTACCAGTCTCGTGTAAACAAGTAGCCATGCTCTGTTCATCTTTAAATAAACAAAATGATCCTGCAGGGACTTGCTTGCCCGAGATCCTTCCTCGGAGACCTGTGGTGGAGCTGCAGGGGCACTCGGCTGTGTGCAGAGGTGGAGGGGAGACGTGTCCTGGCACAGCAGCACTACCAGGGTGCACCTGTGATTGTTCCCTGTTCATGGCCAATACCCTCAGAGATGGTGAATTCACCTGCCTCTGTCCACAACATGCAAGAGGGCTGATGGCAGGCAGGCATCTGTCTGGAGGGAAGCGGGAGCAGCCAGGAGAGCCCAAGCGCTCAGCAGGGACAGTGCGTGCCAGGGAGTCAGTAGCAAGTGGAGCCCATAGAGCACGAGCATGTCCCAGGTGGAGCCACACAGAAACAAAGTGCAAGATCTGGGATGGAACAGGCAAAGGAGAGCTCTGCAACTCCAGGGAACACAGCAGGCATAGGGAAGGCTGTCTGCTGAATTGCTTGTTATACCTCTGGTGAAATTTCATAGACTGAATACAGTGAATCACCCCAAAACATATCCTGACATTGGCAATGAGTGGGACTCAATGATCCTTGTGGGTCCCTTCCAGCTCGGGCTATTCCATGAGTCTCTGACTCTGAAGAAGGCCGGCTATCTGTGCGCAACCGCCATGGCCAAAGAACCACTTGTGTGGGAGGCAGTCAGTGGCAGTGCCCCCCACCAGCTGGCTCTGCCTTCCCAGCCTGACCAGCACGTCCCTGCAGAGTGCCCCCACGGCCCCGTGCACCACAGCCCCCTCGCTCTGCAGAGCAGCACCGCCAGCTCGGGGGCTGTGGGCAGCATGGGCAGGGGCTGCAGGAATGGCTGCTCAGGCCAGCCCAGACATGGTGGCCTGGGCCAAGGCTGTGTGGGACATGGGGTGTCCCGGGAGCAGAGCAGGGTGCTGTGTGTGTGCAGTGGTGCTGCCTGAGGAGCCCCAGGGCCAGCAGTGTGGTGCTGTGCTGTGCTGGGGAGCGCGGCTGGCCTGGGGGGCTGCAGGCTGTCTGGGGGAGAGGAATCTCCTGCAGATGGCAGCAGCAGCAGGGACACTGCCACTGCCCTCCACTTCTCCATTTGCTGCTTTGGGGCCAGACCAGCCTGCTGGGCTGGGGAGGGGACAGGGAGATGCGGAGAGCTGGGGAGGGGCTAGTCTGGGCTGGCCTCCTGGGCGAGACAGGGAGGACCAGCAGAGCAGGGACTGGGCTGGGTCCTTGTTCTCTGGATGCCCTGGAAGATGCTGCCCCAAGGCAATGGTCCCAGAGCAGCCCCTCCCAACCCATTCCCAGCACTGGGCTCTTGGCCCAACTCACACAGATGGTTTGTTCCTCCACCGAGGGACACAGAACGACTGTCAAAAGTACATGTTTGCCTTGTCCATATAAGACTGCACTCAGTATGGGAGTGGTGAGATGAACCCAAGTGAGCATAAGTGCCCTAGGCTGTTCCCTAGGGGTGCCATGAAGTGAGACAGACAGTGTCTCAAAGTCACTTCCCTTTGAGGACAATATCCCCTGGGAAACCACATGACTGAAACAATGCCAGTAATGATGAAATATTCAGCTCTTACAATAGTTACAATAATAATCTGCCTCATTCTCAACTTTTCCCTAAAATGCTCATTCAGGGATTGATTCAGTTTTCCACACAGACGTGTCTAATTCTTCCAGGATGCCCTGGAGGAGCTGAAGATCTCACAGAGGAAATGTGAGTCAGGATGTGTGGTAGGCCTTCTGCAGCATGAGCTGGTTGGCAGGCAGAGTACCTGAGGGATTGTGCAGGCCATCCCCTGCACTCACTGCTCCTGGGGGGGCTGGGAAGAGGCCTCCTGAGCACAACAGCTCCTTGTAGCCCTGTGGATGCTGGCTGTGAGGTCACTTCTGTCCCAGCAGCTGGCTGGCCAACAGCAGGGAGGCAGAGCCTCTGAGGTCATAAAGGCCATCAGAAAGCTGCCCCCAACAGGGTGACACATTTGTGGAGGTCAGGGGAAATCTGGGAGAATAAAGCTAGGAGATCTGGGGGAGAGAAGAGGGTCTTGTCTAACAGAAAGGAAAGCTTTTGAAGAAGTGACAATGGTTCAGGTAAGGCTGATGGTTCTGCAGTATTCACTGGGAAAATAAAAAGTACCTGAAGCAGAACACCAAAGCTTCCCCCTAAGCCTCTGCACAATCCCTAACTCTGGAAAGCAAGATCTAATCCCTATGACCTAAACTGAACACATAATACTCAAATCTCTCATTCCTGCACTCTAGTCACCTAACTGAGGCAGTTTGGCTCCATGAGGCTGGGCAGGGTTTGGGAGAGCCTTGAGCAGTCGCTTGGTCTTGGAAGAAGCACGCGATGTGACACGGACCTGGTCAGGCCACAGGACTCAAGGATGAGATGGGTGGGGATGCTCTGCTGAGGTCAGCTGTGCCTCAGGATCTCAGGAGGCAGCAGGAGGCCCATGGCTATGCAGGTGGGTGTCAGGGCCTGATAGGCCACCTTCAGGCACATGGCTGGTACGTGTGTGTATTTCAGCTGTGAAGAAGAAATGAATAAGCTACTGACATGCGGGTGGCTTGAATATTAATTACGAGATGACTCCTGCCCTAGTACCTAACAGAGTACCTAACATCTCCTGCCCATTGACAAGCTGAAAGGCCATCAGCAGATGCATGGCCTTGGATGATGACAATGACCTTGCTTTTATGTGTTTTTTTGCTAGGCCACAAAGAGGGTGTCAGGTGGGCATATTCTTATAAGATGTCAATGGTGCCTTAGAAACTCCAAATCCAGTAGTAAGCAAATGGCTTTGGCGGGGACTGTGAGGTCACTTCTGCCTCTGGAGCTGATAGGCCAGCAGCAGGAGCATGGCTAGGCAAAGGACTGGGAGGTCCCATCTTTGTGAAGCAGCTGCCAGGTCAACCCTTGCCTCCTGGCTGGCAGATGGGCTTTTAGGCTCACATCTCCCAGCATCTCTCACAGGCCAGCAGAAGGCACCTGGCTGGCAAGGTGCTTGTGTGATGCCCTCTGCCCAAGTACCTGATAGGCCCATGCAGAAGTGCTCTTGGCTGTGGATTGTCAAGTCTCTTTCGCCTCAGTACAAGAGTGGAGAGCAGCAGGAATGTAGCTTGGTCATGTCCATCTGAGGAGCTGAAAGCCCAGCAGGAAGGCCACATGGCTTGGAAGATCATGGTGAGGTTCCTTCTGTCTAGTCAGATGACAGGCAACAAAAGGCTAATGGGTTAAGATGTCTGTGTGAAGGGTAGTTTCCAAGATGATGGAGCTTTTCTTGGTAGTTGGAAACAGCATGTGGGAGAAAAACTATGGAGTGTAGAGACATCAGTGAAGGCACAGAAATACCAAAGACAGAGCAAGGTGGAAAAGCAAGATGGGTGTTTGCAGCCAAGAGGGAAATGGGGCCAGGTGTGGGACAGCACAGGACAGCTGGTGGTGGAGATAAACAAGGGCACTGGCAAGGCCAGACTTAGCCAAGAAAACCAAGGTCTTGTCCCCTTGGCTGTGTCAGTTCTCTCTGCCACCAAGGCCTAGGAGGAGACATATTGCCCTCTTAGCATTGGGACCTCATCTCCTCTTTGCACCCCCTGAGTGAGGCCAAGAAGTGTCACACCACTGTCTTTCACTTGGTACTGCATACCCCACTGCCTAAAGAAGGGCCTGGAGCCCCACGTGAGGACAGGAGCCCTCTGCTCAGGGCTGGCAGCAGGGCTTGGCCTTTCTGCTTGATGAAACAAAGCCAGGATTTTCTCAGCCTCAGAGCCACCTGCCCAGTGCCTTGCCCTACCTGTAATCATGGCCTCAAATTACCTGCGCTAAGGAGTCCATGGGTCCTTGTCAATGTTCTGGGTCTGGCTGGGATGGAGTTAACTTTCCCTGCAGCAGCCCATACTATGTTGTGCTCTACACTTGTAGCTAAAACAGCACTGATATCACACCAGTGTTTTGTCTACATCTGTTCAATACCAGCACAGCACCAGGACTCCCTCCAACCCCCCAGGAGCCAGCTGGCTGGGAGTGGGTAAGAGGTGGGGAGGGGACGTCACCAAGACAGTGACTTTTTTATTATTTTATTTTATTTTATTTTATTTATTTTATTTATTTTATTTTATTTTTTTCCCAGCATACTTTCTTCTTCCCCTTTCCCTTTGAGGAGAAGAGAGAGAGTGGTTGTGATAGAGCTTGGCTGCCCACCTGAGTAAAGCCAACACATCAAATCATAGGGAACTTTGCCTGACTGCCATGAGTTTTCAAATATTATGGCGAGTGGCTTGGCAACTACATCAGCAATCAGATGAGCAATCAGATTGAGGCCCTGCTTCATGAACGTGGTCAAGCATCACTCCTTGGTGGGAAATTTCATTCCTTTTTCTCTGTGCTTCCACATGGCCTTTGCTTGTGTTCTTCCCCCCCCCCCCCCCCCCCCCCCCCCCGCTTTCCTTTTCCCTTTAGTTAAATTATTTTATTCTCCCTTAATAATAATTTTCCCTTAACAATTATTTTTCCTTTAATTAAATTATCATTGCATATATCCTTGTGGATGTGATGGAGTACAGCTGCCTAGCAAGGTAAAACCATTACAGTCAGTAATGGCTCTCAACGAGACCAATCATTGCTTTGAAAAACTTTGGGGTTTGACTTCTGACTTTGGTTTACAGAGGGATCTCATTAGTCTCCTCTCAGGAGTTGAAGTTCATTGGACTTTGCAGAAACTACACCTTGGGGCTTATTAAGACACAGAAATCCTTGAGTGTCTTTTAAGGAGGTCTGGACAGGTAGGAGAAGTCTGATCCTGTATGGACAACCTTGCTCCACCTTGCTCCACCTTCCACTTGCTTCACCTCCCAGCCACACCATTTCTCTCACTGGCCCCTTAGGACTTGCATCCCTTCTCCTGACATCAGACTTCTCCACTGATGTCTGCAGTTGCACCTTGTAGCTCCTTTGCCCCAACTCCCTCCTGCTTTCCTTAGAGAACAGGCTGCACACAGGTAGAGAAAAATGATTCCTAATTGCAAGCAAACTGAGGTATGATAAAGCTTAATAATCAATCAAACACACTGCTCAAGTGTATGCTAGGTCCAGGCTGTGTCCGATGAAGTTCACCTCCCACAAGGGATAGTCTTATGAGCATTTGATTTCAGCCAGTAGACATAAAAGTTTACATAAATGCACAGTTTGGGAGTTGACTAAAGGCACCATTAGAATACATAAAGCAAGGAGAAGCTTTGAACTCTGTGAAGTTTAAAGCAGCAAAAAGATCATAGAATCATAGAGTCATAGAGTTATTGAATCAAAGACTCTAAGATCATCTAGTCCAATGCCCCTGCCATGGGCAGGAGCATCTCTCAGTACATGAGGTTGCTGAAAGCCCTTTCCAACCTGACTTCGATCACTTCCAATGACAGGGCATCCATAACTTCTCTGGGAAACCTGTTCCAGTGGTGCACTACTCTCATCCTGCAAACTTTCTTCCTTATATCCAGTCTAAATCTAGGCACTTTCATTTCAAAAGCATGACCCCTTGTCCTGTCACTACAGACCCTGATAAAAAAACTTTGTCTTATAAGCCCCCTTGAAGTACTGAAAGTCAGCAATATGGTCTCTCTGGAGCCTTCCCTACTCCAGGTTAAACAAGCCCAACTCTCTCAGCCTTTCTATTTTAGCCCTATGATCATTGCTCTCCACTGTAGCCACTCTAACAGGTCTGTGTCTTTCTTGTACTGGGGGCCCCAGAATTGGATGCAGTGCTGCAGGTGGGGTCTCAAGAGAGCAGATTCAAAGAGGGGAATAACCTTCTTCGACCTGCTGGGTTCTTGTCTTTTCATGGAGCCCAGGATATGATTGGCTTTCTGGGCTGCAAGCTGATATTCAATCTTCAAACACCAATATCCCCATGTCCTTCTCAGCAGGGATGCTCTCAATCCATTCATTCCCCAATCTATATTGATATTTGGAATTTCGCTGACCCAGGTTCAGCACCTTGCACTTCTTCTTGTCGAACTTGAGGAGGTTGACATGGGACCACCTCTCAAATCTCTCCAGGTCTCTCTGGATGGTATTCCCTCCCACTGGCATACCAACTGCACCACTCAGCTTGGTGTCATCAGCAAAGTAGCTTAGGGTGTACTCAATCTCACCCTCCAGGTCTTTAATAAAGATATTATTAGTATAGGTCCCAGCACAGACCTTTGAGGGATACCACTCCTTATGGGTTTCCACTTGGACCTTAAGCCATTGACTAAAACTCTTTGGATGTTTCCATCTAGGCAATTCTTTTGTCCAGCTAACAGTCAATCCATCAAACCCATATTCTTCCAGTTTAGTAGCAAGTATGTTCAGGGGACCATATCAAAGCCCTTACAGAAGTCCAGGTACATGACATCAGCAACTTTTCCTTTGTCTGATGAGGAATATCAAAGAATAGAATATAATGAAGGAAATCCTTTACGCGTATAAATACATAAATGCTTGGAGTCATATATATATATATTGCTTGCTATAATGTCAGGGCCTATAAAGAATACATATGACATATTTCTATATATTTCTAATATATTGAAGGCTATCATATACCTTTGGTGTTACATATCAAACAATATTCTCACATTCAAAGAATAAATTGGCACCTTGAATGAGTAACCTAACCAAAGCTAGTACCTTCAATCAAAATTCCAGGGGTGATTAAATAAAGCTTTTTCCCCCTCTCTGTACCCCATGTCTCAGGGGCTTCCTTATACTGGTTTGCTCAGTGCCAGCTGGCAGCATCCTTCCTCAACACAGAGGAGAGGAGAATTGAAACACAGGGCTGCTTTAGCCCAATGGCATTCACAGTTTTATGACTGTATGCTTCTCAATTTCCAGCGAACACAGACTATGCAGAACTTTGACTAATGAAGATATTTCTCTGGAGGTTTCTGGAGATATAAAAGTTTTCTGAGGCCTCTTTCTCAGCTCATCAGCTGAGATTTCCTCCATAGGAGACAGCCAGGTGGGAGGCAGGAAGAGGAAAGGCTTTTCCAAAGTACTGAGCTGATGCTGCCCACTAGGGGGTCCTTGGCAACAGAATTAGGAGGGAAGGGTGGGGTCCAGCTGGAGGAGAGATAACATGCAGGTGGGAGTCTGTGAATAAAAACAGATGAGATATCCTGGACATTGGACATGCTGTACATTTCTGGGTCCATTTCTGAAACTTTTGGTTATCTGAAACCTCTGCATGGATCAGAAAAGCCTGACATAGGCCTTCAAAGTGACTGTCCCCCATTGGCGGTAGCCGCAGGAGTTAGAAAAGACATGGACTGTGAGTTCTGCCATGTGCTGCCTTGCAGGGTGCTGACAAAAGTGTTCTTTTCATTGAATTATAACCACCAGGATGAAGAGTTCAAATATCAGGCTTGGGCATGGGCACCCTGCACTTACATTTCAGTGTGAGGCTCCCAAGATAGATTGGGATGCATATCTCTTGTCCTTAGCAGCAGCAGCAGCAGCACAAACAACCGTGTCCACCAGGCCGCCCTCTCCTGCCTTTCCAGTTAGGGCAGAGGCAGAGAAATGCTTCTCCTGCAGTGGAAGTTCAACAATGCTGGGAAGAGTCATGGACACTTATTGCCCTTGGCTACCGGAGGAGGTTCCTGTGCACCTCCCATGCTGGAGAGAGAAAGCTTATCTGGAAGGACACATGGATTTCTCTGCTCCCTTCAGCTTCCAACAGGACAAACTCCTCTGCCTCAAATCTGAGGCTTTCTACATCCCATCTCCAGCTGTGCTCCTCTGGCTGCATCTCAAATCTTCTTCTCTCCTTGACATACATCTTCTTGGGCTGAGACAGGGACACCCACTGCCTTGCTCCAGACCCATTATCCCTGGAGGATCAGGCTTTCCAGCTCAGCCCTCCTTTCCCACTACAAAGCTTTTACCCAGTATACTGCGTCTGGCTGGACCCAGTTCATTTGGAGTTCATTTGGATGGAGTTCTTTCACTATGAACTGCTCAGTGCTATGCTGGGCCTCATTCTCAGCAGCAAAGAGAGGCTGGTGGGGAAGGCTCAAGGGCAGCCTGGACTGCAGTGACCATGAACTGGTGGTGTTCAAGATTCTTCAGGCAAGGAGGAGGGCACACAGTAAGCTCAAAACCCTGGACATCAGGAGAGCAGACTCTGGCCTTTTTACAGATCAGCTTGGTAGAGTACCATGGGACAAAGCCCTAGAGAGGAAAGGAGAGGGGCCCAGGAAAGCTGTTTAATCTTCAAGGATCACTTTCTCCAAGCCTAGGAGTGATGCATCCAAGCAAAGAGGAAGACAGACAAAAAGGCCAGGAGGCCTACGTGGATGATCAAGGAGATGCTGGCCAAACTCAAACACAGAAAGGAAGCCTACAGAGGGTGGAAGCAAGGACAGCTTACCTGGGAGGAATACAGAGATATTGTCATAGAATCACAGAATCATAGAATATCCAGAGTTGGAAGGGACCAAGGGTCATCAAGTACAACTTCTGTGTCTCCAAAGGACCAACCTAAAAAATTAGACCGTGTATCTGAGAGCATTGTCTGAACGCTTCTTGGCCCTGTCATGCTTGGTGCCTTGACCACTTCCCTGGGGAGCCTGTTCCAGTGCCCAACCACCCTCTCAGTGAAGAAGCAATTGTCCAAGCAGCCAGGGATCTAGTTAAGAGTGTTAAGGCCTTGATAGAACGGAATCTGGACAGGAAGGTCAAGGGCAACAAGAAGGGCTTCTATAAGTATGTCAGTGATAAAGGGAAGACTAGGGAAAACATGGACCCTCTCTGGAAGGAAATGGGAGAGCGGGTTACACAGCATATAGAGAAGGCTGAGCTACTCAATGACTTCTTTGTCTCAGTCTTCACTGGTAAGAGCTCTAGCCACACTGCCCAAGTCCCAGAATGCAAAGGCAGGGACTGGGAGAATGAAGAACCACCTATTGTGGTAGAAGACCATCTAAGGAATCTGAAGGTGCACACATCCATGGGATTGGGTAAGATGCATCCCAGAGTCCTGTGGGAACTGGCAGATGAAGTTACAAAGCCACTATTCATCACATTTAGGCAAAGTTTTTGTAGCAGGGGGCTGCAGGGAGGGCCTCTGTGAGAAAAATCCAGAGGCTGCCCCATGTTAGATAAGGGCCAGTTTCAGCTGGCTGCAAAGAGGCCCACAGCTGCTCAGAGCAAAGCCAATAAGCAAAGTTGTGTGCACCTCTGTGAGAGCAGATTTAAGAAAGGGACAAAAACTGCCTATAGGAAGCCCAGGCAGGATCAGTTTGGGAAGGATGGCATCCAGTGGGAGGGACCCCACGTTGGAGCAGGGGAAGAGAGTGACCATGAAGGAGTGGCAGAGATGAAGTGTTATGGACTGACCGCAGCCCCCATTCCCAGTTCCTCCGTGCTTCTCAGGGGGAGGACGTAGAAGAGGGTGGCTGGGGGGAAGATTTTTTTTTTTTTTACTGAGTCTGTTTTGCCCGTGACAATAATTATTGAGTGATGTCCCTGTCCTTATCTCAACCCAGAAACCTTTTTTCATCATATTTTCTCCCCATATTCTTTTGAGAAAGAGGAGTGAGAGAGCAGTTGTGGTGGAGCTCAGCTGCCCAGCTGATTGTGGTGGTGACTTTACCTCAAAACCTGGTAATGTTTGAAAGACATCATGCCTTATTTTTATACATTTTTTTAACCACAAGTTGGCACCTAGAAAGTGGCAGTGATGCATTGGCCTCTCACCTGCGGCTGCATCCCTGGGCCCATCTCCCTCCTCTGGTGCCCCAGGAACTTTCCAGTCACCCTGTCCAGAGACAGGATCCTCCCCAGGGTCAGAAACCTCCCTGGCATTGTCATAGCCATCTGCTGGGTCACCTCCAGGCAGGACAGGGATGTCTGAAAGTAGAAGGGAGCTGGTGGCAGTGAGACAGGACATCCTACAGAGCAGAGGATGGGAGGGTGTGCGGGGACACGGGGCTGACACGCTGCTGGTGTCACTCTTCATGGGAGGGTTAGAGTTTCTTTGCTCTCTTATGTATCTGTGGAAACCCTTCTTATTATTCTTTGCATCCCTAGCCAAGTTTCTCTCTAGTTGTGCCTTGGTTTTCCTGATCCTATCCCTAAACTTCCAGGCCATATCCTTGTAATTTTCCCACTTTGTATGTCCTTGCCTCCGCTGTCTTTGATTTTCATTTCTGTGCTTTAGTTTGATTAAGAGGTCCTGACTCAGCGATGCTGGTCTCCTGTCTCCCTTGCCTGATTTCTCCAATGCCTCAGGAAACATGGGCAATGCACTCAGGATACCCCTTTTGTTCCAGAGATGCTAGCAGGGAGGCCAGATCTTGTACAACATTCAAAGCATTTGTGAAAGGTTCACACATGTTTAGTTGAAGCCTCAAGAAAAGTGGTGTAAACCTAAGGAATAACCTGTTGGTACCATTATCTACAGGAAAAGAGAAACTCTGGGAACTGTGCAGAGAAGGGGGAGCAGGTTCTTGTTGACAGTACAAGATTCCTTGTGGTCAGTTTCTCAGTGCCTCCTGGCACTCATGGCTTACCAACTACAGAAGTGCCAGCACCTGATCTGATGATGGGAAGCAGACGGAGAGGGCCTTCAGAGAGGCAAAAATGAGGTGCTGACAAACAGGCAGTCTACAGACAAGTGAGGGGGGGCGTAGGGAAAATACTTCGTGTTGACCACAGGCCTCTGCACTGAAGAAATCCTTTCTTAATGAAGAGAAGAAACATAGGAGGCTACCTGTCATGTGATGATAGGCACGTTTACAGAGGGCCTCTGAGTCAGTCTGACTGCAGGGACAAGTCTATTACCTGCAGAAATAGAATGAATGCAAGCACTTGTGTACAACCATGATTATCAATGACAGAATGCCCCAAAGCACAACATTTGTCTGAGATCAATCAGAGATCACTTGTGGAGAGAGACAGGCACTTTATTTCTTCTTAATCACCACCAGTAGGATCAGTTTCTTCAGCGCCCCTTTGAGCTCCTGGTTCCTCATGCTGTAGATGAGGGGGTTCACTGCTGGAGACACCACTGAGTACAGAACTGTTATCACCAGATCCAAGGATGGGAAGGAGATGGAGGGAGGCTTAAGATAAGAAAACATGACAGTGCTGAGAAACAGGGAGACCACAGCCAGGTGAGGGAGGCATGTGGAAAAGGCTTTGTGCCGTCCATGCTCCAAGGGGATCCTCAGCACAGCCCTGAAGATCTGCACATAGGACAGCACAAGGAAAACAAAACATGCAAAGAGTAAACATGCAGAAACCACAATAAGCACTACTTCACTGAGGTAGGCATCTGAGCAGGAGAGCTTGAGAATCTGGGGAATTTCACAGAAGAACTGGTTCAGGGCATTGCCGTGGCAGAGGGGAAGGGAAAATGTATTGGCAGTGTGCAGCATGGCATTGAGAAAGCCACTGCCCCAGGCAGCTGCTGCCATTTTGACACAAGTCCTGCCACCTATGAGGGTACCGTAATATAGGGGTTTGCAGATGGCAACATAGCGGTCATAGGCCATGACAGTGAGAAGAAAATACTCCCCTGAAATCAAAAAAACAAGCAGAAAGACCTGGGCAGCACAACCTGAGTAGGAGATAGTCCTGGTGTCCCACAAAGTATTGGCCATGGCTTTGGGGAGAGTGGTGGAGATGGAGCCCAAGTCAAAGAGGGAGAGGTTGAGGAGGAAGAAGTACATGGGGGTGTGGAGGCGGTGGTCGCAGGCTACGGCTGTAATGATGAGGCCATTGCCCAGGAGGGCAGTCAGGTAGATGACCAGGAAGAGCCCGAAGTGCAAGAGCTGCAGATCCTGCATATCTGCAAATGCCAGGAGGAGGAACTCAGTGATGGAGCTGCTGTTGGACATTTTCTCCATGTGGACCCAGACAACTGTCCAAAAAGGAAAAGAAAGGGTAGAGTTAGGACAGACTTCCCTGCAAATAACAAAGCCATTTCTCATAGACTGTCTTCCCCGAGACACTCATCCTTTGTCCTTTTTTGCAAGACCGCTGTGCAGTTCCCTGCTGGAACTCTACTTTTGGCTGACTGAGAGTGTCATGAAGAGCTGGGCCACTGCCTGTAGACTCCCAAGGTGTTGGTTGTGTAATTCTGTGGTATCTGGAAGCAGTGGGATGCACGGGCCAGATCTGATATTCAGAATCTCCCAAGTGGAATCCCTCTGAACACAGAAGGGCTTGTCAGTATCTGCACCCCAAATTCTAAGATGGTTGCAGAAATAAGTTTCAGACATTTGTTTGTTTGTATTTTGGACAGCCCTTCGAGCCCCAATTTCCCCCACCACCATCACCTCCTCTGGGGAGTTTTCTTTGAAGGCAGAGATCATGAGCATCTGTGGGGCACTGAGGCACAACATCTGTGAGTCCTGACAGGTAAAAGATTTGCAGTGGTTTTGTGCAGGGTGAGGCAAGCTGGTTTGTCCACTGGCGTTTGCCCCAGCTGCCCCGTGCTTGCTCCTTCCTGCTGCGGAGGGGTATTACAGTCCTGTGTATCCCTGAGAAGAAACCAAACACCTCTGAGAGCACAGGCATCCACTGCAGATCACTGAGTGCCTCACCCTGCCTCCAGGTACCTGAGAAAGTTGTCAGCACCCCACTGCTAGCCAAGGAGTTCCTTTTACCACCCCAACAGCCTTTTCCTGCCCATAGCATTTCGGCACTTCTCCATCAGGTAAAACAGAGCTGCTATGGGAGGGATTGCAGTCTGGAGGGCAGCTCACAGCTTGGAAGGACATCTCAAGGACTTAGTCAGGTGTCCTAATGAGGATATATCTGATGAAGGGAGAGTAAGGTCTTTTCCCACCCCCACCAATGCATTGCTAGAGTCCCACAGTGTAAAGGAAGCCTGGGACACCACAGGGGCGTTGCTCAGGGGAAGGGATCTGCACTGCACGACATATCAAGAGGTGCCTGTATTGCCCTGACACAGGATTTTGGTTAAATATTTCGTCTTAGTGCCCGCCCTTCTCTGCTGCCTGGAGCTCTCCCTGCTGGGAGCTGCTTCTCTGTCCCCATGTCTGTGCCCTGCCATGGCTCACAGACCCCATGCCCTGTGCTCTGTGCGCAGCTCTGCCCTGCAGGCAGCTCCAGGGTCAGGGAACAGCCCAGGGGCATCGCCACCTGTTGTGGTTTAGCCCTGCAGGCAGCTCAGCATCATGCAGCCATTCGCTCACTTCCCCACAGTGGGATGGGGGACAGAATCAAAAAAAAAAATCCTAAAACTTGTGGGTCAAGATCAGGGCAGTGTAAGAGGGGAATAAAAACGAAAAAAAAAAAAAAAGAAAAAAAAAAGGGAAAAGGACATGCAGAACAAGTGATACACAATGGAATTGCACACCACCAACTGATGCCCAGCCAGCTTTGTGTAAGCACTGCTCAGCACAGTGTGTTATCAACATTCTTCTCATCCTAAATACAAAGCATAGCACCATAACAGCTACTAGGAAGGAAACTAACACTACCCTAGCCAAGAACAGGACACTACGTTTGTATGCAGCTCACACAGTCCCTGATGAAACTGGGAAGGTGATGTTTGTCTTGACTGCAGGCTGTTGGTTGCTGAGGTTCCTCACAAACCTCAGGGTGATGCTTTAGGAATCTGAGCCCTTCCTCTAAACCTGACATCTCTATTTGCGTTCCTATCAGCATGAACAAGCAAAACGCTGAAAAGAGCTCAAGAAAGGCACAGACTTGAGCAGGACATATCTGCCTTGATCATATTCATGAACAGTCCCCTCCAGAGATGTTTGGGCTGTGCCATGGAGCTGTGAGCAGCCTACCCCAGGCAACAGCCTCTGGGCAGCAGCAGGATCCTGCCCTGCCCTGCTGGGGGGGCTCCTTCCACCCGCAGCTTCTCTCCACAGCTCCCTGGGAAGCTCCCCAGGCAGGCTGAGTGCTGAGCCTGGCAGGCGGCAGAGGCCCTGCCCTGGCACACAGCCCCTAGGGCACAGCAGGGACCCTGCTCTGCACCACAGCCCTGGGCACCCCTGCCTGCACCCCGGCTGCACACCCTGCAGCCGGCCCTGTGAGAAGGAACCCTCAAGTCCTGTCCCTCTGACAGCTTTGGCAGGTAATCATTGATCCAGGGAACCATCCCTGTCCTCTGCACTAGAGAAGTCAGGACAGACACTGTGACATGTCCTATCTGCCATGGGATATGGCAGCTGTAGAAGAACCCTCTAGGATACTGCATCTGCCTTTCCCTCACACAGACACTTACCATGTTAGAGCTGGGAAGATTTCTCCTGCAGTGAGCTCTCAACATCCCCCCACTCCACACTGCCTTTAACATCTCCCTCCGTTCTCTCAGCCTCTCTTGTCCCCTGCAGGCAGTGCCCCCAACCCTGCTGTGCTGTGCAGAGGAGCTGCTCCCAGGCAGAGCTGTCTCTCTGCAGCACTTGCCAGAAGCTCCCATTGGGCCCAGGAGCCCGGCCCAGCTCAGCAGCACAGCTCCAGCCCAAGTCCTTGCTGTCTCTGCTCCCTCAGTCTCCCTTGAGACGTCACTGGGCCTCCAGGGGAACTGACTTTGAAACTAAAGCGTTCGCTGATGTTCCTTCCCTCCACCAGGGAAGGAAACTCTTTTCCAGCACTGTCATTCCTCATATCAGAAAAAGTATGAGGTCCAAGAATCAGCTTTGTGTGTCACGGTTTTAGGCAGGGACACCCATGCAAAGACAGGAAGGGATCTTGCCTTGCCCTGCTGACGGAAGGGTTTCAGCTGAATCAACCAAGGCATCTCCTTCTTTGTTTGCAGTCCAGAAGGGGGCTCAGCTCTCTTCCATGCCTCACACAAGCCCACAGGAGTTGCGATTCCTCTTGCCTTGGTTCAGGTGGGCATAAACCAGACATCTGCATGTAAGCTGCTTGTCTCAGCTCCAGGCACATTGAATGGAGATGGAGGCCGGGAGGGAGATGTTCACTTGCAGACATGGCCTTGAACACCTCCGGGGATGGCACTCCAAGAACCTCCTAGACTGCTTCCTCAGGGCTGTATTGTATTTCCAGCATATGTGCGGGAAGTTAAAGTCCCCCAGTGACAACAAGCGCTGGTGATTGCGTGACTTCAGCCAGCTGCTATGGCACAAAGCTGCACCAGAGGAGTTTCAGACTGGAAATTAGGAAAAATTCAAACACTGGAACAGGCTTCCTACTGACCTGGTTGATGCCCCAGGCCTGTCAGTGTCCAAGAAGCATTTGGACAACGCCCTCATACATAGTCTCTAACTTTTGGTTAGCCCAAAAGAGGTCAGGCAGTTGAACTGGATGACCTTCGAAGGTCCCTTCCAACTGAACTATTCTATTCTATTCTATTCTATTCTATTCTATTCTATTCTATTCTATTCTATTCTATTCATCCTAGTCATTTCATTTCATTTCATTTCATTTCATTCTTCACAGGAGAGGTGCTCTAGCCTTCTGATCATCTTTGTAGCCCTCCTCTGGACTCATTCTAACAGGTCCACATCTTTCTTTTTCTGGGGGCCCCAAACCTGGATGCAGTACTCCGGGTGGGGCCTCACAAGGTCAGAGTAGAGGGGGACAATCACCTCCCTTGATCTGCTGGTCACACCTCTTTTGATGCAGCCCAGGATTCACTTGGCCTTCTGGGCTGGTGACTCACGTCGAGCTTTTCGTCTACCAGAACCCCCAAGTCCTTCTTTGCAGGGCTGCTCTCAATGAGTTCTCCCAGTCTGTACTCCTGTCTGGGATTGCCCTGACCCAGGTGTAGTATCTTGCACCTGGGCTTGTTGAACCTCTTGCGGTTTACATGGGCCCATTTCTCAAGACTGTCCAGGTCCCTTTGAATGACATCTCTTCCTTCTGCTTTATCAACTGCACCACTCAGCTTGGTGTCATCTGCAAACTTGCTGAGGGTGCACTCAATCCCATCATCTATGTCATTGAAGAAGACACTGAAAAGCACTGGTCCCGAGATAGACCCCTGAGGGACACTGCTCATCACTGGTCTCTACCTGGACATAGAACTATTGACCACCACTCTCTGGGTGTGGCCATCGAGCCAATTCCTTATCCACCAGATGGTCCACCCTTCAAATCCATATCTTTCCAATTACGAGATTAGGATGTTATGTGGGGCTGTGTCAAAGGCCATACAGAAGTCCAAGTGGATAACATTGGTCGGTCTTCCTTTGTCAACTGATGCAGTTACTCCATTGCAGAAGGCCACCAGACTGGTCAGGCACGATTTGCCCTTGGTGAAGCCATGCTGGCTGTCCTGGACCACCTCCTTGTCCTGCATATGCCTTAACATTGCCTCCAGGAGGATTTATTTCATGATCTTGCCAGACACAGAGGTGAAGCTCACTGGTCTGTAGTTCCCCGGGTCTTCCTTTCTACCCTTTTTAAAAATAGGAGTGATGTTTCCCTTTTTCCAGTGTACTGGGTCTGGCTGGGATGGAGTTAACATTCCCTGCAGGAGCCCATACTATGCTGTGCTCTGCACTTGTAGCTAGAACAGCAATGGTATCGCACCAGTGTTGTGTCTACTGCTGAGCAGTGCTGGCACAGCACCAGGATTCCCTCCAACCCCCGCAAAAGCCAGCTGGCTGGGAGTGGGTAAGAGGTGGGGAGGGGACATCACCAGGGCAGCTGACCTAAACCGACCAAAGGGATATTCCATACCATACGACGTCACACTCAGAAATAAAAGGTGGAAAAGAGGATGGAGAGGGGAGGGGTGGGCTCTTATTATGAAAATGTCTTTCCTCCCATGGGGAGGTTATGCATATTGAGGTGCATCACTTGTTGATGGGCAGTAGAGAGTGATTTATTTTCTCTCTCTGTGGTTCCACGTGGCATTTTTTTTTCAGCCTATGTTCTTCATTCCCTTTCCCTTTCAGGAGGAGGAGTGAGAGAGTGGTTGTGGTAGAACTTGGCTGCCCACCTGAGTAAAACCAACACATCAAGTCACTGGGGACTTTGCTTGACTGCCATGAGTTTTCAAATATGATGGAGAGTGGCTTGGCAACTACATAAGCCAATTCCCTCAGGACGTCGGGATGCATAATGTCTGTAAAAAATTATTTTTGCACAGAAGGAAAGTGTTGGTACATCTTGCTGGCACGTGTCCATGAACTATGAAAAAAAAAATCAGGAAAATTTGTAGACCTTAAAAATTCTGAAAATGAAGACTTCTTACACACCTATCACAACACTTTTTTTTTTTTTTTTCTTTTTTCTTTTTTTCCCATTCATTTCAACTTTTGCCTAGCATCTTCATATATGGCTTGATTCAGTTGCCCACACAGAGGTAGCCACTGCTTCCAAGATATGTTGCTATTAAACAGTCATCTTTTTGGCATATATTTCAACCTTTGCTCAACATCTTCAGTCAGGGCTTTATTCAGTTACCCTTCCAGAGAGACACTGCTCTCCTGGGCAGCTGAAGCCCTCCAGTGGGGCTGGGGAATGTGACCTGGCATGTACAGGCACCTTTCTGCTGGAGCAGGAGATGGTGCAGAAGCAGGGTATGCCAAGACATCTCAGTTGAGACAACTGATTTCTCTCCTTTGACTAGAAAGAGAAGTCTGGACAACTGAATGAAAGGTGTGGTCTGTTAGAGGAGATCACACTCATCCTTGCTGGCATTGGAGTCACATATTATGTACCATGCAGAAAATGAAAAATGAGTGGATCTAGGTGCTTCAATCTTCCTGAATACTTTCCTGTAACCCATGTATGCTGGGATTAGCGCAGACTTGGCTATTCAAAATCAGGCATCTGATTCAGTTTCTCTCTTTCCTTCCCTGAATCAAGGCAGCTCATGCCTTCAGCACGTGACTTACTGCATGCCAAGAGTGAATATCCACATAGAGAGTCCAGGGCAGGGGGTGTTTTAGGGGTCTTGGGATCTGTGCTTGAAATAAAAAGATCTTTTCCATTCATCAAATGTTTTCTAATTTGGAAAGTGGACTTGAGAGAAGGTAGTGTGACCTTCATCTTCTGCAGAGGAATGTCTTGTGTTCTTTTATTGAACTAGGCCTGCCTTTGTTTTTGATTGTTGTTGTCTGGGTTTTGGTTGGGACAGAGTTAATTTACTTCACAGAGGTTACTGAGGGGAGACCTCATCGCAGTATACAGCTTCCTCATGAGAAGGAGTGGAGAGGCAGGCACAGATCTCTATTCTCTGGTGACCAGTGATAGGACCTGAGGGAATGGCTAGAGGCTGTGACGGGGTGGTTCAGGCTGGATATCAGGAAAAGGTTCTTCACTGAGAGGGTGGTCAGCACTGGAAAAGGCTTCCCAGGGAAGTGGTCATGGAGCCTTCCAGAGTTCAAGAAGTGTTTGGACAATGCTCTTAGATACATGGTCTGTTTTTTTTTTTGGGTGGTTCTTTGGGGACTAAGGACTTGGACTCGATAATCCTTGGGGGTCCCTTCCAACTTGGATATTCTATGATTCTGTGTTAAAGGAAAATCATGCATGGAGACTTGGCACGTTTTAGGGAGTTTTGCACGTTGAAGAAGCCCTCTGGTGCCAAGTTCCTGAACTGCAGCTACGGAAAAACCAAACAAGCCTCTGAAGAAGTAAAAGGCAGGAGCAAACCTCCAAGTTTCTGAGGCCGTTGGTGGACCACACTGAGAACCATGACTGAAGAATGAGAAGAATGACCAGACAAGGTGCCTGTCCTTGGGGTCACTGCACATCTCAGCACTGAAATGCAAATCCTCCTTCTGCTGCTGCCTCAACATCACACCTCCACCTATTTCACTTCAACATGAACCCCTGCTCTCCCTGGTATCTCAGCTCTTCTTCCTGCTTTTAACACACTCACTGCTACACAATCACTTTGCTCTCCCTGCAGTCTCCTGAGGCTCACAAACCCTGCCCTCTTCCCCTGCAGTAACAGGCCAGGACTGCAGGAAGTTCATGCATCCTTCAGGCTCATGGACATTTCCTGGGGTCCATCCAAGTGTGGGGTGCTAATGGAGGGGAAGAGAGCAAGGTCGGCTCATGGGGAATGGCTGAGCACAGCCAGCCACAGCAGTGGGCATTCCTCATCTCCTAGGCTGAGGCACACACACAAGATGGAAACATCTCTGTCATTCCTGACTTGCGCTGCAGGGGCCTTCCTTCCTGCTACATTCCCAGGACAAACATTACCCTCCACCCACAGACGCCAACTGCTTTCCATGCTAGAGCTCACACATGCTTGTAAGGACTTCCCAGACCGTCACTCATCACCTCGTTTCTCACTGCTGTCCCCTGACCCTCTCTCCCAGCCCTACACACTGCAATCACAGTCTCAGGGCCACTCTGCACAAGAGGCTTTTAGCTTCCCATCTCTTCCTGGTGCTCATTACAATCTTCCTGGTTCCTGCCAGAGCTCCTGGTGAGATTTCTTTTCTACACCATGGCCTTTCTGACAAGTTTTTGTGACATTTTGGTGGGTTTATCTGATCACAGAGAAGGTAGTGACAGGAAAGCAGACAATAAATCACAACAGATGCTGAGACAAGTGCCAGTAAGAACCCGATGACCTTACCCCAGGCCTGTGGCTTTAGAGCAAGGAGTCTCTCCTGAGAAGGGGATCCATCCCCTGCCAGTCGCTGCAGAGGGAAATCAGCAGAGTCCGGTGCCACCTGAAGAGATGAAGGGCGACCTCTGCAAGAGCACCCTTCATCTGAACCTGGTAGATATGTACTTGGAGATGGGGCTTCATGTCTCACATTGCAACCACTCCTTTAATTGACATTGCTCAGAGTGGATACCACAGGGATAGTCTGCTTCATTGCAGATGTTTAAATGTAGGCAGATTCATGCTTTTATTCTGTAGGTACTGAAACTCCTAGGGAAATCAGAAGGACACCTGGAGGAGGATTGAAGGATTCTTGACAGAAGCCTCACCAGGTTTACATTTAAAGAAATGGGATGCCTGAGGGCAAGAGAAGGAAGCTTTGGGCACTGTCCTGGGATTTGGGAAGTTGAAGCATGCTCCCCTCTCCCCAGTACCCTTCCCTCCTCAGTGAGCTGTGTGAGAAACTCTGCCAACCAGTTCTGGACTCACAGGCATGTCAGGGAACTTGTGTCACACTGCAGCCAGTGCTGTCCTGCCAGCTCAGGGTTGGAGCCTCCACTCAAGTCCAAACCATTTCAATTCACTCTACCTCCAGCTTCCCTCAGACACTGGCTATTGTGTGACTCAACTGTCCTGGCTCTCCAGGCAGCATGGGCAACAGTTTGATGCTTGAACTGGAACTTTTCGCCTTGCTGGGAATGTGAATGCAGCAAGCTCAAGCCAGGAGGTCCAAAAAACCACAGCTTCCCATGTGGCCATTTAACAACTACATCCCATAGGCTGTGGGACTTTCTCTTTACTAACAGAGAAGTTGTGAATCCAGATAACACAGCTTTACTTATTTCTCCCCCTCTCTTTGTACCTAGGCTCTCAGCATTTATGTACTTCCTCTGCTTTGACACTTTGAAACTGTCTTTCAAAAACTGTCCCAGTATGTTTCTTTCTTTCTTTTTTTTTTTTTTAACCAAATGAATATTCAGAATCAAAGTGGGTTGTGAATCTTTGGTGAACCTTGCCATTCTCAAACCTTTGACTAAGTCACTATTTCTATTGTAGCAAATTCTATTGAAATCATTCTGTTACATTGGCTGACGATTAAATGCTGATTCAGTGCAGTTAAAAATCCTACAGTCTAACCTTGTTATTTACTCTAAAGGTATAAAATAAGTCCTAAATATCTGCTGCATTCAAGTTGTGTAAAATTGAATTCCGTGACACCCGCCTAGGAGCTAGACACCCTGTTGGGCACAAGCCTGGGGCGCTCCTTTTCCAGTCTTTCTCCATCCTCTGGGGGTTTGTCTGAGCAGAGGATGTCACCCAAAGACTTGCCTTCAGAAGGTTTTGTGATCCTCTCCTGCTCAGCGTGTCCACTTCCAATGGGTTAGCGGCTGGACCCGAGACATCAGGAAACAGCCTTTCCTGCCTCGGTCCTTTGCAGAGCCAGCTTCCCCAGCAATGGTGATGGCCTGTGCTCCCACAGGAGGGGGCAGCTTGTGACTTTTGCACGTGGAAGGCTGCTCTGTTTCAGTACAACTCTCCACTCCAGGGACCTCAGAGCATCAGACTTTCTTGAAGCCTCATGCTGTGGACCCAGTTGAGCCATAGGTGCTTGAAAAAGACAGCGTGAGAAAAACCAGGCCAGCCCCTTTGCAGACTGCCCCCTGGAACCCAGTGACCAAGATGGCATCAGACTCATCTTCTTGGCAGCTCTCCACTGTTCCCATTGCACCAATACCCTCTGGATCACTCCAGAACCTGTGGGGAATGCATACTCTTTCCTGGTGGTGGCTGTGGCTCTTCTCAGCTCACCAAGAGCTTGTGTTCATTCCCCAGAGACTGAAGTAGGCTTCCAGTCCTGGTGGGATCCCTGCTGGGAGCTGCAGCTGTAGCAGAGAACCCCCAGCAGGCTGCTCCAGGCTCCAGTCCTCCTCCCTTGGCCCCCTCCTGCCCCTTCCCTGGGATCCTCAAAAACTTGATCTCTGATGTCCTTGCGGCTGGCCCCAAGCCAGCCCTATCCCCAGGGCCGTGTCTGGCAGGCTGGCAGGGGGCACATCAGCCTGCCCCCTTCACCCTGCCCAGGGCCATTGGGGCTGGGCCTTGCTGGCTGGTGCCAACACAGGGGTGCCATGGCCCTGCTGCAGCCCCACCTACCTCTTTTGGGCCCAGCGTGGTCCTGAGGAGGAGGAAGGCGCTGGGGGCTGCTGGCCATGGAGAGCAGCTCCATGCAAAAGCATGTTGATCTTTTGATCTGGCACAAGCTGAAACTGAGTCAACCGTGTGCCCTGTGAGTCAAAGGAGCCACATGTATCCTGGCCATGTCAAGCACAGTAGAGCTAGCTGTTCAAGGAGAGGGCTTGTCCCACTGTCCTGTGTGCTGGTGTGGCCCTCACCTTGAGTCCTGTGTGCAGCTTGGGGCACCACTGGAGAAGAAGGACATCAACCTTGTCTTGTGGCTTTTTTTTTTTTTTTTTCTTTTAATTGGTTGAAACAGAAGTGCTGAGATACTAACAGACCAACTCCTGTTCTGAACGCTGCCATCAGAGTGGTTCCAAAGAATGGAACGAGTCCAGAGGAAGGCCATGAAGATAATAGAGGGCTGGAACACCTCTCCTATGAAGAAAGGTTGAGGGAACTGGGCTTGTTTACCTTGGAGAAGAGAAGGCTTTGGGGAGACCTCATTGCAGCCTTCCAGTACTTGAAGGGAGCGTATAAACAGGAGGGGGAACGCCTGTTTATATGTGTTGGTAGTGACAGGACAAGGAGGAATGGTTTTAAAATAAGACAGGGGAGATTTAGGTTAGATATTAGGAAAAACTTTTTCATTCAGAGGGTGGTGAGGCACTGGAACAGGTTGCCCAGAGAGGTTGTAGATGCCTCATCCCTGAAAGCACTCAAGGCCAGGCTGGATGTGGCTCTGGGCAGCCTGCTCTAGTGGTTGGCAACCCTGCCCAGAGGAGGGGTGTTGAAACTAAATGATCTTTAAGGTCCTTTTCAACCCAGCCCATTCTACGATTCTATGATTCTATGATTCTATCAGTATGGTGACAGGCACTTTATATATATATATATAAATTTAAACATATTTATATACATATACATATACAAATTTATATATGTATATTAATGAGATTGAGAGGGTCTGTTCTCTGCCTTTGTTCTCTGGACACCCTTGGAGATGCTGCCACAGAGCAATAGTCACAGAGCAGCCCCTTGCGACCACTGTTCCCAGCACTGGGCTCTCACCCAGCTGAAACAAGTAGTTTCTTCTTCTGCAGAGGAACGCCAAATGACTACATCCAAAGACCCTGTTTGCTGTGTTCACATGAGACTACACATAGTATTGGTGTGGTGAAATGAGCCCAAGTGCCATAAGCTATTCCCTAGGGGTGTCATCAAGTCCTGTGGGACAGAGAGTGTCTCAAGGTCACTTCACTTTGAGGGTACTATCCACTGAGAAACAGCCTGAATGAAACAATGCTAGAGATGATTTCAGCTACTACATAGGACTTGTGCAAAACATTTGACATTGTCTCACATGACATCTTTGTCTTTAAATTGGAGAGACAGGGATTTGATGGATAGACTGTTTGGTGGATAAGAAATTGAAGGGATGGTCACACTCAAAGTGTTGTGGTCAGTGGCTCAATTTCCAAGTGGAGAGTACTGATAAAAGGTGTTCCTCAGGGTATTGGGACTGGTATTATTTAATATCTTTGTTGGTTAAATGGACAATGGGATTGAGTGTATCCTCAGCAAGTCTGTTGACACCAAACTGTGTGGTGCTGTCGACTCACTGGAGGGAAGTGATGCCACCTAGAGGGACCTTGACAGGCTTGAGAGGTAGGCCCATGCAAACCCCATGAAGTTCAACAAGGCAAAGTGCAAGGTCCTGCATCTGGCTCAGGGCAATCCCAAATATTAGTACTGAGTGGGCAATGAGCGGATTGAGAGCAGCCCTGTGGAGGAGTTGAGGGTACTGGTGGATGAAAAGCTTGACATGAGCCATCAGTGTGCACTTATATCCTAGAAAGCCAACCATATCCTGGGCTGCATCAAAAGCAGCATAACCAGCTGGTTGAGAGAGCGATTCTCCCTCCTCTATTCTGTTCTCAAGAGACCCCATCCACCTGGAGTAGATAATCCAGCTTTGTGGCTGCAACGCAGTAGACACATTAGACTTAGGACATTGTACTTATAGAGTGGGTCAGGAGGAGAGCCACAGAAATGATCAAAGGGCTGGAACACCTCTCCCATGAAGACAGGCTGAGACAGCTGGGCTTGTTTAGAAGAAGAGGACTCTGAGGGAAACTTTCATCAGGCCTTCCAATACTTAAAGGGGGCTTAAAAGAAAGGTGGGGAGAGACTCTTTCCAACTCCAACTAATTTGTAATTTGTTCGCTCTAGAATGCCTGGAAATGTTTCTGAGAACTTTTCTGTAGTATCCCTGCACCAGTTGTGCTCCAGGTTCCCATAGGGCAGAGCCTCATTTTGAGAATTACCCCACTCACAGGGTAACCTCGAGGAGCAGGGAGGAGCTCGAGGAGCACCTCGAGCTAAGGAGAAAAAAGAGGGTTTATAATCTTTGGAAAAGAGGGCGGGCCACTCACAAGGACTATAAGGATGTTGCGAGGCTGTGCAGGGACAAAATTAGAAAGGCCAAAGCTCATCTGGAGCTCAATCTGGCTACTGCCATTAAAGATAACAAAAAATGTTTTTACAAATATATCAACACAAAAAGGAGGACTAAGGAGAATCTCCATCCTTTACTGGATGCGGGGGGAAATTTTGTTACAAAAGATGAGGAAAAGGCTGAGGTACTCAATGCCTTCTTTGTCTCAGTCTTTAGCGGCAAAACCAGTTGTTCTCTGGATACCCAGTACCCTGAGCTGGTGGAAGGGGATGGGGAGCAGGATGTGGCCCTCACTATCCACGAGGAAATGTTTGGCGACCTGCTACAGCACTTGGATGTACGCAAGTTGATGGGATCCACCCAAGGGTACTGAGAGAACTGGCGGAGGAGCTGGCCAAGCCGCTTTCCATCATTTATCGGCAGTCCTGGCTATCAGGAGAGGTCCCAGTTGACTGGCGGCTAGCAAACGTGATGCCCATCTACAAGAAGGGCTGGAGGGTAGACGCGGAGAACTATAGGCCTGTTAGTTTGACCGCAGTGCCAGGGAAGCTCATGGAGCAGATTATCTTGAGTGTCATCACGCAGCACTTGCAGGGCAACCAGGTGATCAGGCCCCGTCAGCATGGGTTTATGAAAGGCAGGTCCTGCTTGACGAACCTGATCTCCTTCTATGACAAAGTGACACGCTTAGTGGATGAGGGAAAGGCTGTGGATGTGGTCTACCTTGACTTCAGTAAGGCTTTTGACACCGTTTCCCACAACATTCTCCTCGAGAAACTGGCTGCTCGTGGCTTGGACTGGTGTACGCTTCATTGGGTTAAAAACTGGCTGGATAGCCGGGCCCAAAGAGTTGTGGTGAATGGAGTCAAATCCAGTTGGAGGTCGGTCACTAGTGGAGTCCCCCAGGGCTCAGTACTAGGGCCAGTCCTCTTTAAGATCTTTATCGATGATCAGGATGAGGGGATTGAGTGCACCCTCAGTAAGTTTGCAGATGACACCAAGTTAGGTGCATGTGTTGATCTGCTTGAGGGTAGGAAGGCTCTGCAGGAGGATCTGGATAGGCTGGACCGCTGGGCTGAGGTCAACTGTATGAAGTTCAACAAGGCCAAGTGCCGGGTCCTGCGCCTGGGGCGTAACAACCCCAAGCAGCGCTACAGGCTGGGAGATGAGTGGTTGGAAAGCTGCCTGACAGAGAAGGACCTGGGAGTACTGGTTGATAGTCAGCTGAATATGAGCCAGCAGTGTGCTCAGGTGGCCAAGAAGGCCAACAGCATCCTGGCTTGTATCAGAAACAGCGTGGCCAGCAGGACTAGGGAAGTGATTGTCCCCCTGTACTCGGCTCTGGTGAGGCCGCACCTCGAGTACTGTGTTCAGTTTTGGGCCCCTCGCTACAAGAAGGACATGGAGGTGCTCGAGCGAGTCCAGAGAAGGGCGACGAGGCTGGTGAGGGGTCTGGAGAACAAGTCTTATGAGGAGCGGCTGAGGGAGCTGGGATTGTTCAGCCTGGAGAAGAGGAGGCTCAGAGGCGATCTCATCGCTCTCTACAGGTACCTTAAAGGCGGCTGTAGCGAGGTAGGGGTTGGTCTATTCTCCCACGTGCCTGGTGACAGGACGAGGGGGAATGGGCTAAAGTTGCGCCAGGGGAGGTTTAGGTTGGATATTAGGAAGAACTTCTTTACTGAAAGGGTTGTCAGGCATTGGAATGGGCTGCCCAGGGAAGTGGTTGAGTCACCATCCCTGGAGGTCTTTAAGAGATGTTTAGATGTTGAACTTAGTGATATGGTTTAGTGGAGGACTTGTTAGTATTAGGTCAGAGGTTGGCCTAGGTGATCTTGGAGGTCTCTTCCAACCTAGATGATTCTGTGATTCTGTGATTCTGTAGAAACACCAGCAAGGCCTCAAAACATATGATTGTCATGCACTCTGACTGTGCAGTCCATCCCCTTCTTCCCTGAGCCAGAAGGGACCTCTGGAGATGTCCACTACCATCATCTTCTCTGAGCAATGATAGCTTTACAGGTAGATAAGTTAGTCAGTCTCCAGCCCATGACCCAGGCTGATCCACTGTCTTGGTGTCTGTTCCTCCAGTATAGACACTGACACCAGCAGGAGGATGGAGCTGGTAAAAATTTCAAAGATCAGCTCCCCTTGGGCAGTAGGGAATGGCCATTCCCATGCTTCTCAGAAGTGGCCCCCAAGCTGGTGGTGCTGCTGTGCAGAGCAAATGGGCTGTGGTGCTCTGGGGTGAATCTGCATGGCCGTACTGGTCAGGGTGGGAAACAGACTCAGCCAGGTCCAGATCACTGGGTTGGACCAGGCAGAGGTACTTCACGAAGGGCGAAATAAATCACTCCCCAGCTTCCCTTCCCTCTGCCTCCTAGGTGCTTCTCTGAGACTGCAGAGTTGCAGGTTCCCTGTGAATACCTGGCTTTAGTTCTTCCCCTGTGGCTGAGCCCACAGTGGGAGATCTCTCACTTTCAAAGGGGCTGCAGTCAATGCCCATGCCAGACTCCGCTGTCCCTGGAGGTACCCTGGGCTCTGCAGGCAGCTCCAGATTCCCCTCCTGAAGGACATCATCTACGGGTCACGTGTGGGAACAGCCCTGGCTATGTAATGCAGTGACAATTCTCTGCTTCCACTGTCAGCAGACACCCATGGGTAAGTCTTAAATCTAGCCCTTGGTCTCTGACAGGTCACAATGCAACAATGAGCCATTCCCTTCTGAACCAAAGCAGGAACAGACCCTTTTGGGGAGCAATTCTTTGGGCCTATTCTTGGTACTGGTTTGGGAAGGAAATTGCAGGCTTCAGGAATTGCACTGGGGCCATTCCATTTCATTAGAGATCTGCATTCTCTCACTGTTAGGAACACATTCATACAGCCTAAATATGAGACAGAGCAGGTTCGTTCATGTGTAGCAGAGGGTGGAGTCCAAATATTTATGTGTAGATGCAAGAAACACAAGCAGTTAAAATGACACTAAGAAAATATAAATATTAATAGCAAAAACAAAGAAAACCCGAGGCTGGAATGGGATGCACTGGGGTTCATTTGTAGACAGGGCAGGGAACTTTATGAATACTGGAAAACATTGATACCATCAGTTTCCTAAGTGCATCCTTGAGTTCCTTGTTCCTCATGCTGTAGATGAGGGGGTTCAGTATAGGAGGTACCACTGAGTACAGAACTTCCAGCAAAAGGTTCAGAAATGACGAAGAGATAGAGGAGGGCATCAGGTAGGCAAACATGATGGTGCTGCTGAACAGGGAGACCACGGCCAGGTGAGGGAGGCATGTGGAAAAGGCTTTGTGCCGTCCATGCTCCGAGGGAATCCTCAGCACAGCCCTGAAGATCTGCACATAGGACAGCACAAGGAAAACAATACATGCTGTACCTGAACAAAAGCAAAAGATGATGAACTGGACTTCTCTGAGGTAGGCATCTGAGCAGGAGAGCTTGAGGATCTGGGGAATTTCGCAGAAGAACTGGTCCAGGGCATTGCCTTGGCAGAGGGGGAGGGAAAAGGTATTGGCAGTGTGCAGAACAGTACTGAGAACACCAGCGCCCCAGGCAACTGCTGCCATGGTGACACAAGTTCTGCTTGCCATTATTGTCCCGTAGTGCAGGGGTTTGCAGATGGCAATGTAGCGGTCATAGGCCATGAAGGTGAGAAGATAAAACTCTGCTGTGATAAAGGCAACAAACATAAAAACCTGAGTAGCACAACCTGCATAGGAAATGGTCCTGGTGCCCCACAGGGAATTGGCCATGGCTTTGGGGACAGTGGTAGAGATGGAGCCCAGGTCAAGGAGGGCAAGGTTGAGGAGGAAGAAGTACATGGGGGTGTGGAGGTGGTGGCTGCAGGCTACGGCTGTGAGGATGAGGCCGTTGCCCAGGAGGGCAGCCAGGTAAATGCCCAGGAAGAGCCCGAAGTGCAGGAGCTGCAGCTCGCGTGTGTCTGCGAATGGCAGGAGGAGGAACTCAGTGGGGAAGCTCCTGTTGGACATTTGCTGCCTCTGGGCATGCTTGGCCATCCATGGAGGAAAAGACAGTGACAAGTTAGGCAGATTTCTCTGAGCAAAACGCACTCCTCTCACAGAATTCACTGTTCCCTGAGCTTAATCAGTTTTGCTTCAGCTCATTCTCTAACCCTCCCAACTGGATAACAGTGTGCCTGGCAGTTTAAAATGGAGCTAGGGCACCTTGTTCCCATGAAGACACCCTAGGGCAGGGCCCAGAAGTCAATGTCAGAACAGAAGCTTACACCCACCTGCACCCCAGACAAAGAGAGTAGGAGAACCACAGACAGGTGGAAAGAAAGAATACCACTGTGCTCCAACCAGCTGAGAGAGAGAAAGGCAGATGGGCACGCAGTGAAGCCCTCACCTTACCAAGCTTGCATGCCACCTATGGAAGTGACACTGCAGGGCAGGTACCCTTAGCCTCATCATTTTGTCACCTTCAGGACACAGCTTCCTCCCCTCTTCTGGAGGTCCAGCTGAGGAGGAGGTGGCTCATGCCCTAAAGCCCCTGAGGGCAGAAGCTGTGCTGGGTGGCAGAGGAGAGCAGGGGGTTGCTGCAGAGAAGGTTCCTGCACTGCAGGCCTGGCAGGGAGTGCCTGTATCCCCCCTTCCTTGGTGTTTCAGGCAGCAGCTCCCTCTCCCTCCCTGCCCAGGTCTCTGCTGCCTGGAGCTGTCCCTGCTGCCAGCTGCTTCCCTGTCCCCACATCTCCTCCCTGCCATTGCTCACAGACCCTGTCCCACCTGCTGTGTGCTCAGCTCTGCCCTGCAGACACCTCCTGTCCCAGGGCACTTTTCAGGGGCATCTCCGTATGTTCAGTAGCTAAGGAGGAGCTATGACCAAACAGGAGCTAACAGGATCTGTGGTCTCAGTGCCTTCATCAGAATGGAGAAAGAAATTCCCCTCTCCTACTGCCACCCATCAAAGCAAGAGGATAAAACTCAAAACACAGATACCTTCCCTTGAAGAATCCCTTCCTCTGACCTTTGTCTTGAAGATTCCCCTCTGAAATGCCCTGGGTGTGCTGTGAGCAGCCTGAAACAACCAACAGCCTTTGGACAGCAGGAGGACACTGCAGAGTTATGAGGTGACTCACAGACCTACAGATCTTTTTCAATGTAATGGTCTAGGAACTTCAGTTCCTTCTACAAACCTGACAACTCTGTTAATCTCCATGCTTGTCTGTCAGGGCAAGGAAAGCGAAAGCAGAGACTCCAGAGAGTGCCTTCCCTACAGGTAGCCTCTGCCCTGGTCTTCCCTGTCAAGAACCTACCCCAGAGATGTCCTGGGGGTGCTGTGGAGCTGTGACCAGCCTACCCTAGGCAATAGCATCTGGGCACCAGCAGGACCCTGCCCTGCCATGCCAGGGGGGCTCCTTCCTCCCACAGCTTCTCCCCACAGCTCCCTGTGCAGTTCCCCGGGCAGACTGAGTGCTGAGCCTGGCAGGTGGCAGAGGCCCTGCCCCGGCACACAGCCTCTAGGGCACAGCAGGGACCCTGCTCTGCACCACAGCCCTGGACACCCCTGCCTGCACCCCGGCTGCACAGCCTGCAGCTGGCCCCAGGAGAAGGAACCCTCAAGTCCTGTCCTTCTGACAGCTTTGGCAGGTAATCATTTATCCAGGTAATACCACCGTACTCCACACTAGAGAAGCCAGGACAGACACTGTGACATGTCCTATCAGCCATGGGATATGGCAGATTTAGAAGACTCCTGGGGGACACTCATCTACTGTACCCTTCTGCCAGAGACTTACCCTGTTCAGGGCTGGGAAGATTTCTCCCGCAGTGAGCTCTCAGCAGCCCCCCTCCACACTGCCTTTAACATCTCCCTCCCTTCTCTCAGCCGCCCTTGTCCCCTGCAGGCAGTGCCCCCAGCCCTGCTGCGCTGTGCAGAGGAGCTGCTCCTGGGCAGAGCTGTCTCTCTGCAGCGCTGCCCGCTTGCCAGGCACTCCCCTTGGGCCCAGGAGCCCAGCCCAGCTCAGCAGCAGGGAGAGCTCTTGACAAGTCCCTGGGCCTCCAGGGGAATCAACTTTGAAATAGGCTGAAGTAGTCACTAGTGTTCCTTCCCTCCACTGGGGAAGGAAACTTTTCCAGCACCGTTGTCCTGTTTTTAGGCAGGACACCCATGCAATACAGGGAGGGATCTTGCTTTTCCCTGCTGAGGGAAGGGTTTCAGCTGAGTCAACCAAGGCATCTCTTTATTTCTTTGCAGTCCAGAAGCTAGAAAGGGGCTCAGCTCCCTCCATGCCCCACACAAATCCTCAGGAGTTGGGATTACAGAATCACAGAAGCACAGAATTGTAGGGGTTGGATGGGACCTCAAGAGATCATCAGGTCCAACCCCCCTGCCAAAGCAGGTTCCCTAGAGCAGGTTGTCCAGGTAGGTGTGCAGACAGGCCTTGAGTATCTCCAAAGAAGGAGACTCAACAACCTCCCTGGGCATTCTGTTCCAGTGCTCCGCCACCCTCACCATGAAGTTCTTTCGCATGTTGGTGCGGAACTTCCTGTGATCAGTTTTTTGACCATTGCCCCTTGTCCTATCCCCACAAACCACTGAAAAGAGGTTGGCCAAATCCCTCTGTCTCCCACACTTGAGATATTTGTAAATATTGATAAGACCCCCTCTCAGTCTTCTCCTCCCAAGGCTGAACAAACCCAGCTCTCTCAGTCTTTCCTCATTGGGAAGATGCTCCAGGCCCCGTATCATCTTTGTTGCCCTCCGCTGTACTCTTTCCAGAAGTTCCCGTCTTGTACTGGGGAGCCCAGAACTGGACACAGTACTCCAGGTGAGGCCTGACCAGGGCAGAGTAGAGGGGGAGGATTACCTCCCTTGACCTGCTGGCCACGCTCCTTTTCATGCACGCCAGGATCCCATTGGCCTTCTTGGCCACCAGGGCACACTGCTGGCTCATGGCCAACCTGTTGTCCACCAGGACCCGCAGGTCCTTCTCCACAGAGCTCCCCTCCAGCAGGTCGTCCCCCAGCCTCTACTGATACGTGCAGTTGTTCCTTCCCAGGTGCAGGACTCTACACTTGCTCTTGTTAAACCTCATTTGGTTACTTCCTGTCCATCTCTCCAGCCTGTCCAGGTCTCACTGAATGGCAGCGCAGCCTTCTGGCGTGTCGGCCACTCCTCCCAGCTTTGTATCATCAGCATACTTGCTGAGGGTGGACACTATTCCCTCATCATGGTCATCGATGGATTCCTCTTGCCTTGGTTCAGGTAGGCACAAACCAGGCAGCAGGAAGTCAGCTGCTTATGTCATCTTCCAGCACATTGAATGGAGACGAAGGCCAGGAGGGAGCTGTTCAGATGCAGACTCCTGGTGACATTGGAGATGCCAGATTGACATTTGATTGACAATCGAGGTGCCAAATTTTTCTGGGTCATAAACAGGTATGATCTCAGGAAACTGCTAAGCAACTGTAGTCATTGCTTAATAGCAAAGAAAAAAAAAGCTGGATGTATCTAACCTCTCAAGACTTTATTTCTCCCAGATCCATTTAGATATGGGATGCTATGTGAAAGAAAGGTGAGGAATCACTTCCAGATGCTCTTTTCTCTCTCTGCATTGACAGTACGTAAGTTAAATTGCTCAACCTGAAGGACATGACTTTTAGACAGCTGAAATATCAACCTACACAGTAGTACTTAGCACTTTGGTTTTTCTAGGCGCTTCCTATTTGTACAACGAGGACTGTCCTTAAGCTTTGAAGATGACAAGACTTTTCCACCTCTCAGAAAAGTAATGCATTTAGGTGAGGATGTTTGATAGTAAGAGGAAAGAGCAACTGTTTGGAAACAACTTCATTTCAGTGTAGAATGAGGTCAGATGTGACTGTGTGACAGATCTGTTTCCAAAGACCTGGTGGGACCATAATGAATTTTGGCCTTAATTTAGAGTACTAAAGAAGGCAAGCTACACTTGGGCCCCATTTACCCTCTTTCCTAAAGATACAAGGGAAGGTGATATGGAAGAAAGAAGGGCATTACAAAAGCAATACTTGATATTTTCCTATTTTGAAATCAACTTTGGATTCCCCAGCTGTTGCTAGTCCAAAAAGGGAAGTACTGAAGAGGAGACAGAATAACTTTCAATGTACATATTTGAATCAATGGTTTAGCATCTATGTAATAGAAAGTATTTGTGCAGGAGATAAGATTTCCTTTTGAAACATTGGTGTGATGGATGCTTGCAATTATTCTGAGTGAAAGTGGACTTTCCCAGGGATGGGGTGCAATCGCTAACAGCCCCTTGTTAGCCCTGTGTTCTTGAGAAAGAATCGTTTGTGGCTGATGGACAAAGTTGGAAAGAAGACAAGAAATTCTCTGAGGACCCTTCCTGATATGTAAAACAGAAAAGTCAGGGTGTGAGGAAGGTCCAAAGGAATCTTTCTCTCTCTCTGTTTTATAGGAAGCTTGCAAGCAAGGAAAGAGAGAAGGAAGGAGATAGCCGTCTGTCCAGACCATGAAATTATTCTACTTGTTTTGTCATGTTCATGCCTCAGCAGGATGAATGGAAATTGTGCATGGGAGCAGGCAATGGAACTGTCATTTCTGAATTCATTCTTGTGGGCTTTTCGGGGCTCGATCAAAGGCTACAGCTATATCCCTTTTTGGTCCTTCTACTCATGTACCTGACAACAGTGATGGGGAATGCAGCCATCATTTTCCTGGTGTGTGTGGATAACGGCCTGCAAACCCCCATGTACTTTTTCATTGGCAATCTCGCATTTCTGGAAATCTGGTTTACGTCCTCCACAAGCACCAAATTGTTGGTGATTCTGAGCTCCGGCAGGAGAACAATCTCAGTAGGTGGCTACTTTGCCCAGTCCTCTTTCTATTTTGCCCTGGGTGCTGCAGAGTTCATGCTCCTTGTTGTCATGTCCTTTGACCGTTACATTGCCATCTGCCAGCCTTTGCGCTATGTTGCCATCATGAAGCATTGGCTCTGCATCCACCTGGTTGCTGCTGTTTGGGTCATGGGCTTCACATTCTTGAGTTACCACCTGGTGCTGCTCTCAAAGCTCACTTTCTTACTTTCTGTGGTTCAAAAAGATCCAGATTTTTTTTGTTGTTTTTGTTTTTGTGACAACTCTTCCTTATTCCAACTGTCCTGCTCTGATGCCAGCCTTTGGAAAATAGACTTGGTTCTTGTTGTTTATCATGCTGTCTTCCTTGTGTTTAACTCTGGCATCTTACACGTGTATCTTCTGTATTCTACGCATGCCAGCAGCCTCTGAGAGGAAAAAAGCTTTTGCTACATGCTCTTCCCATCTCACCACCTTGGCCATTGCCTGTGGAAGCTGCATTGCTCTTTACGCACGCTCCTCAGGACATGTTTCTTTGGAGACCAACAGCATTGTAGCTTTGCTGAACACTGTGCTGTACCCATTCTTAAACCCATTCATCTACAGTCTTAGAAACAAGTCTGTGATGCTGGGCCTGAAAGAAGCCATGGCCCATGCAACAGCACAGCTTTTCCCCTAATCTTGATGCATTTCTGAAGAGCAATTTGAGTTCTCTGCTGTTGTATTTTATATAATACCACCTCCATATTATATGACCTCCACATGCAGATGCCTCCAGAGATTTATGTTCTTGATGGATTGTGTTAGGCTGTTTGATAAGAAGGACATCTGCACACAAAATGAAGGCCCAGGCAAGCGATGGCAGGGCCCATCTCCATGAGCCCAGAAGAGCACAAAGCACAATGGCAGGTGGGAACCCAATTCACAGGCTCCTGCAGAGCCAAGATCTTGTCCCAGCTCCTTCCAGGACTGCTTTGCCCTGGACCATCACCCCAGGATCCAGGCAGGAAACCCATCAAGGTGAGTCAATGGGAGCAGCTCTCTGCATCATCATTTGGACTACGGGGATTGCTGCCAAAGGCTGTAGGACACATGGTGGTTTTACATGGGGGTGAGTGCAGCAACTGGACTAGAACCAGGGGGTCAGAGGGCCTATGTGTCATTCGTGTCAGCAACAGGAGAGGGACAGGAGTTTGTGGACTTAGTAGACTTAAGTGTGTGTGTGTGTGTGTGTGTGTCTGTGTGTGTGTGTCTGTGTGTGTAAAAGTGCAGTGGTCTGTGCCAGCAGCTGGAGTGGTGCTGAAGCCATGGCGGCTCACGTCTAGGTGCCCTCAAGTGGGGAGAATGGGAGCCAGGGATTTGTCCTGGGCAGGCTGAGTGTATGAGCCCAGCTGCTGTAGGGATCTACCTTGCATACACACACACTCATGCACACACACACAAAACCACTCCAAAGGTATAATAAGCTAGATCTCCTGTACAGTCCCTTTGACCTTATTTTATTTTATTATTTATTTTATTTTATTTTATTTTATTTTATTTTATTTTATTTTATTTTATTAATAGAAAAACTGGTTTTCAGAAGGATTTGGATCATTTTCTGAAAAGCTTCTGCTGTGACACCCCACACAATAATGTCACCAACGTATTACAGGTGTTCAGGAGCTTCCCCCTTTTCAGTGCAGTCAGGATCAGTCTGTAACAAATGGTAGGACTTTGTTTCCACACCTGGGCAGCTTTAATACTGACCAGCTGTCTTGGAACCCCCTTCCTTCCAGGGCCCTAACCCATGGAATTCTTCCAAGTAAATCCCTGAAGAGGCCAAAGTTTGCTCTCCTGAAGTCCAGGCTCACAAGCCTACTTTTTGCCCTGCTTCCTCCTCACAAGATCCTGAGCTCCACCATATTATGGTCACTGCAGCCAGGGCTGCCCCCACCCTCACATCTCCAACTAGTCCTTCCTCATTCGTTATTACAAGGTCCAGCAGCACACCTCTCCTTGTTGGCTTCTCCACCACCTGTGTCAAAAAGTTGTCATCAATGCACTGCAGGAACCTCCTGGACTGTTTGTGCCTAGCTGTGTGGTCTTCCCAGCAGATATCGGGGTGGTTGAAGTCCCCCATGAGAACCAGGGCTTGTGACTGAGAGGCCACTTCCAGCTGTCTGAAGAGGCTTCATCTACCTCCTCTTCCTGAACAGGAGGCCTGTAGCAAACACCCACACCACTGTCAGCCATGGCAGCCTGCCCTTTAGTCCTTACCCAAAAGCTCTCAACTCACTCCTCATCCACCCCTGGGCAGAGCTTCATGCAGTCCAGTTGCTCTCTCACATAAAGAGCAACTGCACCACCTTCCTGGCCGGTCTTTTCTAACAAGCATGTAGCCTTCCATGACAGCATTCCAGTCATGCGAGCTGTCCCCAGGTACTGGGACAGAAGTTCCTGCAGCCATTCCATTCCTGCAGCCCCTGCCCATGCTGCCCACAGCCCCCGAGCTGGCGGTGCTGCTCTGCAGAGCGAGGAGGCTGTGGTGCGCGGGGCCATGGGGCACTCTGCAGGGCCGTGCTGGTCAGGCTGGAAAGGCAGAGCCAGCTCGTGGGGGGCACTGCTACTGAATGGCTCCCACACAAGTGGTTCTTTAGCCATGGAGGGTGCGCACAGATAGCCTGCCTTCTTCAGAGTCAGAGACTCATGGAATAACCCTAACTGGAAATGATGCACAAAGATCATTGGGACATTTCCAATGTTGCGAGACATTTTGAGGTGGTTCACTCGATCCAGCCTATGAACTTTCACCAGAGTTGTAACAACTAATTCAACAGATTGCTTTCCCTATGCCTGCTGTGTTCCCTGGAGTTGCAGAGCTCTCCTTTCCCTGTTCCCACACAGCTTTAGCACTTAATCTCTGGGTCACTTTAACACCTTGGACATGCTCAGACTCTGTTGGCTCCATGCCCTGCTTACTTCCTGGCACACACTGTCCCTGACAGTACCCTGGGCTCTCCTGGGAGCTCCTGCTTCTCTCCAGAAAGACACCTGCCTGCCATCAGCCCTGTTACATGCTGCGGATACAGGCAGGTGAAGTCAATATCTTTATGGGTGCTGGGCACCAACAGGCAACAATGGAATTTGCCTTCCCTTCCTAAAAGGTGATCCTGGGACTCTGATCTCATTTGCCTGAGCCCACAAAGAAAAAAGAAAAGCAAGGAGCCTCCTTTGAGTCTATTCCTTTGCAACATCCATGAGAGCAACTCTGGGAGAAGAGCTGAGCCTTCAGGCACTGCCCTCAGCAGATCCCCTTTTATGCTGGAGATGGTGGTACGGAGCAAGCTGTGTTAGAGAAGTGACTCTGGCCTGTCCCTGCCTGTGGACACAGGACTGCCCCACAGCAGCACAGTGAGCAAGTGACAAGAGCAATCAGTCCTCACAGCAACACAAGGGCTCTGAAGGAGAACATGGGAAGTGAAATGGAGAGCAGCTCGGGAAAGACCAAGCCCTGGGGCTCCCTGGCAGTGCTGCTGTGCCAGGACTCTTCTCCCCTCCACCTCTGCACACAGCAAAGTGCCCCTGCAGATCCATCACAGGTCTCTGAGGAAGGATCTCAGGCAAGCTAATCCCTTCAGGGTCCTTTTTCATTTAAATACAGAGTCTGGGTCCTTGTTTACACCAAGCATGCAAATGTTGATACAGAAATAGAGGAGGATAAAAAATGACATTTCTTTTTGGACAATAATTTCACAAGTAATGCAAAGCAAAACTAAAAATACTGACAAACTAACAACCAAACAAATCAATATCTGGGTCTCTTATGGTTAAATTGTGAGTGATATGCAGGAGAAGAAAGGCAGTTTATTGCTTCTGAAATACATTCAGTCATGAGGTTCCACACTGCGTCCTTCAGTTCCTGGTTCTTCATGCTGTAGATGAGGGGGTTCACTGCTGGAGGCACCACTGAGTACAGAACTGCCAGCAAGTGATTCAGGGATGAGGTGGACATGAAAGGGGGCTTCAGATAGGCAAAAAAGGCAGTGCTGCTGGACAGGAATACCATGGCCAGGTGAGGGAGGCACGTGGAAAAGGCTTTGTGCCGGCCCTGCTCCAAGGGGATCCTTAGCACAGCCCTGAAGATCTGCACATAGGACACCACAAGGAAAACAAAACATGCAAGAAGTAAATATGCTGTAACCACAATAAGCCCAACTTCTCTGAGGTAGGCATCTGAGCAGGAGAGCTTGAGAATCTGGGGAATTTCACAGAAGAACTGGTCCAGGGCATTGCCTTGGCAGAGGGGGAGGGAAAAGGTATTGGCAGTGTGCAGCATGGCACTGAGAAAGCCACTGCCCCAGGCAGCTGCTGCCATGGTGATGCAAGTTCTGCTGGCCATTATTGTCCCGTAGTGCAGGGGTTTGCAGATGGCAACGTAGCGGTCATAAGCCATGATGGTGAGAAGGAAAAACTCTGCTGTGACAAAGACAGCAAAGAAAAAGACCTGGGTAGCCCAACCTTTGTAGGAAATGGCTCTGGTGTCCCAGAGGGAATTGGCCATGTCTTTGGGAACAGTGGTGGTAATAGTGCCCAGGTCGAGGAGGGCAAGGTTGAGGAGGAAGAAGTACATGGGGGTGTGGAGGCGGTGGTCGCAGGCTACAGCTGTGAGGATGAGGCCGTTGCCCAGGAGGGCAGCCAGGTAAATGCCCAGGAAGAGCCTGAAGTGCAGAAGCTGCAGCTTGGGTGTGTCTGCGAATGTTAGGAGGAGGAACTCTGTGGGGAAGCTCCTGTTGGACATTTGCAGCCTCAGGGCATAGTTACCTGTCCATGGAGGAAAAGAAAGAGGCAAGTTAGAGAGACTTCTCTGAGCAAATCTTATATCATATTTCACCAAATCCTTCTCAACAAGACTCACAGCCTCTTCCCGTAAGACATGCTCCTGCCTTGAGCTATCAGTTTTGCTTCAGAAGGGCATGCAGGCACCAGGCAGATCCTCTGTGGGCTCAGCAGGAGTCAGTACTGCTTTAGAGTATCTGGTGAAGAGCACCGGGGACACATCTCAGCTGCTCACTGTCCAGAGGCATCTCCCTGTTTGCAGGTGCTGAGCATGATGCCCAACAGTCCCACAAGAAACAATGTTGGTACTGTCTCTAGTCTGAGGGCTGTGAAGGGGAATTAGGAGGTTCCTCACAGACCTACAGATATCTTTCAGTGTAATGCTCTGTGAGTCCCTTCTACAAACCTGACAACTCCATTGTCATCCCCCTAACTGCCCTTCATGATAAGAAGGTGAACGGTGGGACTGTAGAGAGTGCCTTCCCTTCATGTAACCCCTGCCTTGGTCTTCCCTGTCAAGAATCTCACCCAAAAATGCCCTGGAGGTGCTGTGGAGCTTTGAGCAGCTTGCCCAATGCAGCAGCCTCCGGGCAGCAGCAGGACCCTGCCCTTCTGGGAGGGTTGCCACAGTGCCCTGTGATGGTTTTACTCAGGTGGGCAGCTGAGTTCTGCCACAACCACTGTCTCACTCCCCTACCTCAAAGGGAAAGGGTGAGAAAATTGTTTTGGAGAATTAGAAAGCAGGTATTCTTTATTAACAGTGCTAGGTATATGTCAGAAAATTCCACCAAACATGTACATCTAAGCAAGGCAATGAGTACATATTTATGGTATGGTGATATACATATTGATGCAATTTCCAAGAAAGGTCAGGATTTATGCTAATGGCTTCTCAGAACTAATTATCATACTGTCCCTCCTACTTTCACATGCACAGTACCCTCTGGTGGTTGCACTTTGAGGTCTTTCTGATGAAGGCTCGTAATATTCTTCACCTTGGATTTTTCTCCTTTCCATTTTTGCGCATTCTCTGTCATTGTTTACAGCTTCTGCAGTTTTGCTTTTTTACAAACTCAGCTAATTTAATTGTTTAAGTTCTTCTTTGGGCACTGTGTTCCTTCTTCAGCCGCAATTTTGTGGCTAGAGCCAAGACTTACCAGGCAAGGCCTGATACAACAATTTAGCAATTTTAGCAATCCCTTCAGTTTACTATGTTACATATTTTGTGGCTTATACTTTTTGTTTCAGTCCCCCCTTTTCTATACCCTGTGCAAGTTCTTTTGCTCTTAGTTCAGAACTTTTCTTTTCTACAAGTTCTCTATCCTCATTTAAATTATACCATTTCTATCAAGAGATTTAGTAAAATGTCTGCCAGTTTCTACTCAGTGTCTAATCTTATTTCTTTTCCATTCCTCATAGTTCAGGGTTGTCCACTAAACTATACCACAAACTACATTGTAACAATGAACAAGTAAGCAATATCAACAATCCCAGTATTAGAAATGCTGCAAACAGTTGCCTTAGCCAAGCAAAGTTTGGAAGCTGGGGAGTTAACTTTTTCCACACTTCTTTGAAACCCCAAGAGGTATCATACTGGGTTACTAAATGCAATGTTATAATTTGGTTCATCATTGTGTGTAAATCTTCTTTAATCCTTTAATCCTGATCTACATACGAACATCAACTACTATTAATCACTGTACACATACCTTCTTCCTTGGTGAATTTCTTTGCAACATTTCATAACCTTGATATTTGTTAGTTGTCAGGCAGGCTCACCCATATTTGCATTACTAGACTAACAATTGTACTTTTAAGGCATCCTAAAAAGCAACAAAATACAATAATTACAAACAAGATTATAACCGTGCCTTGCGAAAGCGAGGTGAACCATGTGGAGAGAGAATCCAAGTTTTCGTAATATTATCGGTCCACTAGTTGTCATTGGATTCTCCCTCTTGCCCAGTCAGTTCTTTACACCATTTACTTCACCTATATATTCCCATTTTCCATACTGGGGCTCTTCCCATTGAAATGGAATTTGGTAGCACTATGGGGTGAGAGGTTTGGTAACATTACATTTACTAGGGTTTATTGTTCCTTTCTCAACCACACAGTTAAGGGAATAATTCCCTTCTAGGCCAGTCCACTTCAAAGAAATGATGTGCCTGAGTACATGAGTGGACAGCAGCAGCAATGTGACTTGGTTGTGTCTATCTGAGGAGCTGAAAGGTCAGCAGGAAGGCCACATGGCTTGGAAGATTGTGGTGAGATTCCTTCTGTCTGGTCAACTGAAGGCCACAGGAAGGCTGATGTGTGTGGATGCTTTTGTCAAAGGTGGTTTCAGAGATAATGGGACTTTTCTTTGACATGGAAAAGTAAATGCAAGTGAAAACCTGCTTCAAATTGGGGCTTGGGTGCTGGAAACAGGGCATAAGAGGTAGAATATGTCACTGAAAGTGTATCACAGAATCACAGAATCATCTAGGTTGGAAGAGACCTCCAAGATCATCTACTCCAACCTCTGACCTAACACTAACAAGTCCTCTACTAAACCATAGTGTAGTTCTGTAGTGTCAGACGTCACCTGGAAAGAATCTATTATCAGTCTGTAAGTTTGAGTTTCAGGGCACAGCTGGAGAGGGTACTGGTATCAGTGAAAGTACGGAAATGCCAAGGTGAGAGTAGGGTGGGAAAACAAGATGGGTTTTTGCAGCCTGCAGCGAAACAGCAGGCTGTGGACAGCACAGGACAGCTGGTGGTAGAGATGGACAAGGGCACTGGCAAGGCTAGACTTCGCCAAGAAAACCAAGGTCTTGTCCACTTGCCTAAGACAGGTCTCTGCCACCAAGGCCTAGGAGGAGACACGTTGTCCTCATAGCAATGGGGCTTTATACCCTCTTTACACTTCCTGAGGAAGGCCAGGAGATGTAACACCACTGTCTTTCACTTGGCACTGCATACCACGCATCCCACTGCCCGAGAAAGAGCCCAGAACTGCCTGTTAGGGACAGGAGCTCTCTGCCCAGAGCTGGCAGCGGGGCTTGGCCTTTCTGCTTGATGAAACAAAGCCAGGATTTTCTCAGAGCCACCTGCACAGTGCCTTGGCCTACCTGTAATCATGGCCTCCAGTCATGGCTCTAAGGAGTCCATCGGGCTTTGTCAGTAATGGCCCTCAGAGGGACCAATCAGTGTCTTAAAGAACTTTGTGGTTTTGCTTCTGACTTTAGCTTTCTGAGAGGTTTCATCAGTCTCCTCTCAGGAGATGAAGTTCACAGACCTGGTACAAACTCCTCCTTGGGGCTTATTAGCATACAGAAAGCCCTGAGTTTCTCTTAAGGAGGTCTGGACAGGTAGGAGAAGCCTGACCCTGTATGGTCATCCTTGCTTCTCACCTCCCAACCATATCATTTCTCTCATTGATCCCCTAGGACTTGCATCACTTCTCCTGACATCAGACTTCTCCACTGAAGTCTGCACTTGCACCTTGTAGCTCCTTTGCACCAACTCCCTCCTGCTTTCCTTAGAGAATAGGCTGCACACAGGTAGAGAAGGATGATTCTTAATTGCAAGCAAACTAAAGTAAAGTATGATAAAGCTCAATAATCAATAAAGCACATTCCTTAAGTGCGTACTAGGTCCAGGTTGTATCCAATGAAGCTCACCTCCCACAAAGTATAATCATATTACTTTTTTTTCAGTCAATAGATATGAAAGGTTATATAAAACTAATTTTTAGGAGTTGCCTAAAAATATTGTTAGCCTACATAAACCAAGGGAAATCTTTGAACTCCCTGAAGCTTAAAGCAGCAACTAGATCGTAGAATCATAGAATCAAAGAATGAAAGAAACTTGGAATAATTTGGGCTGGAACAAGACTCTAAGATCATCTAGTTTCATCCCTCTGCCATGGGCAGGGGCATCTCTCACTACATCAGGTTGCTCAAAGCCCCTTCCAACCCGATTTTGAACACTTCCAATGTTGGGGCACCCACAACTTCTCTGGGAAACCTGTTCTAATGTCTCACCTGTCTCTCTAATGTCTCTCTAACTCTCATCGTAAAAAGTTTCTTCCTTACATCCAATCAGCCTTTCTTTCCCATTTAAGTACTAAAAGGCAGCAATAAGGCCTCCCTGGTCCCTTCTCTTTCCAGGTTAAAAACTCCAACTCTCTCAGCTTTTCTTTGCATGGGAACTATTTCAGCCCTCTGATCATTTTCATGGCTTTCCTCTGGAGCAACTCTAACAAGTGTCTTTCTTGCACTGGGGATCCCAGAACTGGATGCAGCTCTGTTGGTGGGGTCTCACTAAGACAGAGACAAGGAAAGGAATCACCTCACTCAGCTTGCTAGGCTCTCCTTTTTTCATGAAGCCCAGGATACAGTTGGCTTTCTGGGCTGCAAGTGCACACTGCCAGCTGACAGCCAAATCTTCATCCTTTGGGATACACTAGTACAAGTTCTTCTCAGCATCAGAACCAGTGCCACAAAGAAGGCACAAAGGGTGTTAGTCATTAGAGACTCCTCTCTGAGAGGCACTGAGGCTCCCATTTGCCATCCAGACAATCTCTCCAGAGAGGTTTGCTGCCTGTCTGTGGCTCATACTCATGACATTATGAAGAGGGTACCAAGTCTGATGAGTACAAAAGACTATCACCCCTTTGTACTTTTTCACATAGGATCAAAGAATGCTGCAACAAGGAGACTCCAAATATCAAAAAGAACTTTATGTCCTTTGGAAAGATGCTGAAAGGATCGGGAACGCAAGTAGTGTCCTCCTCTGTCCTCCCAGTTGGTGACTGGGACCCAAGAAGAAGAAGATGAATGGACAAAATGAATGATTGGCTGCAGAGTTGATGCCATACCCAAGGTTTTGTGTTCTGTGATCTTGAACGCACTTTTGAGTATCCGGGCATGCTCACACCGGATGGGGTGCAGCTTACCAGTTGCGGCAAGAGTGTTCTGGGCAGTAAGCTGGCTGGGCTTATCAGGAGGGCTTTAAACTAGATGCAGTGCGGGAAGGGGATGCACCTGTGAGTGAAGAAACACTTTGCTGCATACCTCACCTTCCCAGGTGACCCCATGCAAAAGGTGCATGATGCTATGGAACTGGATGGACAAGAAAATGACAATGTAGATCATGGTCCAACCACACTGGGGGAGTTTCCCTAGGCAAGTTGACCTATGCCCTGCATCACAACAATCCCCACCAAGAAAAAAAGAAGTCTAAAGGGAACAGAGGGCCCAATTTGTCATCCAGACATGACCAATAATGAAGTCTGCTGTCTCCCTGGGGCACGGGTAAGAGATGTCGCTCAGAAAGTCACTTGCCTGGTACACCTCTCTGTTTATTACCCTTTATTGGTTTTTCAAGTTAGCAGTGATGAGATGGCAAAGAGAAGCCCAAGAGTGATCAAAAGGTGATTTTAGGGCTTTGGGGTGATCAGGTGCACAGGTACTGTTTTAATCCATCCTTCCAGCAGCAGGGATCACTATTGAAAGAAACAGGCGAACCCAGATGATCAATATGTGGCTCCGAGCCTGGCGCCACTGACACAGTTTCAGGTTTCTTGATCATGGGAAGGTCTACCTGACACCGAGCCTACTGACTCCTGATGGGGAGCACCTTTCCATGAGCAGGGAAAGGATTTTTGCCCAGGAGTTAGCAGGGCTGATTGATGGGTCTTTAAACTAGATTTGAAAGGGGAAAGGGACAAAACCAGGCACACCAGAGATAAGCTATAGGACTGCGCGCCAATTTTGAGAAACTGCATGCTGGGGAGGCCCTTCAGTCTGCACCATGAGGGGCAGAGCTTAATGAAAGACATCTCAAGTGTTTCCATACATACACACACAGCATGAGAGAGAAGCATTTCAGCTCCCTGAAATGCTTGTATACTAATGAGCATAATATGGGAAACAAACAGGAAGAATTGGAGATCTGCATGTCTATGCAAGTCTATGATCTCACTGCAATCACAGAGACATGGTGGGATAGCTCACATGACTGGAATGCTGTCATGGAAGGCTACATGCTTGTTAGAAAAGACCGGCCAGGAAGGTGGTGCAGTTGCTCTTTATGTGAGAGAGCAACTGGAATGCATGAAGCTCTGCCCAGGGGTGGATGAGGAGTGAGTTGAGAGCTTTTGGGTAAGGACTAAAGGGCAGGCTGCCATGGCTGACAGTGGTGTGGGTGTTTGCTACAGGCCTCCTGTTCAGGAAGAGGAGGTAGATGAAGCCTCTTCAGACAGCTGGAAGTGGCCTCTCAGTCACAAGCCCTGGTTCTCATGGGGGACTTCAACCACCCCGATATCTGCTGGGAAGACCACACAGCTAGGCACAAACAGTCCAGGAGGTTCCTGCAGTGCATTGATGACAACTTTTTGACACAGGTGGTGGAGAAGCCAACAAGGAGAGGTGTGCTGCTGGACCTTGTAATAACGAATGAGGAAGGACTAGTTGGAGATGTGAGGGTGGGGGCAGCCCTGGCTGCAGTGACCATAATATGGTGGAGCTCAGGATCTTGTGAGGAGGAAGCAGGGCAAAAAGTAGGCTTGTGAGCCTGGACTTCAGGAGAGCAAACTTTGGCCTCTTCAGGGATTTACTTGGAAGAATTCCATGGGTTAGAGCCCTGGAAGGAAGGGGGTTCCAAGACAGCTGGTCAGTATTCAAGTATCACTTCCTCCAAGGTCAAGATGGGTGCATCCCTATGAGCAAGCATGGGGCAGGAGGCCTACATGGATGAGCAGGGAGCTCCTGGCAAAGCTCAGACAGAAGAAAAAAGTTTACAGGAAAAAGGGACAGGCCACTTGGGAGGAATATAGGGACACTGTCAGAGTATGCAGGGATGCGACAAGGAAGGCCGAGACCCATTTGGAATTATATCTGACAAGGAACGTCAAAGTCAACAAGAAGGGCTTTTTCAAATACATTAGTAGAAAAGGGAAGACTGGAGAAAATGTTGGCCCACTGCTGAATAGGGCGGTTGCCCTGGTGACAAAGTATATGGAGAAGGCAGAGTTGGTGAATGCCTTTTTTCTTACAGCATTTACTGTTAAGATAAGTCCTCAGGAATCTCAGACCCTGGAGACAAGAGAGGAAATCCAGAGAAAGGAGGACTTTCCCTTGGTCGAAGAGGATTGGGTCAGAGATCAGCTAAGCAAACTTGGCATCCTGTAGTGAGCTTACGTGGCAAGGTTTTAGTAGTGGGGGGCCATAGGGGTGGCTTCTGTGAGAAGAATCGAGAAGCTGCCCCATGTTAGGTAAGGGCCCTGCCGCTGGCCAGAGCTGGGCCAATAAACAATGTAGTTTGCACCTCTGTGAGAGCAGATTTAAGAAAGAAAGAAAGAAACAAACACTACTTGGGAACAGCAGCTGTGAGACAGAGGAGTGAGAAACAGCTTTGCAGACACCAAGGTCAGTGAAGAAGGAGGGGGAGGAGATTCTCTGGGTGCTGGAGCTGAAGTTCCCCTGAAGCCCATGGAGAGGACCATGGTGAAGCTGGTTGTCCTCCTGCAATTCATGGTGTACCAGGGCAGAGCAGGTTTCTGCTTTGAAGCCCATGGATGGGGGCCTGGTAGAGCAGGTGGACCTTCTCTGAAGGAGGCTGTAGCCTGTGGAGGACTCCCACTGGAGCAGATTCTGGGCTGGAGCTGTGGCCCGTGGAGAGGAGCCCATGCAGGAGCAGGTGACCTGGCAGGAGCTGCTGCCTGTGGGGGACCCAGGTTGGAGCAGTGCACTCCTGATGGATGGACCCCCTGGTATGGACCCATATATGGAGCAGTTCTTGAAGAGCTGCTGCCATTGGGAAGCCCATGCAGGAACAGTTCGGGAAGGACGGCATCCTGTGGGAGGGACCCCGCGTTGGAGCAGGGGAAGAGAGCAACCGAGAAGGAGCACTGGAGACAAAGTGCTATAGACTGACCGCAACCCCCATTCCCTGTTCCCCTGTGCCACACAGGGGAGAACGTGGCAGAGGGCAGATGGGGGGGAGGTGTTTTTGGTTTCTGTCCTTTGTTTCTCACTTCCCTAGCTTGTTAGTAATAGGCAATAAATTTTACCATCTCCCTACTCTGAGTCTATTTTGCCTGTCACAATAATTGTTGATTTCCCTGTCCTTATCTCAACCCTTGAGCCATTTGCATCATATTTTCTCCCCCTTTCCCTTTGAGGAGGGGGGAGTGAAGGAGTGGTTTTGGTAGAGCTTGGCTGCCTTCCTGAGTAAAACCACCACACATACAGAAATCCATGCGCCCCTATGCAATGCACCCATGAGTGCTGAGGGCTGCACAATGTTATTGCTAGGCCACTCTCCATCGTCTTTGAAAGGCTGTGGAGAACAAGAGAGGTGCCTGAGGACTGGAAGGAAGCCAATGTCACTCCAGTCTTCAAAAATGGCAAGAAGGAGGACCCAGGAAAACACAGGCTAGTCAGCCTCACCTCCATCCCTGGAAAGGTGATGGAGCAGCTCATACTGGAGGTCATCTCCAAGAATGTGGAGGATAAAAAGGTGATCAGGAGTAGTCAGCACAGATTCAAGAAGTGGAAATCATACTTAACCAATCTGATAGCCTTTGAGAGGGCTTCGAACTAGGTATGAAGGGGGGAAATAAGGCTTGATAAAGATGAGCCTGGGGGATCGGTCCTAGGGTTGGGGGTGAGGGCAATGGCGTAACTGAAGTGCATGTACACTGTCCTGGTTTCAGCTAGAATAAAGTTATTTTTCCTCCTAGTAGCTGGTATGGTGCTGTGTTTTGGATTTAGGATGAGAATAATGTTGATAACACACTGATGTTTTAATTGTTGCAGAGCAGTGCTTACACTAAGCCAAAGACTTTTCAGCTTCTCGCTCTGTCCTGCCAGCGGGCAGGCTGGGGGTGCAGCAGGATCCGGGAGGGGACAGACCCAGGACAGCTGACCCAAACTGGCCAAAGGGGTATTCTATACCATTTGATATCATGCTGAACAATTAACATGGGGGGGCTGGCTGGAGTGGGGGGACTGGCTGCTCAGGAATAGGCTGGGCATCAGTCAGCTGGTGGTGAGCAGTTGCATTGTGAATCACTTGTTTTGTACACATTAGTAGTAGTACTATTATCATTATTATTATTATTTTCTTTTTTTTTTTTTTTCCTTTTCTTTTCTGTCCTAATTAACTGTCTTTATCTCAACCCACAGGCTTCATTTCTTCTGATTCTCTCTCCCATCCCAGAGAGGGAGGGGGGAGGGTGAGCAAACGGCTGTGTGGTGCTTAGCTGCCAGATGGGTTAAACCACATCACCACCAATGCACACAACATGGGCAACAAACAGGAGGAGACAGAAGCCATTGTGCGGCAGGCAAACCATGACTATCATTGAAATGTGGTGTGACCACTCCCATGACTGGAGTGCTGCAATGGATGGCTACAAGCTCTTCAGAAGGGACAGACAACTAAGGAGGGAGGTGGCATAGCTCTTAGAGAGTGTTTCAGTGCTGTGGAACTTGGGGTTGGGAATGATAAGGTAGAGTCCTGTGGATAAGGATCAGGGGGTTGGCTAACAAGGTGGCCATCCTGGTGGGGGTATGTTACAGACCGCCAAACCAGGATGAAGAGACAGATGAGGTGTGCTGTAAGCAGCTGGAGGAAGTCACTCAGTCACCAGTGCTTATTCTCACTGGGGACTTTAACTTCCCAAACATATCCTGGAAATACAATACAGCCCTGAGGAAGCAGTCTAGAAGGTTCTTGGAGTGCATGGAAGATAGCTTCCTGACTCAGCTGGTTAGTGAGCCTACCGGGGGGGTGCCCTGCTAGACCTGCTGTTCACAAACAGAGAAGGACTGGTGGGAGGTATGGTGGTAGGGAGCTGTCTTGGGCAGAGTGACCACGAAATGGTAGTGTTCTCTATTCTTGATGAAGTCAGGAAGGGGGGAAGTAAAACTTCTACCTAGGACTTCCGGAGGGCAGACTTTGAACTGTTCAGGACCCTGGTAGGAAGGGTCCCTTGGAAGTCAGTCCTGATGGGCAGAGGGGTCCAAAAAAGCTGGATGCTCCTCAAGAAGGAAGTCTTAAAGTCACGGGAGCAGGCTGTCCTCTTGTGCCGTAAGATGAGACAGCAAGGAAGAAGACCAGAATGGATGAACAGGGAACTTTTGCCAAGTGTCCGGGAGAAAAAGAGAGTTTATGTGGAAGAAGGGGCAGGCAACGCAGGGAGAGTACAAAGAAGTTACAAGCATATGCAGAGAAAAAATCAGGAAAGACAAAGCCCAGCAAAGGCTCAACCTGGCCTCTATGGTTAAGGATAACAAAAAATGTTTTTATAAATCTACTAACAGCAAGAGGAGCGCCAAGGAGAATCTCCATTCTTTACTGGAAGCAACAGGGAACATGACCACTGAGGATAAGGAAAAGGCTGAGGTTCTTTATGCTTTCTATACATGTGTCTTTACTAGCCAGACCACTTATCCTTGGGGTACTCAGCCTCCTGACCTGGATGTCTGGGATGGAAAGCAGAAGAACCCCCCCATGAGTTCAGGTGGAAAAAGTTAGAGACCTGCTGCTCCACCTGGACTGTCGCAAGTCCATGGGGCCAAATGGGATCCACCCAAGGGTGCTGAGGGAGTTGGAGGGTGTGATTGCTGGGCTGCTTTCCATCATCTATCAGCAATCATGGTCATCCGGAGAGGTCCTGGATGACTGGAGACTTGCTAATGTGGTGCCCATCTACAAGTGTCGTAAGGAAGACCTGAGGAACTACAGGCCTGTCAGCCTGACCTTGGTGCCAGGAAAGGTGATGGAACAGGTCATCTTGAATGCAATCACACGGCATATGCGTGATAACCAGGGATCAGGCCCAGTCAGCATGGGTTCATGAAAGGCAAGTCCTGTCTGACCAACATTATTTCCTTCTATGAACGGGTGACCTGCCTGGTGGATGAGGGAAAGCCTGTTGATGTAGTCTACCTAGGCCTCAACGAGGCCTTTGACACAGTCCTGGAGAAGCTGTCAGCCCATGGCTTGGACAGGTACACACTTTGCTGGGTTAAAAACTGGCTGGGTGGTCAGGCCCAGAGACTGGTAGTGAGCGGAGTGAAATCCAGCTGGCGGCCAGTCACCAGTGGTGTTCCACAGGGGTTGGTACTGGGGCCATCCCCTTTAATATCTTCATTGATGATTTGGATGAGGGAATTGAGTGCACCCTCAGTAAGTTTGCAGACAAAACCAAGACGGGGGGAAGTGTCGATCTGCTGGAGGGTAGGAAGGCCCTGCAGAGGGACCTGGACAGGATGGGTCGATGGGCAGAGGCCAATGGGATGAGGTTCAACATGGCTAAGTGCCGGGTCCTGCACTTTGGCTACAACAACCCCATGCAATGCTTCAGGCTTGGGGTGGAGTGGCTGGAAAGCTGTGCAGAGGAAAAGGATTTGGGGGTGTTGATTGATGCTCACCTGAACATGAGCTGGCAGTGTGCCCAGGTGGTCAAGAAGGCCAATGGCATCCTGGCTTGTATAAGGACTGGTGTAACCAGCAGGACCAGGGAGGTGATTGTCCCCCTGTACTCAGCTCTGGTATGACTGCACCTGGAGTACTGTGTTTAGTTTTGGGCCCCTTACTACAATAAGGACATCGAGGCCCTGGAGCATGTCCAGAAAAGGGATATGAAGCTGATGAAGGGTCTGGAACATAAGTCCTATGGGGAGCAGCTGAGGGAACTGGGTTTGTTTAGTCTGGAGCAGAGGAGGCTAAGGGGAGACCTTATTGCTCTCTACAACTACCTGAAAGGAAGTTGTGGGGAGCTGGGGGTTGGCCTCTTCTCACAGGTAACTAGTGATAGGACTAGAGGGAATGGCCTCAAGTTGCACCAGGGGAGGTTTCAGTTGGAAATTAGGAGACATTTCTTCTCAGGCAGAGTAGTCAGGCACTGGAATGGGTTGCCCAGGGTGGTAGTTGTGGAGTCACTGTCTCCGGAGATGTTTAAGGAAAGGTTGGACCTGATGCTTAGGGACATGGTTTAGTGGGTGACATTGGTAGTAGGGTGATGGTTGGACCAGACGATTTCGAAGGTCTTTTCTAACCTTAATGATTCTATGATTCTATGAGGGGCTACTGCATGAGCTATTTCTTGTTTGATTTGTTCAAAGGCCTGTTGTTGTTCGAGACCCCACTCGAAATACTTCCTTTTTCAAGTCACTTGATACAGAGGACTCACAAGCTGGCTATAGTCCTAAACATGCATTCTGCAGAATCCCACAAGGCCTAGAAAAGCTTGCTAGATAGCCTTTTTGCTAGTTGGCAGACACATAGCACTTATTTTGTTGATCACATCCATTGGAATATGGCAACGTCCATCCTGCCATTTTACCCCCAAGAACTGGATTTCATGTGCAGGTCCCTTGACCTTACTCTGTTTAATGGCAAAACCAGCTTTTGGGAGAATTTTGATTATTTTCTTCCCTTTCTCAAAAACTTCTTCTGCTGTGTTGCCCCATGTGATGATGCCATTGATGTACTTCAGGTGTTCAGAAGCTCCCCCTTGTTCCAGTGTGGTCTGGATCAGTCCATAGCAAATTGTAGGGCTGTGTTTCCACCCCGGTGCAGTTGATTCCAAGTGTACTGGATGTTCCTCCAAGTGAAAGCAAACTGCAGACTACATGCTGCTGCCAAAGGAATGGAGAAAAATGCATTAGTAATATCAGCTGTGGTGTATCATTTGGCTGCCTTTGACTCCAGTTTGTATTGAAGTTCTAGCATGTCTGACACCGCAGCACTCAATGGTGGTGTGACTTCATTCAGGCCACTATAGTCCACTGTTGGCCTCCACTCTCCATTAGACTTTCGCACTGGCCATATAGGGCTATTAAAGGGTGAACAAGTCTTGCTGATCACTCCTTGGCTCTCCAACTGATGAACCAACTCATGGATGGGAATCATAGAGTCTTGTTTGGTATGATATCGCTGCCGGTGCACCATAGTGGCAGCAATTGGTACCTGATGTTCTTTGACCCTCAGCAATCCTACAACATAAGGGTCTTCTGAGAGATCAGTCAAGGTAGACATCTGCTTAGTCTTCTCTGTGCTCAAAGCAGCTATGCCAAAAGCCCACCAGTACCCTTTTGGGTCCTTGAAATATCCTCTCCTGAGACTCTCTTTGAAATATCCTCCCTCATCCTATGCCAAGGATGCACAGAGCGTCCAGGCCAATCACAATAGGGTGCTTTTGCCACTCATTCCAAGTCAGGCTCACTTCAGCCTCCAATACAGTTAGTTGTTGAGATCTCCCTGTCACTCCAGAGATACAGATGAGTTCTGCCCCTTGGTAGCCTGATGGCATTAGAGTACACTGTGAGCCAGTGTCCACTAGAGCTTTGTATTCCTGTGGTTCTGATGTGCCAAGTGTTATAAATTACTCTCAGTCAGAAAAATTTGAATTAAGTCAATCAATTTATTGAGTAAGCGATCAGCAAGCAAAACAGCGCTGGGCGGCCAGGGGAACTCGTGCTCCTCGAAGCGGCACGCAACTTCCCCTCCCTTGCAGTCCCCTTTTATCATCAAGCTCTTCCGGGTTCTGTGGCAGCTGCGTCAGTTGTTGCTAGGGGGTCGTCTTGTCCCTGTCGTCTCTGTCCCTCTGGTGGTTGTGATAGATGGCAAGAGTGTTTGTTCATTAATTTGTTATATCGAAGGAATGAAGGGAATTTTTCAAATAGTGGCTTTCTCACTTTCTCACAGTGGTTTTTTCCTCGCTTTTCTCACTTTCTCACAGTGGTTTTTTCCTCGCAGCTGTTTCTTAGAGAAGTTTCCCAAGGGACAGGATATCTCAGGTCCTTGGTGAAGTTTCCCAAGGGACGGGATATCTTAGGTCCCTGGTGAAGAGACCGTTGTGTAAATAGGTTACTAAATTGGTAATGTACTCCCCTGTCTCAAGGACTAATACGCCGTATAAGGAAAGGGGGGAGAATGACTGTCTTCACCCGTATGACCACCAGAGGGACGAAGGTGAATGGGACAGGATGACCCGCTAGCAACAACTGACGTAGCGGAACTCGGAAGGACCGAAACAAGACGACCCCCTAGCAACAACTGACGCAGCGGAACCCGGAAGAACTGAATGATAAAAAGGGACTGCGGGGGGGGGGGAGTTGCACGCCGCTTGGAGGAGCACGAGTTCCCCCGGCCGCCCAGCGCTGTTTTGCTTGCTGATCGCTTACTCAATAAATTGATTGACTTAATTCAAATTCTTCCGACTGAGAGTAATTTATAACAGTGGTCACACGGATGAAGACAGCCATCCTTCTCTCTCTTCCTTATTCGGTTATATTAGTCCTTGAGACAGGGGAGTACGTTACCGATTTAGCAACCCACTATTTACACAATGTTCTCTCCACCATGGACCTGAGATATCCTGTCTCTGGGAGATGTCTCAGCATTCCAGCCACTGTTTGAATAACTCCCTTTGTTCCCTTAATGTAGCAAAATAATGAACAAACATTCTTGTCGTCTACCACACCAAGCCATTGGATCCACACAGTCCAATAAATCTGATTGTCCGTCTCCTCTACCTGGTCAGAGTCAGGGCCCCTATAGTCCTGGTTGGAGTATCTATCTATTAATTCTTGAAAATGCGAAGCAGAGGTCCCTCTATCAGGGTCAAGAGTAACATCAGCCTTTCTACTCACGCTGGGGAATTGCCCAACAGAAACCAGAGCAGCATTTTTCCTAGGAGACCCCCTTTTTGCTGTTGTATTTCCTTGCAGTTCACATACTTGAGCTGCTAGGGTCGAGGTAGGTTCACCATCCCACTTCCTCATATCTTCTCCATGGTCACACAGATAAAACCTCAAAGTGCCATGCGATGTGCATTCTGGATACTCCTCTCAAGCAAGAAAATGCTGATTCTTAATGGCTGAAATATTACTCCATCTGGGTGAGGAGGGAGATGTATGTTCTTCAAGGTGGTGGACCCTTTGGGACAGTTTCTCTATAGCCTAGATGAAGGCCTGTAGTGAGGCAGAGAGATTTTCTTCATAGTGCTGAAGCTGGCTTGACACAGCATTCACCATCCCATCTGTCCAATTCATTGCTGCTGGAGTGTTGGCATGTGATAATGGTGCGCCCCGCACAAACTTAGACCACATGGATGTCATGCACTGGACTTCATCAGGTCTTTAGGTGTCTGGTCATTGTCCAAATCACTATAAACCATCTCCAGCACGGCTAATTCCCTCAGATGCTGGAGACCTTTCTCCATGGTGGTCTACTTGCCTATTTGATATACAGTATCATCCTTGTAGGGATACCTTTCTTTCATACCTGACAGGAGTCACCTCTGGAGTCTGAGAACTTGTGCCTCTCTCCCAATTTCTGTCAATGCCCCTTTCTCTAGAGAGGGATCCCAGCTGCTTAGCTTCCTTGCCTTCTAGTTCTTGGCTATTGGCCCCAGTGTCCCAGCATTGAAACAGCCAGGTGAGGATGCGCTCACCTGGGTGTCGACTGAAATTCTTTCTTTTATCTCGCAACTCACTAAGGGAAAGGGATCGGGTGGTTTCAGATTTATTTATGATTTCTGTCTCTTCTTCCTGTTGTTGTTGTGATGACTGCTTTAGAGCTGGCTGCCTTTTCCCCTTCTTCCTCCTTCTTAGGAGTAGCTTCTTCCCTTACTAAACGCGCTGACTTCCATTTCCATTGTTTTGTCTTGACTATGGGGGCGACTGATACCATAGTTGGTTGGTCCTTTGGGTTAGCCACAGTGTGTTATCTGGTCATCAGATTCACAGAATTCCTCCTTTCCATGAGGGTGCTGAGTAGTGTTAATTACTTTTTGATAGGCAGGCCAGAACCCAGCACAGTGCTGCAAGCTGTAGTTCTCCAGCATTGCCAGGGTCAGGGCATATGTCTTTCAAACATTCTATCAGTTTTTTAGGATTTTGCACTTGTTCAGGGGTGAAGTTCAAAACTATCAGAGGAGACAACCATGACAGGTACCTGCCCATATCCTTCCACACACCTTGCCACCTGCCACCACACTGTCTTGGGGCAAATTCCTGTGTGACATTCTTAACTAATTGATTAACCTTAATGAGAAGAAGAAACACATTATGCAGACTTAGCAATAGGAGTATGTTGGTTACACATGGATATTCAAAGTGCTCAAAAACTGTTGCAAGTAGCCCTCCGGGAAAGAAGGAGAAGGAGGTACCATTCCTGATATTATTCATAAACTGACTTCCAGAAGAGGAACAGCTTGGGTCATAGCAACCCCATGCAGTGATATAGGCTTGGGGAAGAGTGGCTGGAAAGCTGCCCAGCAGAAAAGCACGTGGGGGTGCTAGCCGACAGCCAGCTGAACATGAGCCAGTGGTGGTGTACCCAGGTGTATCAGAACTAGGGTGGCCAGCAGAACCAGGGAAGTGACTGTTCTCTTGTACACAGCACAGAATCACAGAATGTTTTGTGTTGGAAAGGACCTTAAAAATCATGTAGTTCCAGCCCAGCCCCCTACCCTACCCTCATCATGAGCTGGGACATCTTCCAATTGATCATCTGTGCTTATGAGGTCACTGTCAGCTGAAGATCTGATAGGCCAGGAGCAGGCCCATGGCAGGTGAATGTTCCTGTGATGCCAGTGGTGCCTGAGTAGCTGACAGGCCAAGAGCAAGGATGGCCTGTGCCAGATGCTGTGAAGACCCCAGTGTCTGAGAAGCTAGTGGGCCAGGAATAAGCACATGGCTTGAGTGGGTCTTTTGGAGCTTATGATGTCACATCAGCGATGGTACCCCATGCTTGATTACTCCTGCAATCCTACAGAAACCTCAGGCATCCCTCTACCATTGTGTCACACTCATTCATAGGTGAGCAGGTAGCAAATAGGTGTCTATGTGGTGATCAGGTCAGTGGTGCCTGTGGAACTAACAGATCAGCAGCAGGCCCACAGCTCTCGTAGGAGCTTGTGAGGTCACTGGTGCCTGAGAAGATGACAGGCAGGAAGGAGACCCATGCCTGGGGAATGTACTTGTGATGCCACTCTTGGCTGAGTAGCTGATAGGCCAGGAGCAGGTGTGTGGCTCTGTAAATTCTTGGGAGGCCACTGGAGCCTGAGTCCTTCCCTGGCAAGCATGTGGCAGCTGCATGGATATCAGAGAGTCACAGAATCATGGAATGGTTTGGGTTGTAAGGAACCCTAATGATTATGTAGTCCACACCCCCCTGCTACGGGCAGGGACACCTTCCACTAGATTGTATGAGGTCACTGTCAGCTGAGAAGTTGATAGGCCAGGAGCAGGCCCAGGGCTTGTGTTTGTGATTATCAGGTCACTCATGCCTGAAGGGCCATGGATTATGTAGGTGCTTGTGAGGACACTGTAGTGTGAGTAGCTGATAGGTCAGGAGCAGGCCCATGGCCTGTGAATATCCTTGTGGTGCCAGTGGTGCCTGAGTAGCTGACAGGCCAAGAGCAAACATGGCCTGTGCTAGATGCTGTGAGAACCCTGTTGCCTGAGAAGCCAGTAGGCCAGGGGAAGGCCCATGGATTGTTCAGGTACCTGTGAGATCACTGGTGAGTAGCTGATAGGTCAGGGGAAGGCACATAGCATGTGCAGGTGTTTGTGAGGCCACTGGTGGCTGAGTAGATGACAGTCCAAGAGCAGGCAAGCATGTTGTGAGTTCACTGGTGCCAGAGGAGCTGGTAGGTAAGGATCAGGCCAATAGCTTGTGTAAGTGTTTGTGAGGTCATTGCTGTCAGAATACCCGGCAGGTCAGGAGCAGGCCCATGAGAGCTATAGATGCTATATAGATGCTGCAACTGGAGCTGGGTAGTGGTTAGAATCATAAAATATCCCGAGCTGGAACGGGCGCACAAGAATCAGGATGTCCAACTCCCCAACTCCTGGCTCCAGACAGAACTGCCTGAAAACAAACAAACAACAACAAAAAAACCACCTATGGACAACAAACTGTCTGAGAGTATTGTCTAAATGCTCCTTGAACACTGTCAGGCTTCATGACATGACCTCTTCCCTGGGTCGCCTCAACCAGTGGCCGACTATCCTCTTAGTAAAGAACCTCCTCCTATTGGCCAATCTGAAATTCCCCTGATGCAGCTTCATGCCCTTCCCTCAGATCCTATGTCCTATCACTGGTCACCAGAGAGAAGAGATCAGCATCTTTTCCTCCGCTCCCCCTCACAAGGAAGATGTTGGCATGCCACAGTGTCATGTTGAGACAGGGAACAAGGGAAAGCATGCCGATTTTGCAGGTTTTAACTAACATAGGGATTATGTTGTATATCAACCACAAGGACAGGACTGAATCAGAGAGTACGAGGACGGGACGACCCTAAAAGGTAAGGGAAGAAAAGACTTCATACACACAGATAATAGAGCCAGCAAGAACTGGCTTGGACTGCTAAAGTCTGTAAAAGAAAGGAAGGGTCATAAGTTTAGCAGTAAAGAAGACTTCTGGTCTTCATCAAAAGACCACCAGAGTACGCCAAATGACCACCTGAGGACTCTAGCGTGTGTGCGAATAGGGGCAGGAACCTATGTTAATGATTCTTCAGATACCTAATGAAAATGCAAGAGACTTACAGGGGAAGTGAGATGAATATGTATATATCCCATTAATATAAGCACCCTGCCAGTAACCCTTGGTGTGTGTGTTAGGCGGAGCGATCCCCCCCACACCAGGCGCCATAATAAGGAATACCTGCTTAATAACTTTGGTTATTGAGTTTTCACTATGTCAGTTTGGCAACCCAGATGGGACACTGTCTGGCTGCGGGAGCTGCTGAGATGCAGGACTCTCTAGGTGCGTCCGGGGATATTCTTGGAGGGACTCTGCCTCGGCTGGCTCACTGCAGGGACAGACAAGGACCACCTTTTGCAAAGGTATTCTTTTTGGAATTTGATTTTGTTGGTATACTGTTGTTTTGGAAGTTACCCATAAAGCATAGAAGACGTTCTATATTGGGTGCCATACTACTAGTCACTTGGAGTCCCTGTGATTTAGTTAGTATGTTGTTTAGTAGACGTTCTATGTTGAGTGCCGTACTACTAGTCACTTGAAGTACATGCTTTAGTATTTAGTATATACATGTTTAGTACTAAAGAAGTAGTACTTGTTTTAGTACTAAAGTAGTAGTAGTAGTAAACAAGTAGTACTTGTTTTAGTTTTAGTAGTAAACTTGTTTTAGTAGTAAACAAGTACTTTGTTTTAGTTTTGGTTTTGTTCTGGCACTTTGATTCTCAATATATTTTTGACGAATAACGGAACACGTTTAACAGATTACAATTTATGCTGGGAAATTTGTTGTAATAAGAGTATTACTATTTACAGTAGTGATTGTTGTTTTGTGTTGCTTGAGTGAAAAGTGGAAGGGGCCTCTTTATGGGGTTGTGTGATTGTGCTGTGTGAGTGAGATGCAGCATTGCTGCAAAGCAAGTGCGGAGTCCTGATCTGCGGTTCCAAAATTCCATGAGGAATATGGCTGGACACAGGCGAAGCTAACGAGATTAAGAAAAGACATTGATCTAATGTTGGGGGAGATGACGGAAACAGAAAAGCAGCTAATTCTTAAAACAGCCTGAGCTCATGTGCAAGCTCAGATTGCCAATGGGACCGCTCAGGGAACTGTACATGATTGCATTCCCCTGACCGACCCCCACTGAGACTCTAATTGCCACGGAAATTATGAATGGTTATGTAAATACTGAAATCTGATTAAAATGGGAATTGAGAATGCTGTTTCAAAAGCTATAAGTTATTCAACCCTGTATAGTATCCAACAGGGTCCAAAATAAACCCCTATAGGGATTTTGGACCAACTTTGAAATGCAATGAGAAAATATACCAATCTGGGCCCGGCTTTGTAAGACGGACAGAGGCAATTGGCTGGCCTTGTTCTAGGGCAATCGGCCCTGGATATCAGAAATAAATTACAAAAAATTGGAGGGATCAAACTTGAGAGAAAGATTATTGAATGCAGTGTGGAAAGTATTTAGGAATAGGGAAGACAAGAAGGAAAAGAAATTATCTAAGGTGATAGCCATGGCAACAGTGGCTGCACTAGAACAGAAAGAGAGAAGTGGGGGGCGGTGAGGGGGGGTGGGGGGCGGAGCAAGGGGGAGCTGAAAAAGGTAAAGAAAGGACTTTAGGAGGGTTTAGAGGAAAATTAGGACAAAACCAGTGTGCATACTGCAAAAAGGAAGGACATTGGAAAAAGACTGCCCTAGGTTACAGGATAAGCTTGCAACAGTCACCCTCAAGAACAGGGATGACGGGGACATGGGGCATCTACCCTAGTGGATCCACTGGTTGAAATAAAGCTAGGGAATGAAGAGAGAGGCGTGAATTTTTTATTGGATACAGGGGCTTCTTTCTCCGTTTTAAACCAAAAATTGATTCTGGAAAGCACTGAGTCTGTAAATGCAATAGGAGCAACTGGCCATCAGGAAAAGGTGTTTGTTTTGCAACCCTTGAAATTTAAATTGGGAAAAATGATTGGAATACATTGATTTTTATACTCACCCAATTCACCAAGGCCCTTGTTAGGAAGAGACTTGCTGGAAAAATTGGATGCGAAAATTTCTTTAGAACAAGGGAAAATGGATATAAAGGTCATGAATGATGAACATATTAAACTCTTAAGTCTATCCCTGGTGAGTCCAGAGAAAGCTCCAGACAGGACTCTCTAAATGGATGTAATTACGAACCAAGTGTATCGGGGAGTTTGGGCTACAGGAATACCTGTGAGAGCAAAGGAATTCAGCAACTGTAAAAATTGATTTAAAGGAAAATGTTCCCAAGGTATGCCAAAAGCAATACCTGCTAAAGGTGGAAGACAGAAGGGGAATGGAAGGAATAACCAATAACTTTCTTAAATATGGACTATTAGTAGAATGTGAGTCAGAATATAATACTCCTATCCTCCCAGTTAGAAAGGTAGATGAAACCTATCATATAGTTCAGGACTTAATGGCCATCAATAGGATCACAAAAGATTTATACCCTGTAGTAGCCAGCCCCTATAACCTTTTGACAAAATTAGAAAACAAACAAGTTTGGTTCAAGGTATTAGATTTAAAGGATGCCTTTTTCTGCTTGTCCGTGGCAACTGAAAGCCAGAAACTCTTTGCCTTTGAATGGGAAAATCCCAAAAGAGGACAAAAAACTCAGCTTACTTGGACTGTGTTACCACAGGGGTTCAAGAACAGTCCAACCATATTTGGGAACTAGCTAGCCCATGACTTTGAAGCTTGGAAAACCCCTTCAGGAAAAGGTACACTGTTGCAATACATAGACAACCTGTTGATAGCTACTGAAGAAGAAAAGGAATGTGTAGAATGGACAATTAGTTTACTAAATTTTCTTGGATTAATTGGATATCAAGTTTCTCAACAGAAAGCCCAGCTGATACCGCAATGAGTCACCTATCTAGGCTATGAATTATCTGGTGGACAGTGAGAACTTGGACCTGAGCAGAAGGAGGCAATTTGCTGAACTTCATTACCCACAACAGTAAAAGAACTCGGGGGAATGACAGGTTGGTGTCGACTTTAGATTTATAACTATGGTAGCTAAGCCATAAGTAAGCCATTATATGAGCAGATAAAAGAAAGTTCTGTCCAGCTAGTTTGGGTCCCTGAAACCTGTAAGGCCTCTGAGGACCTAAGAAAGGAACTGATTTGTGCACCAGCACTGAGGATGCTGGATGTGTCTAAACCCTTTCGGTTGTTCTCACATGAAAACCAAGGAATGGCACTGGGGGTGCTCACCCAATGTTTATGTCCCTACAAAATAACAGTAGTGTATTTCTCCAAACAGCTGAACGAGGTAAGCAAAGGGTGGCCAGGATGTTTGCAGGCAGTGGCCACAGTTATCTTAAATATCCAAGAAGCCCAAAAGTTCACTTTGGGCTAGAAGATGACTGTTCTAGTATCACACACTGTGTCAGCGGTACTAGAATGAAAGGGAAACCATTGGCTTTTCCCTTTGAGATTTATGAAATACCAGTCCATCCTAACAGAGTAAAGATTGTAGTCACTAATATTGTGAATCCAGCCTCTTTCCTCAGTAACAAAGTCTCCAAATCACCCATTCATGATTGCATTGAGACCATGGAAATGGTATACTCCAGCTGACCAGACTTAAAGGATACACCCCTAGAAGATGTGGAGGATTCCTATATAGATGGCAGCAGCTTCGTTCACCAGGGAGTTCACCTCGCAGGGTATGTGGTAACAACACATAAAAAGGTAATTGAGGCGAAGCTTCTTTCCCCTGGAACATCAGCCCAAAAGGCGTAAATCACTGCCTTAATAAGAGCTCTTGAACTGGCAAAAGGGAAAAGAATTAACATTTGGACAGACTCGAAATATGACTTTGATGTGGTGCATGCACATGTGGAAATTTGGAAAGAGTGAGGACACTAATCATCCCAAGGGAAATCAATTAAACATGCAGAAGAAATACTAAAGTTACTCCAAGTGGTATACCTGCCTAGTAAATTTGTCATTATGTTCTGTAAAGGACATCAAACAGGGGATACTGACATTGAAAGAGGAAATAGATTGGCTGACGCAGAGGCCAAAGGGGCAGCAGATCTGAGAGACAAATTTTGGCACTAGTACCAGGAACAAAACCAGACATTAACAAAAACATTAGAGAATGAAATAGAATATTATAAGATCAATAAGCAATTAATTGAAGATGTAAATGGAAAAATATTACCTACAGGTTTAGCACAAATGAAGGCTGGGAGAACTGTGATATCCTCCAACCTATTATATTAGATTATAATTGAAGAACATAACAAAACACACTGGGGAGCTGAAGCATTATATCAGTTTCTAATTAGAAAATGGGTAAGACATAACTTGTATACCATTGTCTGACAGGTATCAAAACGATGTGTCATATGCCTTAAAAATAACCCACAGATAGGAATCAACCCCCAAGTGGGAACAATAGGGAAGATAAATGTTCTTGGGGAACAGTGGCAAATTTATTTTTCTGAACTCCCAAGAAAAGGGGGGTTTAGATACCTATTGGTACTAACAGACACGTTTTCCAGATGTCCAGAAGCATTCCCATGTAGAACTAACAAAGCTTGAGAAGTGTCCAAAGTATTGCTGAATAAAATTATACCAAAATTTGGTGTACCCTCAGTAATGTCATCTGATAGAGGACCACACTTGACTGCAGAACTAACCCAACAAGTTGACAAAGTGCTGGGGATTGACTGGCAACTACACACATAGGCCACAGGTGAGTGGCCAAGTGGAAAAAATGAACCATTTGATAAAATAACAGATTTCTAAAATCTGTCAAGAAACCAATATGTATTGGTATCAGGAACTACCCTTGGCACTTCTTAGAACTAGAACTAGGCCTAGGACCAAGGAAAAAATAAGCCCCTTTGAAATATTGTATGGTAGGCTTTACCAAATGCCATACAAAGGAGAAGATCTAACACAAGTAGGAAACCAATATTTATGACAGCATATTATAGTTTTGAGCAAGCAACTGGAATAAATTAATAAGAACATTTTAGGCACTAGAGCAAGGGGATTAGATCACCCCATTCACCCTTTCAAACCTGGAGACTAGATTTATGTAAAGAATTTTTCAGGTGAGCCACTTAAAGAAAAGTGGGATTCCAGATACTCCTCACCACCTTCACTGCAATCAAGATTGGAAAGCGACCTGCCTGGATTTATTACAGGTGGGTGAAAAGGGCTCCTGATGGACAGTGGACCTCAGAAGTGACTGGACCTCTGAAATTACAATTACACAGATGCTGAAATGTTTCAAGTAATAACTATTAGTGTTTTTATAAATATTGCAGCTGCATGGAATCTTAATACACATTATACGTTAATAAGGAATATCTCCCTGATTTTAAACAAGACCAATTGTTGGATATGTACTCAAATACCTGAACGTAGGGGAAAGGCAATTTCTTTGATTGGCATACCAATAGCTAAAGAGGAATTTACACCAGAGTTGTGGATGAGCCCGGCTAGGAGTGTAGCCACAGATAGGAATCAAAAATTGGAACTTACTAGTCCTGAAATTGGCACTCCCTATTGTACGTATGTTCAAAGATGTAATCCCCCAAAGGGTACAGGAAAGGTAGACTGTGATAGGAATACATATGTAGGGAGCCACACTACTTGTAATCAGACTTCAGGTATCGGAACCTCTTTAAACCCTAACGTTACTACCGCCTGGCCAGTACCAGAAGGGCGTGGGTAGTACTGGTTGAGTAATGACACAACCTATAAAATGTTACCTGAAAATTGGAGAGGGACCTGCACCTTAGGCGCAGTAGTCCCCAATATGTCAATACACACCTCCCTGCACTCTCAGGGAGGATGGCTTAGATTGCCCCTCATACAGATTCAAAGGACGAACCCTTTAGTAGAGAGACAATATGCTTGTCATAGCTTTGTCAGGTGGTTTCTTCCTTGGTTAGGGGTGAGCAAATTAGAAAAAGCAATAGTAAATATTTTGGCTGTAATAGAAAGTATTGAAAACAAAACCTTAGATGCCATCCGGGCAATCCAAACAGAAGTGTCCAGTTTCTCAGAAGTAGTATTGCAAAACAGAATGGCACTAGACCTTTTATTACTCTCCCAAAGAGGAGTATGCACAGTAATAAATACTAGCTGCTGTATGTATGTGTATCAAAGCGGAAGAGCTGCCACAGATTTACAGGAGATTTGGGAACAAGCCAAGATATTGCATAAAGTCACTAAAGATGACACGTCACGGGGTTTCCAAGAATTGTCAAACAAACTGACCTCTTGGTTACCCGACTTTTTTGGCTTAAGAAATTGTTTGTAGGAATATTGATCTTGCTTTTACTAGTATTCTTAACTAGTGTTTTAGCAGTGTGCCTTTGGGTGCTGTAAGAAACAACTAGATGATTATGAAACCTGGACGTGTAACCAAATCAAGCACCAAGTAGAAATGTGTAAGTATTTTACGAAAACTTTGAATCAAATAGGAATACTATAAGCAAAAGAATTTGAAGCAGACTCAGCCAGGTCCAGATCACTGGGCTGGACCAGGCAGAGGTACTTCAGAAAGGGGGAAATGAATCACTCCCCAGCTTCCCTTCCCTCTGCATGCTGGGTCTCCACTCTGTTCCCTGAGACTGCAGAGTCACAGGTTCCTCTCTGAGACTGCAGAGTCACAGGTTCCCTGTGAACACCTGGCTTTAGTTCTTTCCCTGTGGCTGAGCCCACAGTGGGAGATCTCTCACTTTCAAAGGGGCTGCAGTCAATGCCCATGCCAGACACCGCTGTCCCTGGAGGTACCCTGGGCTCTGCAGGCAGCTCCAGATTCCCCTCCTGAAGGACATCATCTACGGGTCATATGTGGGAACAGCCCTGGCTATGTAATGCAGTGACAATTCTCTGCTTCCACTGTCAGCAGACACCCATGGGTAAGTCTTAAATCTAGCCCTTGGTCTCTGACAGGTCACAATGCAACAATGAGCCATTCCCTTCTGAACCCAAGGAGAAACAGACCCTTTTGGGGAGCAATTCTTTGGGCCTATTCTTGGCACAGGTTTGGGAAGGAAATCTCAGGCTTTGATGATGATCCCATTTTATCACAGAGATCTGCACTATACAGCGTCCATATGAGACAGAGCAGTTTCATTCATTCATACCAGTGGAAGGAATATAAATTTTTATGTAGGAATGCAAGAAACAAAAGCAGTCAAAATGAAACTAAGAATTAAAAAAATCAATAAAAACAATGATAAGAAACAATCAAAAGCCCAGAACGGGATGCACTGGCATTCATTTGCAGAGAGTGAAGGGTAACTTATGAGCAGTGAAAACCATCCCTAAAATCAATTTCCTAACAACATCCTTGAGCTCCTTGTTCTTCATACTGTAGATGAGAGGGTTCACTGCTGGAGGCACCACCGAGTACAGAACTGCCAGCAAAAGATCAGTGGATGGAGAAGAGATAGAGGAGGGCTTCAGGTAAGTAAACATGACAGTACTAAGAAACAGGGAAACAACGGCCAAGTGAGGGAGGCATGTGGAAAAAGTTTTGTGCCGGCCCTGCTTTGAGGGGATCCTCAGCACGGCCCTGAAGATCTGCATATAGGACAGCACAATGAAAACAAAACACCCAATACCTGAACAAAAGCAAAAGATGATGAACCCAAGTTCCCTGAGGTAGGCATCTGAGCAGGAGAGCTTGAGGATCTGGGGAAGTTCACAGAAAAACTGGTCCAAGGCATTGCCTTGGCAGAGGGGGAGGGAAAAAGTATTGGCAGTGTGCAGCACAGCACTGAGAACACCAGCGCCCCATGCAGCTGCTGCCATGTTGACACAAGTTCTGCTGGCCATTATTGTCCCGTAGTGCAGGGGTTTGCAGATGGCAACATAGCGGTCATAGGCCATGAAGGTGAGAAGATAAAACTCTGCTGTTACAAAGGCAACAAACATAAAGACCTGGGTAGCACAACCTGCATAGGAAATGGCCATGGTGTCGCAGAAGGAGTTGGCCATGGCTTTGGGGACAGTGGTGGAGATGGAGCCCAGGTCGAGGAGGGCGAGGTTGAGGAGGAAGAAGTACATGGGGGTGTGGAGGCGGTGGTCGCAGGCTACAGCTGTGAGGATGAGGCCGTTGCCCAGGAGGGCAGCCAGGTAAATGCCCAGGAAGAGCCCGAAGTGCAGGAGCTGCAGCTCGCGTGTGTCTGCGAATGGCAGGAGGAGGAACTCAGTGATGGAGCTGCTGTTGGACATTTGCTGCCTCAGGGCATGCAGATCTGCTCTAGAAGAAGAAAAAATGACAAGTTAGGCAGACTTCTCTGAGCAAAACCTACTCCTCCCGCACAGAAATTACTATTCCCTGTGCTGAATGAAGAATGAGTCAGCTCATTCAACAACCCTCACAAATGAATGACAGTGTCCCTGACCGTGTAAAATGGCATTTGGGCACATAGTTCACCATCAGTCCAGTTCCGAACAGAGGCTTACACTCACCTGCACCCCAGACAAAAAGAGTAGGAGAACCACAGACAGGTGGAGAAATAAGAAAGAATTCTCCAACCAGCTGACAGAGGGAAAGGCAGATGAGCATGCAGGGAAGCCTTTACCTTACCAAGCTTGCATGCCACCTACAGAAGTGACATTGCAGGGTGCTCTTAGTCTCATCGTTGTGTATCAGAGTGCAGTACACAGGCTCTTCTCCTCTTCTGGAGGTCCAGCTGAGGAGGAGGTGGCTCATGCCCTAAAGCCCCTGAGGGCAGAGGTTGCACAATAGCTGCACTGCCCTGCAGGCAGAGACTTACCCTGTTCAGGGCTGGGAAGATTCCTCCTGCAGTGAGCTCTCAGCAGTCCCCCTCCACACTGCCTTTAACATCTCCCTCCCTTCTCTCAGCCGCCCTTGTCCCCTGCAGGCAGTGCCCCCAGCCCTGCTGCGCTGTGCAGAGGAGCTGCTCCTGGGCAGAGCTGTCTCTCTGCAGCGCTGCCCGCTTGCCAGGAGCTCCCCTTGGGCCCAGGAGCCCGGCCCAGCTCAGCAGCAGGGAGAGCTCTTGACAAGTCCCTGGGCCTCCAGGGGAATCAACTTTGAAACAGACTGAAGCAGTCACTGATTTTTCTTTTCTCAGTTAGGAAGACACTCTTACTGCCAGCGGTGTCTTTTTCCCTCTTTCAAAAGAAGAGTTTGGCATGGGAATCATCTATTCTTGTCCCATTATGTGACCGGACACCCACAAAGTGACAGGCAGGGTGCAACCCCTCTTTTCCAAGCACTTGTTGATATGCACGGGAAGAAAATGTTTTCACAGGAAATGAAACCCTCTGCCAACACCAGTGGCACAACCAGTTGGTGGCCTGCAGGATCTGTCCTCCCCTTCTCACTCATTCCCCTTCCCCAGCAGGACCTAGGAAGACACCACCTGTTCCCCCACACTCTTGGTTATGGTGCCAGAGGCAGGTGGTCATGCTGGTTGATTTCCATGTTGCCTGGCAATATCCATGGCCCTTTTGAAGCAGGACATCCAGAGAGGGGCAGGCAGGGATCACATCTGTGTGGGTTGAGGGAAGTGATTCTGCTGAGTCAATTGAGGCATCTCTTTCTGAGCTTGCAGGGCTGGGCTGATAGGGGGCCAATCTCCTTCCATGCCTGACACAAACCCATGGGAGTCGGCAGTCCTCTTGCCTTGGTGGAGATGATGCCACCCAGGCCATCTCAGACAGATTTGGTGCCTTTTTCCCAGTGACTGAATCCCACCAGTGCAGTGACCTAAGGTCTAGCCTTTCGCTAGCCAGTGGATGAACAAATATCAAGTGCATCACACAAGGGTCTCCACTCACGTACCTTCTTTCTCCAGCCCTGCTGGTTCTTCTTTCCCCCATTATTTGACCATTCATATAATCATGTATCTAGCCAATGATGTTCACAGCCTGCCAGTATCACAAGTAGCCTACAAGCAAGGACATTTTCAACACTACCTCTTCCCTTCTCAGATTGGCTTCACCACCATGGGCTCTGAGCATGAGCTGCAGAGACACCAAAGACAGCAAAGCCCCCTCCTTCTCAGACTGCACAACCCAGTCCTGTTTCTCTGGCCTTGGGGAGAGCAGGACTTGCTCTCTTCATGGGCACCTCTTTACATTGCCATCTGCCATCCACTCCAGCATGTCTCTGCTCTGAAGCAAAGTCTTTGTACACCTCACCACTTGGTCACTTACTTACAGGTTTTCCTCCTGCAAGTCTGCTCTCAGCCTGGTGCCACAGCTGAGGTGCTGCAACCCCAACATGCACTGATCTCCTCAGTCTGGTGCAGACAGCAGATGGAACCCCATGTGCCATCACTTCATGTAACTGAAGGGAACAGCACAGTTGAGGCATGTTGGGACAGCTCATGTGGCTGGGGTACAGTGATGGGTGGATACCAGATCATCAACAGACACAGAGCAGAAAGGTCAGGAAGGGAATGTCATTATTGAAGGGGCCAGGGACCTAAACCTAGTGAGCTGTGTGGAGAGGCTGAGGGAACTGGCTTCTTTAGTCTGGTGCAGGGAAGGCACTGGGCAGGACAAAAGTAGGCTGCCCCCACCTGGAGAGGTGGTGGGACCCAAATCTTCTTCACGGGCAAATGGTCTGGCAGAGGCAACAACTGCAAATGTCTCCTGGGAACTTCAGTCTGGTGTCCTGGCTTTGGCTGGGACAGAGTTATTTTTTTTATTATTTTTTTTTAAATTTTTTTTGGTAGGAGCTCAAGTAATTCCATGTCTTGGATTTTTGATGAAAATAGTGGTGATAATGCACAAGTGCTTTGGTTGATGATGAGCAGTGCTTATACAGAGTCAAGGACTTTTCTGCTTCTCTGGTTGCCCTGACAGTGAGGAGGTTGGGGATACACAAGATTTTGGGAGTGAGCAGGACAAGGACAGCTGACTCATGGACAGTCTGGAGATGAGACAGACATCAAAGCCACCATTACACAAGTGGAGACAAGGCATTTGACCACTTCCATGAACACAGCAGTCAGGATGCCATACCACCTGAGATTGCAAGGAGGACCTAAACTTTATGTTCAGAGGAGTGTGATTCTTCTGTAGGTGTCCTTGCCTTGTCTCCTGGTCCATGTAGATCTTTGGGCTGTGAAGAGAATCTAAACACCCTTTGGGGCTTGGTTAGTTTCATGTTACATTTTGAAATGTAAGGCAGATGAAGTGAGCTCCGAGCTTCCAGGCTCTCTGATGCAGTTAGGTGTTCAAGTATTGGGAATGTGGACATTGGTGTTGTGTCCCTGTACACCACATAAAAGCGTTTGTGGTTTTGTGCAAATCTGGGATCCGTCCGGGGCCTTTGGCTAAAAAATAAACAACCTTCCTGTTACACCTGCATCTCTTCCCCCCAGAATGGAAGAAAATATATGGATCAGGAGGAATTTAGGAGCAACACTTTCTAAAAGTGTAACTTTTAGAAGTCAACAAAAAGTTAGCAGTAAGAGAAAAAGAACAGAGTCTAAATACAGCCAGTTGCTAAATAAGGAGAACCTATAGGTAGTTTATCAGTTAGGAATCACTGTTGGGAAGGAAATTAAAGAGCTTTACTTCATCATCGTCAAGAAGAAGGAGTAATTCCTTTATAACATAGTGTAATTCCTGTTATTATCAATTGTGCCACTAATTCCAAAAACATCCTGGAGAGCTTCCTTATTTTGCCTTGGCTCCAAAGCTCAACAAGCTCAAATCTTGAAAGGATGACCACCAAGCTCTGCAAGCCAAATCTCTCCAAGCTTCTCTCATCCATGTTCTTTTAGCCCAGGATAGCTTTTACTATCATTTCAACACGCTGCCCAATCTTGTGTACTTCAGCTGTAAAAAGTCAGGCTAGTCACTTGAAAAGCCTTCCCTACCGAAGTCTTCTCTATATGCTGATTCCACTTGTATCACCTCATGTTATGTACAGCTCCATCCTCCTGCAGACATCCATTTTTATGGGCAGTTTTCCTGTTTTTTTTTTTTTTTTTTTTTTTATTTTTTCCTTTCCTGCCTATTCACCTTCACAACCTTTTGGTATGGTACTTATGACAAATATTGTCTGAAGCAACACTGTTATCTCCCATGGTTTCAGCCACTTCCAAATGCAGTTTTAGATATTTCCTTCTTAGAGAAGACATTGTACAAAACTGCTCCATATGTGGAATCACACTTTGATTCTGAATATTTTTTGAGGTTAAGAAGGAAATCATAAACACTCTGAGTTAGTTTTCCAAATTCCATTACAAAATGTCAAAGCAGATTAAGTACATAAATGCTGAGACCCAAGGAATAAAGAGAGGGTGAACAACAGGTGAAGCTGTATTGTCTGGATTCACAGCCTCCCTGTTAGTAAAAGAAACTCCTTCAGCCTATGGGATGTATTTGTTAAATGACCACATGGGAAGCTGTGGTTTTTGGACCTCCTGGCTTGAGCTTGCTGCATTCACATTCCCAGCAAGGCGAAAAGTTCCAGTTCAAGCATCAAACTGTTGCCCATGCTGCCTGGAGAGCCAGGACAGTTGAGTCACACCATAGCCAGTGTCTGAGGGAAGCTGGAGGTAGAGTGAATTGAAATGGTTTGGACTTGAGTGGAGGCTCCAACCCTGAGCTGGCAGGACAGCACTGGCTGCAGTGTGACACAAGTTCCCTGACACGCCTGTGAGTCCAGAACTGGTTGGCAGAGTTTCTCACACAGCTCACTGAGGAGGGAAGGGTGCTGGGGAGAGGGTAGCACGCTTCAGCTTCCCAAATCCCAGGACAGTGCCCAAAGCTTCCTTCTCTTGCCCTCAGGCATCCCATTTCTTTAAATGTAAACCTGGTGAGGCTTCTGTCAAGAATCCTTCAATCCTCCTCCAGGTGTCCTTCTGATTTCCCTAGGAGTTTCAGTACCTACAGAATAAAAGCATGAATCTGCCTACATTTAAACATCTGCAATGAAGCAGACTATCCCTGTGGTATCCACTCTGAGCAATGTCAATTAAAGGAGTGGTTGCAATGTGAGACATGAAGCCCCATCTCCAAGTACATATCTACCAGGTTCAGATGAAGGGTGCTCTTGCAGAGGTCGCCCTTCATCTCTTCAGGTGGCACCGGACTCTGCTGATTTCCCTCTGCAGCGACTGGCAGGGGATGGATCCCCTTCTCAGGAGAGACTCCTTGCTCTAAAGCCACAGGCCTGGGGTAAGGTCATCAGGTTCTTACTGGCACTTGTCTCAGCATCTGTTGTGATTTATTGTCTGCTTTCCTGTCACTACCTTCTCTGTGATCAGATAAACCCACCAAAATGTCACAAAAACTTGTCAGAAAGGCCATGGTGTAGAAAAGAAATCTCACCAGGAGCTCTGGCAGGAACCAGGAAGATTGTAATGAGCACCAGGAAGAGATGGGAAGCTAAAAGCCTCTTGTGCAGAGTGGCCCTGAGACTGTGATTGCAGTGTGTAGGGCTGGGAGAGAGGGTCAGGGGACAGCAGTGAGAAACGAGGTGATGAGTGACGGTCTGGGAAGTCCTTACAAGCATGTGTGAGCTCTAGCATGGAAAGCAGTTGGCGTCTGTGGGTGGAGGGTAATGTTTGTCCTGGGAATGTAGCAGGAAGGAAGGCCCCTGCAGCGCAAGTCAGGAATGACAGAGATGTTTCCATCTTGTGTGTGTGCCTCAGCCTAGGAGATGAGGAATGCCCACTGCTGTGGCTGGCTGTGCTCAGCCATTCCCCATGAGCCGACCTTGCTCTCTTCCCCTCCATTAGCACCCCACACTTGGATGGACCCCAGGAAATGTCCATGAGCCTGGAGGATGCATGAACTTCCTGCAGTCCTGGCCTGTTACTGCAGGGGAAGAGGGCAGGGTTTGTGAGCCTCAGGAGACTGCAGGGAGAGCAAAGTGATTGTGTAGCAGTGAGTGTGTTAAAAGCAGGAAGAAGAGCTGAGATACCAGGGAGAGCAGGGGTTCATGTTGAAGTGAAATAGGTGGAGGTGTGATGTTGAGGCAGCAGCAGAAGGAGGATGTGCATTTCAGTGCTGAGATGTGCAGTGACCCCAAGGACAGGCACCTTGTCTGGTTATTCTCATTCTTCAGTCATGGTTCTCAGTGTGGTCCACCAACGGCCTCAGAAACTTGGAGGTTTGCTCCTGCCTTGTACTTCTTCAGAGGCTTGTTTGGTTTTTCCGTAGCTGCAGTTCAGGAACTTGGCACCAGAGGGCTTCTTCAACGTGCAAAACTCCCTAAAACGTGCCAAGTCTCCATGCATGATTCCCCTTGTCTTCAATTCTCATGTGGTTAGAGAGATTTCAGGCACGTAGTCAAAGGGAGAAGATTTCAATAAGAATGAACAATAAGAAGGGATTTCTTGTTTTCCCAATTTTATTTTGTTTTCCGCTCACAGAATTAAGTGGTATGAACAATCTTCAATTCACGTTGACATGGGCATCTCTGAGTGGAGTCTGAATACATACGGATGTCCGGACCCCTGAAGTCAAACACTCTGTGGGCAGTCTTCATCCCTGTCCCCCATCTCTCCCATTTCTCTCCTCACCTACCTACACTTTCAGCCTCCAGGTAGAACTCTGAGTTTTCTCCACTGAATTCTGTAGCTGGACGGTTCAGCCCCATTTGCCCCAGTTCACACCTACTTTACATGGAGAACAAGAAGGCTGTTTCTTAACTGCCAGCTCACTCTGGTGTCCTTGTTGGGGCTGGATAGTGCAAATTTTCTTCCTAGAAGCTGGTATGGTGCTGTGTTTTGGAGTTAGGATTAGAATAATGTTGATAACACACTGATGTTTTAGTTGTTGCGGATCGGTGCTTCCACTGAGTCAAGGACATTTCAGCTTCTTCTGCTGCTCTTTCCAGTGAGGAGGCTGTGGCTGGAGGCTTGGCAGGTGGAGGGGAGGACGTTCTGCTAAGGTGTGATCTTTGCCAAGGATGACTTTCCTCCTGCCTTATTTTAAAGGTTACACTACATACTCCAAACCTGGATGATTCATATTTCTGTGGATGTTTGTCAGTGCTGCCTTGAGATACCACAGCTGTGAGATGCAACTGTCTTGGGCAGAAAGTGTTTTGTGCACAGAGGGATCATCACTTCTACCGCTCATACTGCCCAGTGTGTCATTGGTCTACTTTGCTGATGGCTTGTGTTTTGTCCAATGTAAGCTAAGGACCACCTGGGATTTTCCTGGTAGAGTTAGAATCCAGCTGCAACAGTTTTAGTCATCATCTGGATGCAGGAGTGGAATGCATCCTCAGCAAGTTTGCAGATGACACTGAACTGGGAGGTGCTGCTGACATCCTGAAGGGATGAGAGGCTGTTGTGATTTAGCCCGGCTGGCAGCCAAACACCACACAGCCGTTCGCTCACCCTCCCCCCTCCCTCTCCGGGATGGGGGAGAGAAACGGGAAAGTGAAGTCTGTGAGTTGAGATAAAGACAGTTTATTAAGACAGGGAAAAGAATAACAATAATAATAATAATAATAATAATAATAATAATAATAATAATAATAATAGTATTAATAGTAATAATGTGTACGAAATAAGTGATGCACAATGCAATTGCTCACCACCTGTTGACCGATGCCCAGCCTATCCCTGAGCAGCCGGCCCCCCCCCCTCCACCCCGGCTAGCCACCCCTATATATTGTTCAGCATGATGTCAGATGGTATGGAATACCCCTTTGGCCAGTTTGGGTCAGCTGTCCTGGGTCTGTCCCCTCCCAGCTCCTGCTGCATCCCTAGCCTGCTCACTAGCAGGACAGAGCGAGAAGCTGAAAAGTCCTTGGCTTGGTGTAAGCACTGCTCTACAACAATTAAAACATCAGCATGTTATCAGCGCTCTTCTCATTCTAATCCGAAACATAGCACCCTGCCAGCTACTAGGAGGAAAATTCACTCTGTCCTACCTGAAACCAGGACAGAGGCCTTGCAGATTGGTCGAGATAGATTGGTGCATTGGGTGATCGGCAACGGCATGAAGTTCAACCAAGACAATGCCAGGTTCTGCACCTAGGATGAAGTAATGATGAACACAGGTCCAGCACAGTCTGGGAGACAGGAGGCTAGAGAACAGCTCAGAAGAAAGGGATCTGGGGGCACTGGATCACAGCAGGCTCATTATCAGCCAGCAGGGCACCCTGGTAACCTAGAATGCAAACCACATCTTGGGATGCATTAAACACAGCACAGCCAAATGGCCAAAAGAGGTGAGTCTTCTTCTATATTTACCATTGGTGTGGCCTCCCCTTGTTTATTGTATACAGTTCTGGTTCCACAACAGAAAAAGGATGTGGACTTGAAAGCACTAGTGTCCTCAGGGAGTCCACCCCACCTTCATGACCTTTCAAAGATAGTGAAGCTTATTGCCCTCTCAGAATGCTTGGATGCAGCCCCTCTGGCAATGAGCTTTTTTGCCTCCCAGGGCTGCTGACTGTGAGATCCCCTCTAACAGCCCCCTGAAAAGGCCCAAATATGCCCCTCTGAGGTCTGCCATCTTCTGTCTTCTATCTCTTTCCTTACTCCTTTTGGTACCTACAAACCCAGCCTTTCAGGATGATGACTGCCAATGCTGACACTGATCTTCATCTTGCTTCCCTTTGAGGGTAATGTCCTCTGGGAAACGACCTGCATAAAGCAATGCCACATGTCATGACACCACAGAGAGTTCTTCTATTCAGAGTTCTCAAAATGTTCCTAAAATATACATTAAGGTCTTGATACACTTGTCCACACGGAGGTGGCCATTTCCTACAGGATTCTCTGGAGGAGGTCAAGAATAGGGAATACTGAGAATCAAGAATAGGGAATATCAAGAATAGGGAATATTCTCAATAGGGAAATGTGAGTCAGGATGTGTGGTAGGCCTTCTGCAACATGAGCTGGTTGGCAGGCAGAGTACCTGAGGGATTGTGCAGGGCATCCCCTGCACCCACGGCTCCTGGGGGGGCTGGGAAGAAGCCTCCTGAGCACAACAGCTCCTTGTAGCCCTGCAGATGCTGGCTGTGAGGTCACTTCTGTCCCAGCCCCTGGCTGGCCAACAGCAGGGAGGCAGAGCCTCTGAGGTCATAAAGGCCATCGGAAAGCGGCTCCCAACAGGGTGACTCCTTTGGGGAGGCCAGAGGATAGCTGGGAGAATAAAGGTGGGAGATTTGGGGGAGAGCAGCGGGGCTTGTCTGACAGAAAGGAAAGGTTCTGAAGAGGTAGGAGGGGTTCAGGTAAGGCTGCTGCTGGTGCAACACTCACTGGGAAAACACTGATGTCAGGTCCTGGTAATATTTCTAACTAGTAAATGTAAGCCCTAGACCTAAACCTAAAAGCTATCTCTCACCCGGCAAGGAATCTACTACTCTTACCCCTAACCTCAAACCTCACATGACATGGGTTACCCAAGTCCCAAACCCATAAGGCCTTACCATACACTCTTAGCTCAGTTCTCACCCTACTCCACAGCCCTTCATACCTAGCATTGAATTGTGAGCCTTATTGTGATTCCTCAACAGAGCCCTGAACAAAATCCCAACGAAAAATATAGCCCATACACTAAACACTGACTAGGTACCCAAAGCAGAAAAGGAAAGCCCCCCCCTAAGACTCTGCCCAATCTCTAATCCCGGAAGGCAGGATCTAATCCCTATGCCCTAAAACAAACGCATAATACTCAAATCCCACATTCCTGCAATCTTGTCACCTAACTGGAGCAGTTTGGCCCCCTGAAGCTGGGTGGGGCTTTGGATGTCCTGGAGCAGGCACTTGGTCTTGGAGGAGGCAGGTGAGGTGACATGGACCTGGTCAGGTCATAGGGCTCAAGGAGGAGACGGGTGGGGATGCTCTGCTGAGGTCAGCTGTGCCTCAGAATCTCAGGAGGCAATAGGAGGCCTATGGCTGTGCATGTGATTGTCAGGGCACTTGTGCGTGAGGACCTGACAGGCCACCTTCAGGCACATGGCTGGTGTATGCGTGTGGCATTTTAGCTGTGCAGAAGGAACTGACAAGCCATAGACATGCAGGTGCTGTGAATATTGATTATGATATCACTCCTGCTCTAGTACCTAACAGATCTTGGACATAGCTGTATCCTGCCCACCAGAGAAGCTGAAAGGCCATCGGCATATGCAAGGCTTTGGAGGATGAAAATGACCTTTCCTTTATGTGGTCAGGTTCTGGACCCCAAGGAGGGTGCCAGGTGGTATGTTCTTATGAGGTTGATTGTGCCTCAGTAACTCCGATTCCGGTAGGAAGCCTCTGTCTGTGGCTGGAACTTTGAGGTCACTTCTGCCTCTGGAGCTGAATGGCCGGCAGAAGGAGCATGGCTGGGCAAGGGACTGGGAGGCCCCATCTTTCTGGAGTAGGTTAGGCTCACATCTACCAGTGTCTCAGACAGATCCGCTGGAGTCACCTGGCTGGCATGGTGCTTGTGTGATGTCCTCTGCCCAAATACCTGATAGGCCCATAGAGAGGTGGGCTTGGCTGTGGGTTGTCAAGTGTCATGTACCTGAGTACATGACTGCAGAGCATAAGACATGTAGCTTGGTTGTGTCAATCTCAGGAGCTGAAAGGCCAGGAGCTTAAAGGCCAGCAGCAGACACATGGTGGAAGATCATGGTGAGGTTCCTTCTGTCTAGTCAGATGACAGGCAATAAGAAGGCTGATAGGTTAGGATGCCTGTGTGAAGGGTAGTTTCCATGATGGAGCTTTTGTTGTTCATGGGAAAGAGCATGTGAGAGAAAAACTGGAGAGGGAAGAGACATCAATGAAGGCACTGAAATACCAAGGACAGAGCAAGGTGGGAAAACAAAATGGGTGTTTACAACCTGCAGGGAAACAGCAGGCTGGGGACAGCATAGGACAGCTGTTGGTGGAGGTGGACAAGGGCACTGGCAAGGCTAGACTTTGCCAAGAAAACCAAGGGCTTGTCCACTTGGCTATGTCAGGTCTCTCTGCCACCAAGCCCTAGCAGGAGACGTTGTCCTCTTAGCACTGGGGCCTTGTCTCCTCTTTGCACCTCTCAAGGGAGACCAGGAGATGTCACACCATTGTCTTTCACTTGGCACTGCATACCCCACTTCCCACTGCCCGAAGAAGAGCCTGGAGACCCACATGAGGGACAGGACCTCTCTGCCCAGAGCTGGCAGCAGGGCGTGTATTTTCTGCTTGATGAAAGAAACACAGGATTTTCTCAACTCAGAGCCACCCACACAGTGCCTTGGCCTACCTGTAATCATGGCCTCCAATTACCTGCTCTAAGGAGTCCTTGGGGCTTGGTTAGTAATGGCCCTCAGAGGGACCAATCAGTACTTTGAAGGACTTTGGGGTTTGGCTTCTGACTTTGGCTTTCTGAGAGATTTCATCAGTCTCCTCTCAGGAGCTGAAGTTGATGGACTTGGCACCAACTACACCTTGGGGCTTATTAGAACACAGAAAGCCCTGAGTGTCTCTTAAGGAGGTCTGGACAGATAGGAGAAGCCTGACCCTGTATGGTCATCCTTGCTTCTCACCTCCCAACCATACCATTTCTCTCACTGGCCCCTTAGGTCTTCCATCCCTTCTCCTGACATCAGACTTCTCCACTCAAGTCTGCACTTGCACCTTGTAGTTCCTTTGTCCCAACTCCCTCCTGCTTTCCTTAGAGAACAGGCTTCACACAGGTGGAGAAGGATGATTCTTATTTGCAAGCAAACTAGTCTGATAAAGCTTAATAATAAAGCTTGCTCCTTGAGTGGTTAGATCCAGTCTATATCCAAGGCTCACAGTCCACAAGGGAAAGTCTTACATCACTTTTTTTCAGTCAGTAGACAGGAAAGGTTATCTAAAAACTCCGTTAAAAAGCTGCCTAAACCAGTATTAGAATACATAAAGCAACGTGAATCTTTGAACTCCCTGAAGCTTAAAACAGCAACTTGATCATAGCATGATAGAGTCAGAGAATCTTGCAATCAAACATTGATAAAATCCAGGAATGATTTGGTCTGGAACAGGGCTCTAGGATCATCTAGTCCAATCCCTCTGCCATGTGCAGGGACATCTCTCACTACATCAGGTTGCTGAAAGGTCTTTCCAACCTGGCTTTTAACACTTCCAACGATTGGGCATCCACAACTTCTCTGGGAATCTCTTCCAGTGTTGCACTACTCTCATCCTAAAATCAATCTTTCTCATATCCAGTCTAAATCTACACCCTTTCAGTTCAAAAGCATGACCCCTTTTCCTGTCACTACAGGCCCTGATTAAAAAAAAAAATAATAAAAACCTCATTCTTTTAAGCCCCCTTGAAGTATTGAAAGGTAGCAATAAGGTCTTTCTGGAGCCTTCTCTTCTCCAGGTTGATCAACCCCAACACTCTCAGCCTTTCTTTGTAGCAGAACTCTGATCACTGCCCTACACTGTAGCCATGCTAACAGGTCTATGTTTCTCTGGCACTGGGTGCCCCAGAACTGGATGCAGTACTGTAGGTGGGATCCCACAAGAGTAGAGTAGAGGGGGGAATCACCTCACTTGACCTGCTGTTCTCTCTTCTTTTCATGCAGCCCAGGATATGATTCACTTTCTGGCCTGCAAGTGCACCCTGCCAGCTCATATCCAAGTCTTCAAACACTAGTAATCCCAAGCCGTTCTCTGCAGGGCTGCTTTCAATCCATTCATCCCCCAATCTATATTGATATTTGGATTTTCACTGACCCAGGTGCAGCACCTTGAACTTCTCCTTGTTGAACTTCAGGAGGTTGACATTGTTCTACCTCTCAAGCCTGTCCAGGTCCCTTTGGATGACATCCCCTCCCACTGGCATACGAACTGCACCACTCAGCTTGGTGTCATCAGCAAACTACCTTAGGGTGTACTCAATATCACTCTCCATTTTGTTAATGAAGATATTAACAGTATAGGTCCCAGCACAGACCTTTGAGGGATAATACTCTTTATACATTTCCTGTTTGTCATTAATTCATTGGATATAACTCTTTGGACATGTCCATCTAGGCAATTCCTCCATCTATCAGTCATTCCAGCAAACCCATATTCCTCTAGTTTAGTGACTGGAATGTTGCAGGAGACCATACCAAAGCCTTACAGAAGTCCAGGTAGATGACATCAGTAGCTCTTCCCTTGTCTGATGAGGAATATCAAAGAATAGAACACAATCTAGTAGATCCTTTATATGTATAAATACATACATGCTTCCTTACAAAGAACCTGGGTTGCTCAGTGCCAGCTGGCAGCATTCTTCCTCAACACAAAGGAGAGAAGAATTGAAACACAGGGCTGCTTTAGCCCACCAGAGATCACAAGTTTAGGACTGTCTGCTTCTCAAGTTTCAACAAACACAACCCATGCAGATCTTTGCTGGATGAACACTGATGGGGATATTTCTCTGAAGGTTTCTGGAGAGAGAAAATTTTTCTGAGGCCTGTAGCTCATCAGCTGAGATTTTCTCCAGAGGATACAGCCAGGTGGGAGGCATGAAGAAGAAAGGAACTTCTCTCCATCCCCACCTTGGAAAATGGCCCAGGTGTAACATGTACAACCAAGTTTCCAAAGTACTGAGCCGATGCAGCCCATGGTGGGGGTCCAGCTCTGGAGGAGAGATACCATGCAGATGAGAGTCCGTGAATAAAAATAGATGGTATAGCCTGGACATTGTTTTCTGGGTCCATTTATGATGCCTTTGGTCATCTGAAGCCTCTGCATGGATCAGAAAAGCATGACATAGGCCTTCAAGGTGACTGTCCGCTTTAGGAAATGGCAGCAGGAGGTAGAAAAGACATGGACTGTGACAGCTGATGTTCACTTCCTTACTAGCTGCTGACTAAAGAGTGCTCCTCTTCCTTGAATATCAGCACCAAATTGAGCAGTTCACATATCAGGTTTGGATATGGACCTACATTTCAGTGTGACATGGACCCCGTTCATCTGCATTTCAGTGTGAGGCTCCCAAGATAGGTTGGGATGCATATCTCTTGTCCTTAGCAGCAGCAGCAAGAAAAAAACATGTCCACTGGGCCTCCCTCTCCTGCCTTTCCAGCTAGGGCAGAGGCAGAAGAAATGCTTCTCCTGCAGTGGAAGTCCAACAGTGCTGGGAGGAGTCATGGACACTTGCTGCCCTTGGCTACCAGAAGAGGCCCCTGTGCACCTCCCATGCTGGAAAGAGGAATCCTATCTGGAAGGACATGTGAATTTCTCTGCTCCCTTCAGCCTCCAACAACACAGCCCCCTCTGTCTGAGAAGAGCTGAGGCTTTCTACCTCCCATCTCCAGCTGTGCTCCTCTGGCTGCATCTCAAGTCTTCTTCTCTCCTTGCCTTACATCTTCTTGGACTGAGACAGGGACACCCATTGCCTTGCTCCAGACCCATCATCCCTGGAGGATCAGGCTGTCTACCTCAACCCTCCTTTCCAACTACAAAGCTTTTGTCCAGTATACTGGGCCTGGCTGGACCCAGTTCATTTGGAGTTCATTTGGATGGAGTTCATTTACTCTGAACTATCTAGTGCCAGGAAAGCTGGCTATTCTTCAAGGTTCGCAGAATCAGAGAATCACACAATGGTATGGATTGGGAGAGACCTTGAAAGATCATCTAGTCTAGTCCCCTCCACCAAGTCTGATCACCTCCTCCAAGCTCAGGAGTGATGCATCCAAGCAAAGAGGAAGTCAGGCAAAAAGGCCAGGAGGCCTGCATGGCTGAACAAGGAGATGCTGGCCAAACTAAAACACAAAAAGCAAGCCAAAAGAAGCCTACAGAAAGAAGCAAGGGCAAGTAACCTGAGAGGAATACAGAGACATTGAAGCATGCAGCCGCATGCCTCGTTAGAACGACAAACCACCTACTGTAGAAGATCAGGTTCAAAAGCATCTAAGGAATCCGAAGGGGCACAAATCCATCGAATCAGGTGAGATGAATCCCAGAGTCCTGTGGGAACTGGCAGATTAATTTGCAAAGCCACTATTCATCATAGGTGAAAAGTCATAAATGGCTGGTGAAGTTGCTACTGACTGGAAAAGGGAAAACATAACCCCCACTTTTAAAAAGGGAAAAAAAATGCACGCCCAGGGAACTACAGGTCAGCCAGTCCCACCTCTGTGCCTAGCAAGATCATGGAACAGATCCTCCTGGAAACTCTGCTAAGGTGCTGTCCTGGTTTCAGTTAGGACAGAGTTAATTTTCCTCCTAGTAGCTGGCAGGGTGCTATGTTTTGGATTAGGATGAGAAAAGCGCTGATAACATGCTGATGTTTTAATTGTTGTAGAGCAGTGCTTACACCAAGCCAAGGACTTTTCAGCCTCTCTCTGTCCTGCTAGCGAGCAGGCTAGGGATGCAGCAGAAGCTGGGAGGGGACAGACCCAGGACAGCTGACCCAAACTGGCCAAAGGGGTATTCCATACCATCTGATGTCATGCTGAACAATATATAGGGGTGGCTAGCCGGGGTGGAGGGGTGGCCGGCTGCTCGGGGATAGGCTGGGCATCGGTCAACGGGTGGTGAGCAATTGCATTGTGCATCACTTATTTCGTACACATTATTACTATTAATACTATTATTATTATTATTATTGTTGTTATTCTTTTCCCTGTCTTAATAAACTGTCTTTATCTCAACTCACAGGCTTCACTTTCCCGTTTCTCTCCCCCATCCCGGAGAGGGAGGGGGGAGGGTGAGCGAACGGCTGTGTGGTGTTTGACTGCCAGCCGGGCTAAACCACAACAGCCCATTTGGCGCCCAACGTGGGGCTCGAAGGGTTGAGATATCGACAGATTTGACCAGAGTGTGTTAAACTAAAATTGGTATAAGTATTCGACCTGCTTAATAGTTGCTAGTCACAATGTTGATTGCCTTAATCTCAAGTCTGCTGTGCCTGTTTCCCAAATTGAGTTTTATAGCAAGTTACTTTCTGTATGTGCTCCCTGTCGTGCTGTTTACCCTTTCCGGGCCCTGGTTTAAGATTGTTATGGTACTGTGTGGTGTAACGATGGCTTATGAAATGATGAAGTATCTGGTCATGACTCTAACCTGGTATTTGTACTCAGCACTGTCGTCGACTCTATACTCGGAAACCATATCTCAGAAACTATTAGCAATTACACCTATTGCCTTTTTTCATCAGGGAGTCAGTCTCTGGAGGGGACAGGGGAAGATATTTTTTCCTACCTGTTCACTCTCCCTTCCTCCTTCACCACCCTCTTATCCCCCGAGCTAGTTACGGTAGCTCTCCAAGATGTTGAATATCCTTGGGATACTCAGACCAGCATGTTCTTGTTGTTATGTCTCCTGAATGCGCTTCAGGTTTTGTTTAAGGTTAAACAACTACTTAGGAATCTCATCCGGAGATCTGTCTTGAGGCGGGATATTTGCGAGTGGCAGGGAGTGTGGGAGGATATGGGCAGGTTTCTAGGGCAGTGGGCACCTCCAGTGTTTTGGACATTCACCCCTGAACAACTGCAAAATCCTAAAAAAACTGGTAGAATGCTTGAAAAAAAGGTGTCATGACTCTGGCAGTTCCAAAGTGACACAAATCACTGTGGCGTGCTGGGGTCTGGCTTGTGCCTATCGAGCTGCAATTGATGCTACTATCAACCTAGTGACAGACCCTGCGGCCGTTCCAGTCCCGGCTCCTGCAGCCACTCCAGCTCCAGCTCCCGCAACCGTCCCAGCTCCAGCTCCCGCAGCCGTTCCGGCTCCAGCTCCTGCAGCCGTTCCAGCTCCAGCTCCCGCAGCTGTCCCGGCTCCAGCTCCCGCCGCCGTTCCAGCTCCCGCCGCCGTTCCAGCTCCCGCAGCCGTCCCGGCTCCAGCTCCCGCAGCCGTTCCGGCTCCAGCTCCCGCAGCCGTTCCAGCTCCAGCTCCCGCAGCTGTCCCGGCTCCAGCTCCCGCAGCCGTTCCAGCTCCCGCAGCCGTTCCAGCTCCCGCAGCCGTCCCGGCTCCAGCTCCCGCAGCCGTTCCGGCTCCAGCTCCCGCAGCTGTCCCGGCTCCAGCTCCCGCAGCCATTCCAGCTCCCGCAGCCGTTCCAGCTCCCGCAGCCGTCCCGGCTCCAGCTCCCGCAGCCGTTCCGGCTCCAGCTCCCACAGCCGTCCCGGCTCCAGCTCCCGCAGCCATTCCCACTCCTGTGGCTGGGTCAGAGAAACGAACTGTAGCAGTGCAAGTTGCCCCTGCAGAGGGTACTCCAACCCCTGTGGCAGACCCTGTGCTGGGTCAGAGAAACGAACTGTAGCAGTGCAAGTTGCCCCTGCAGAGGGTACTCCAACCCCTGTGGCAGACCCTGTGGCTGGGTCGGAGAAACGAACTGTAGCAGTGCAAGTTGCCCCTGCAGAGGGTATTCCAATCCCTGTGGCAGACCCTGTGGCTGGGTCGGAGAGGCGAGCTGTAGCAGTGCAAGTTGCCCCTGTAGAAAAGGTGAAAAAGTGGTATAGAGACGCAGGTCGTTTAGAACGCAGAAAGTCTTCTGCTAAGTCTGGGTCTGGAGAAGACGAGGCTGGGCCATCAAGTGTGCAGGAGGATGAAGATGAGGATGAGGATGTCAGTAAGTCAACAGTACTACCCGAACCCTATACCAGCGTGAGCTACGAGATGTGCGAAAAGATTTTGGTCGCTGTATAGGTGAACAGCTTGTCACCTGGCTGCTCCGGTGCTGGGACACGGAGCCAATGGTGTGAAATTAGAGGGCAGGGAAGCCAAGCGGTTGGGATCCCTTGCTAGAGATGCAAGCATTGACAAAGCAATTGGAGATGGAGCACGATCTCACAGCCTCTGGAGGCGTCTCCTGTTAGCTGTGAAGGGAAGGTATCCCTACAAGGAAGAACTTGTATGTGTACCAGTCAAGTGGACCACCATGGAGAAGGGAATTCAGTACCTGAGGGAATTAGCCGTACGGGAAGTAATTTATAAGGACTTAAACGATGCACAAACATCCACAGATCCAGATGAAGTCCAGTGTACTCGACCCATATGGCGGAAGTTTGTACGGAATGCACCATCAACATGGGCCAGCACATTGGCAATAATAACCTGGAAAAACGGTGAAGATCCCACAGTGGGTGACATGGCTAAACAACTCCGGGAGTACGAAGGAAATCTCTCCTCTTCCCTACAGGCCTGCGTCTCGGCTGTGGAGAAACTCTCTGAAGAGTTCCACCAACTTAAAGAGAATTTATCTTCCCCCCCACCTGAACAAACCAGTGGCCACAACTAAAAGAGAATACTTTGGAGAAACTTTTTGAAGAGGTCCAGCAACTTAAAGAGAGTGTATTTTCTTCCCCACCTGTACAAACCAGCGTCTCAGCTATTAGGGGTAAACGTGCATCCATGCAAAGAAGACAATATGGTGGGTACACACCCCGCACCACCCTGTGGTTTTACCTACGTGACCATGGAGAGGACATGAGAAAATGGGATGGAAAATCTACTGAGACCCTAGAGGCACGGGTACGTGAGTTGCAAAAGAAAACAATCGGGAGAAAGGGGTTCTCTGAAAAGTTTGCTGCTCCAACTTCTAGCAGGCAGTCTTTTAAACACAGAAATGAAGATTCTGACCAGGACTAGATGGGCCCTGCCTCCAGCCAGGGGGAGGAAAGGGACAACCGAGTTTATTGGACTGTGTGGATTCGATGGCCTGGCACGTCTGACGCACAGAAGTATAAGGCTCTAGTAGACACCGGTGCACAATGTACTCTAATGCCATCCAGCTGTAAAGGGCCAGAGCCCATCTGTATTTATGGCGTGACAGGGGGATCCCAGCAGTTAACTGTATTGGAAGCTGAAGTGAGTCTAACTGGAAATGAGTGGCAAAAGCACCGTATTGTGACTGGCCCGGATGCTCCGTGCATCCTTGGCATAGACTATCTTAGAAGAGGATATTTCAAGGACCCAAAAGGGTTCCGCTGGGCTTTTGGCATAGCTGCCTTAGAGACAGAGGACATTAAACAGTTGTCTACCTTGCCCGGTCTCTCAGAGGACCCTTCTGTTGTGGGGTTGCTGAGGGTTGAAGAACAGCAAGTGCCAATCGCTACCACAACTGTGCACCGGCGGCAATATCGCACCAACCGAGACTCCCTGATTCCCATCCACGAGCTAATTCGTCAACTGGAGAGCCAAGGAGTGATCAGCAAGACCCATTCACCTTTTAATAGTCCCATATGGCCAGTGCGAAAGTCTAATGGTGAGTGGAGACTAACAGTGGACTATCGTGGCCTGAACGAAGTCACGCCACCACTGAGTGCTGCAGTGCCGGACATGCTAGAACTCCAGTACGAACTGGAATCAAAGGCAGCCAAGTGGTATGCCACAATTGATATTGCTAATGCATTTTTTCTCCATCCCTCTAGCAGCAGAGTGCAGGCCACAGTTTGCTTTCACTTGGAGGGGAGTCCAATATACTTGGAATCGGCTGCCCCAGGGGTGGAAACCTAGCCCTACCATTTGCCATGGTCTGATCCAGTCTGCGCTGGAGCAGGGGGAGGCTCCTGAACACCTGCAGTACATCGATGACATCATTGTGTGGGGTGACACTGCAGAGGAAGTTTTCGAGAAAGGGAAGAAAATAGTCCAAATCCTTCTGAAGGCCGGTTTTGCCATAAAACAAAATAAAGTTAAAGGACCGGCACGAGAGATCCAGTTTTTAGGAATAAAATGGCAAGATGGACGTCGTCAAATTCCAATGGATGTGATCAACAAAATAACAGCTATGTCTCCACCAACTAGCAAGAAGGAAACACAAACTTTCCTAGGTGTCGTGGGGTTTTGGAGAATGCATATTCCAAATTACAGTCTGATTGTAAACCCGCTCTACCAAGTAACTCGTAAGAAGAATGCTTTTGAATGGGGCCCTGAGCAACGACAAGCCTTTGAACAAATTAAACAAGAAATAGTTCATGCAGTAGCCCTTGGGCCAGTCCGAACAGGACCAGATGTAAAGAATGTGCTCTACACCGCAGCCGGGGAGAATGGCCCCACCTGGAGCCTCTGGCAGAAAGAACCTGGGGAAACTCGAGGTCGACCCCTGGGGTTTTGGAGTCGGGGATACAGAGGATCTGAGGCCCGCTATACTCCAACCGAAAAGGAGATATTGGCAGCATATGAGGGAGTTCGATCTGCTTCGGAAGTGGTCGGTACTGAAGCGCAGCTCCTCCTGGCACCCCGACTGCCGGTACTGGGTTGGATGTTCAGAGGAAGGGTCCCCTCTACACATCATGCAACTGATGCTACATGGAGCAAGTGGGTTGCACTGATTACTCAGCGGGCTCGAATAGGAAACCCCAGTCGCCCAGGAATCCTGGAAGTGATTATGGACTGGCCAGAAGGCAAGTACTTTGGGATATCGTCAGAGGAGGAGGTAGTCCGTGCTGAAGAAGCCCCACTGTACAACAAGCTACCAGAAAATGAGAAGAAATATGCCCTGTTCACTGATGGGTCCTGTCGTATTGTGGGAAAGCATCGGAGATGGAAAGCTGCTGTATGGAGTCCTACACGACGAGTTGCAGAAGCTGCTGAGGGAGAAGGTGAATCGAGTCAGTTTGCAGAAGTGAAAGCCGTTCAGCTGGCCTTAGATATTGCTGAACGAGAAAAGTGGCCAGTTCTCTATCTCTATACTGATTCATGGATGGTAGCAAATGCCCTGTGGGGGTGGCTACAACAATGGAAGCAGAACAACTGGGAACGCCGGGGCAAACCCATCTGGGCTGCTGCATTGTGGCAAGATATTGCTGCCCGGGTAGAGAACCTGGTTGTAAAGGTACGCCATGTAGATGCTCATGTGCCCAAGAATCGGGCTACTGAAGAACATCAAAACAACCAGCAGGTGGATCAGGCTGCTAAGATTGAAGTGGCTCAGGTGGACCTGGACTGGCAACATAAAGGTGAATTATTTATAGCCCGATGGGCCCATGACACCTCAGGCCATCAAGGTAGAGATGCAACATACAGATGGGCTCGTGACCGAGGGGTGGACCTGACCATGGACACTATAGCACAGGTTATTCATGATTGTGAAACATGTGCTGCAATTAAACAAGCCAAACGGTCAAAGCCTCTCTGGTATGGAGGACGATGGCTGAAATACAAATATGGAGAGGCCTGGCAGATTGATTACATCACACTCCCCCAAACCCGCAACGGCAAGCGCCACGTACTTACAATGGTGGAAGCAACCACCGGATGGCTGGAAACATATCCTGTGCCCCATGCCACCGCCCGGAACACTATCCTGGGCCTTGAAAAGCAAGTCCTATGGCGACATGGCACCCCAGAAAGAATTGAGTCAGACAATGGGACTCATTTCCGAAACAACCTTATAGACACTTGGGCCAAAGAACATGGTATTGAGTGGGTGTATCACATCCCTTATCATGCACCAGCCTCCGGGAAAGTTGAACGATACAATGGACTGTTAAAGACTACACTGAAAGCAATGGGTGCTGGGACATTCAAAAATTGGGAAACACATCTGGCAAAGGCCACCTGGTTAGTCAATACTAGAGGATCTGCCAACCGAGCGGACCTGCCCAATCAAACCTGTTACGCACTGTAGAAGGGGATAAAGTTCCTGTAGTGCACGTAAGAAACATGCTGGGTAAGACAGTCTGGGCTACTCCCGCCTCAGGAAAAGGCAAGCCCATTCGTGGGATTGCTTTTGCTCGGGGACCTGGATGCACTTGGTGGGTAATGCAAGAGAATGGGGAGGTCCGGTGTGTACCTCAAGGGGACCTAATACTGGGTGAGAATAGCCCATGAGTTGAATTATAATATGTTAATTATCATATAACACGTATGTCATCGCTACCATGGTTGCTATATATCATAGATGAAAATGGTGATTAATTAGAAAGTATTGGAAAGAGTGTAACCTGAGCATGACATAAATGGTATGGAATAAGGGGTGGATATCTGTCCTGGTTTCAGTTAGGACAGAGTTAATTTTCCTCCTAGTAGCTGGCAGGGTGCTATGTTTTGGATTAGGATGAGAAAAGCGCTGATAACATGCTGATGTTTTAATTGTTGTAGAGCAGTGCTTACACCAAGCCAAGGACTTTTCAGCCTCTCTCTGTCCTGCTAGCGAGCAGGCTAGGGATGCAGCAGAAGCTGGGAGGGGACAGACCCAGGACAGCTGACCCAAACTGGCCAAAGGGGTATTCCATACCATCTGATGTCATGCTGAACAATATATAGGGGTGGCTAGCCGGGGTGGAGGGGTGGCCGGCTGCTCGGGGATAGGCTGGGCATCGGTCAACGGGTGGTGAGCAATTGCATTGTGCATCACTTATTTCGTACACATTATTACTATTAATACTATTATTATTATTAGTGTTATTCTTTTCCCTGTCTTAATAAACTGTCTTTATCTCAACTCACAGGCTTCACTTTCCCGTTTCTCTCCCCCATCCCGGAGAGGGAGGGGGGAGGGTGAGCGAACGGCTGTGTGGTGTTTGACTGCCAGCCGGGCTAAACCACAACAGGTGCATGAAAAACAAAGAGGTGATTAGTGACAGCCAACATGGCTTCATTAAGGGCAGATAGTTCCTGACATATCTGGTGGCCTTCTGGAGTGGGGTTACAGTGTTTGTGGATAAGGGAAGAGCAATGTACTTCATATCCTGGAATATGCACAGCATTTGACACATCCCACGTGACATCCTGTCTCTAAATTGGAGAGACATGGATCTGACAGATGGACCACTCAGTGGATATAAGGAATTGACTGGAAGGTGTTGTGGTTTAGCCGGCTGGATGGGGCTTTGAGCAACCTGATTTAGAGGAAGGTGTCCTGACATAGCAGGACAGCTGACCAAATGGATCAAATAGATGTTCCAGACCATCCAGTACCCCCTGCAGCCTACCACCCCACTATCAAAAGCACCTCCCAGGCTGCAGCAGAGGAGTCTGCTGGGGAAGAGCTGGAGGGCGGTGGGAACCCAACAGCAGGAGCAGGAAGGGCAGTTTGAATAATGTCCTGCCCAAGGGTCCAAGCCTTCTCCCCACTCAGCTCCTGCAGGAGAGGTTTCTGTGCCCGTGGGTGCTGGGCAGGCATCCTTGGGCTCCATGGGGGCCCAAGGCAGCAGAGGGTGGGCACTGCCAGTGAGTGCCTCATGGGGCTTCACAGAGAGCCACTTTGTCTGGAAACTGCCTGTGGCTGGCAGGACGGAAATGTCTCTGTCAGTAGGAATAGTGTCGAGGGACCAGGGGCTCTGGCAGCCCCACAGCCAGACACTGATCCTGCTGGCCCTAAGACGTGACCCTCCCCAGCCGCTGTGTTTCTGAGCTCTGCTCCCCTTGATCAGCCTCAGGGAGACGCCCTGACACATGGGCAGGGAAGCACTGGATCTAGGGGAAAGCCCCCAGAGGGTTTTAATATGAAGAAATACCAACACACAGCATAAAATAGGGGAATACCAAGAGGGGAAATACCCATGTGTATCTGCTGCCTGCTGGAAAAGTGGGACCGTTCCCTGGCACTCATGGCTCTCCCAGTGGCACTGAGCTCTCCTCCCTCCTGGCTGCACCCAGCTGCTCGGCAGGGCTGGGCTCTGCTGGCCTGGGGCTCTGGGACCCTTGTGCATGGGGTTCTGGTGTCACATCCTGGGTGTCCTTGTGGGGACATGCCAGAGACACCTCTTCAGCATCGTCATAGCCCATGGTCCCCAGGAGAGGGTACAAGATATCTCCCTCAGCTCCAGGGTCCCCAGCACTTCTTCGGGAGCGCAGGCTTCCCCCTGTAAGCATCAAGGCAGGCTGTTGTGGTCCTGTGGGGTGCCCCTTGGGGCTGTACAACACCTTCCTCCTCCTCGCCAGCTGTGAGACATTCGGCCCATTCTCCCAGCCCCCACAAAATACCCCAGGGCAGGTTACCCATGGTGGGAGGTCAGGCTCTCAATACTTCATAGATTCTCCTAGCCCTGGGGTTGATACCTAGGAAGCGGCAGTGCTGCATTGCCCTCTCACCTGTGGCTGCATCCCTTGGCCCATCTCCCTCCTCTGGAATCCCGGGCACACCCCAGTCCCCTTGCCCAGGGACAGGATCCTCCCCAGGGTCAGAAACCTCCCTGGCATCGTCGTAGCCATCCACTGGGTCACCTCCAGGCAGGACAGGGACATCTGAAAAGAGAGGGGAGCTGGTGGCAGTGAGAAGAGACGTCCTGCAGAGCAGAGGGTGGGAGGGTGTGCAGGGTCACAGAGCTGACATGCTGCTGGTGTCAGGGCCACAGCAGAACCTTCATGCCTTCCAGCTCTGATGATGGCACTCAGTGGCACTGCTGTCTGTCTGTCTGCAGGGAGGAGAGATGGAGCCCTTCCTCTCCTTCCCCCTCCAATCCCTGGAGAGGGCCCCAGACCATCCTCCTCCTCGCTGTGCCTGGGATAGGGCTGCAGCTGGGTCAGGGACCCCTCTGAAAAGGAGCCTGCAGAGAGCTGCAGTGGGGTGCTGTTGGGATGAGCCCTGCTGCCCCATCTTGCGGTCAGCACTGCTGGGGATGGGCACCAAGAGAGCTGGGGTGCATGGGGAGGAGACCAGTTCCCTTGGGACGAAGCACTTCTCAGAGGGGCTCCAGAGCTGCCCTGGGACAGCCCTTTTGCTCAGACCTTGGCTGTCCCCAGGTTTCAGGGCCAGGCAGAGAGGGGCTGTCCCCTCTGGGATGGGCAGACCTGGTTGGGAGGAAGCTCGTCTGTTGGGCCTAGCACCACTGGATGCTCCTCCACAGACCCCAAATCCCCAGCACTGCAGGGACCATGAGCAGGAGCTGCAGGGACAGCCCTGGTCTGGAGCAGTGAGAAGGGGCCCTGCAGATGTGCCCCCGCAGGGACCCGCACCCACCTGGGAGACTGAACCTTGCCTGCTTCTCCCACGCCAGGCTGTAAGCAATCTCCTCGTACACGGCCTCAGGGAAGGGCTCCCCAGCTTCCAGGAGCCTGGGGACAGAGGCAGGGCTGGTCTGGGATGGGCAGAGAGGGACAGGAACCCACTGGGCTCCCCCAGCCCATTCCCTGGCCCAGCACAGGGCTGTCCCCACAGCACAGCCCCCCTGTGTTTGTTGTCACTGCGGCCACAACCCCAGGGGAGGGCAGCATCCCCATGGAGATGGTCTGGGGCAGCATCAGCCTCGCACCATCCCTTTGGAGACAAGCCCTTGTGCCCCTTTGGTCCCTGGGTCACGTCCCAGTGCAGACCCTGCACCAGCTCCTGCATTTCCCCTCCCCATGGAGCTGCTCCATCTCTGCCCCACACGTCAATAGCACAGCCTGTGCCCTGCTCTGGAGGGTGGCTGACTCCACATTGGACCCTGCTGCCCCATGCTCCTCCTGCCAGTGCTGCCCAGAGCACTGCCAGCAGCGCATAGTCCACCTCCCCCAGCCCTGCTCTCACATTTCTCTCCTTCACCCAGGACTCATGTCCTTGGGTCTGGGCTCTCTCCACCCCTTGTTGCTGGTGCCCCATGGTCTGTCAGTCAGTGGGGCAGCACATGGGGCAGGAGGCAGCACACAGCTCTGTTTCTGTGCCCCAGGACACCAACACCCCAGCACACCCAACCCAGCCAGAGGTATCTCCCCCCCAGGACCACTGGGGAAGGGACCCACCTCTGCGCCGAGCCCTGGCACTTCGCACCTGCCCAGCCAGGAGGGCCAGGAGCAGGCAGAGGAGGGCCCCCAGGATGATTGCAGATGACAACAGGCACCGAGAGTCTCTCACTGGTGGTGGTCAGAGGATCCCGGGGGGGATCTGCATGGGCAGGAACATGGCAGGGGCAGCATCAGGCAAGGGAGAGGCTGGGGGCAGGACCATGCCACTCCGACCAACAAGGCAGCAGGGGCTGCAGGTGCTGGGGGACACGGCTGGTGTGATGGGGGGCAGCTCCCACCCTGCTGGGTATGTCACAGACTTCCCCAGCTCCCTCGCCTTCCTGGGAGTCTCACAGCCCAGCAGGGAGCCCCTTCCCCTGGCTGTGGTCACAGCCTGGCCATGGGCAGACCCAGCCCCAGGGGAAGACACTTACCTGCTTGGGGGGGATGTTGCTCTTCTGGGTGCAGCTGCAGGGGAGCAGAAGGAGAGCCAGGCTGAGAGGCTGGGGCTGCGGTACCAGGCAGCCTCCCTGGCAGATGGCCCCAACATGTGCCACCTGAATTGTCCCTCCTGCGGGGCGGGCATGGCAGGGTGGCAGGGACAGGCCCAGCACCACTGCTCTGGGCTGCTCACAGGACAGTGCGCAGCCCAGGGATGTGCGGGGACATCCAGCCCCACAGAGGCTGCTCCCCACACCACAGCCTCCCACTCTGCAGGGACACCTTGCAGGACCATGCCAGGATCCAGCAGGGCAGGCCCAAGCCAGTCTTTGCCAAGCCCCCAGCGATGTCTCCCAGCCCCACTGCTCACCTGAGCAATGCACAGCCGCATCTTTCTTATGCTGGCAGGCACCGCTGTCCCCTGGCTGGGCCCAGCAGTCCTGCAGAGACAGCTCCGTCCCCCTGCACTCCATCAGCAGATGGGGCCGTCCCCTCTCCAAAGGCAGCCTGGCCCAGGGCATAGACCGCGGGGCCACAGCCCAGCTGCCTGCATGCCACTGGCGTCCGCATGTCCCAGGCATTGTCACACAGCGTCCCCCAGGCACCGCGGTGCCAGACCTCCACTCTGCCCGAGCAGGTCCTGCCTCCCACAGTGCGGATCTTCTCCCTGTCTGGGGAGGCAGAGACCTCCCATGGCACGGGACAGCTGGGCAGCCCTGCCAGGTGAGGGGGTACGCGCAGGGGCAGCTCCCTACCTGTGCACCTCGTGGAGTTGGGGCATGCAGCCACCTGCGGCCTTTCTGTCCATGTCCCAAAGGAAAGAGAAGGGGCTGAAGGGACTGCTTTGGGGGTTGTGCAGAAGAGAGCAGGACTGACCTCTGCTCACACGTCCCCATGCTGCCTGGGTCCGGGCAGCAGCAGAACCCCATTCATTCAGGGGACACGCACGGCACTGTGGGGGGACCTGAGTGCGCATCCCCACAGGGTCCCTTGTTCACAGAGCAGCAGGAGGCTGTCCCTGGATGCAGGACTCCTGCAAGCCCTGCATGGTCTCCTCTGAGACCTTGCCTGGAGATGCCTCTGCCTCCCCCAGGGGCTGCTGGCAGCCCACCTGTTGATTGCTGCTGGTGGACATGGGTGGCTCTGAGAGCTGAAGTCACCTTTGTGCCACCAGCAGTAACAGGGTCTAATGCAGAAAGTAAGCCCTCTGGGTTCCTTCTCTGCATTTCATCATACCCAGTGGGGAAGAGGACCTGGTGCCTTGATGAATCAGATTTACCATTGCAGGTGATGCGGTCTCTCTCGGAGGTCATCACACGACTGCGGATGCCAGGGATCAGAGGGACACTGCCAGAAGGAGCTGTTGCTCTTCCCACACTCCACATGATCCAGCCACGCGGTGCCAGACAGCTTGGCATAGATTGAGGTTGTTTCCAGCTGCCCTTCATTCCCGCAGCCCAGCTCCTTGCACACCAGTGACACGTCTCGGGAGTCATCGAGTTGGAGCAACGCTGCCCCACGTCCGTTGTAGAAAACCTGCAGGCGCCCGGAGCAGCCGTCACTGTTCTCCAGCCTCAGGGCCATGAACTCTGGAAGGAGGAAAGGCCCCAGGGGGAACAGGCTGGTCTGGGCTGGGGAGCAGAGGCTCCTCTGCACCCCAGGCTCAGGTATTTGGAGGCACAGCCAGCGAATCCCCTTCCATCTGGGGGCAGAGAGGTCTCTGACACACCGCTGCCCTCCCCACTCACTGTCAGGGTGGATGGGCTCCCCAGGGACCCTAGGGTCGTGTGTGGGTTTCCCCAGGATGGGCTTTGGCAGGGGATCCAATGCAGCCAGGGATGGCATCAGCCCTGCCCAGCTCTGCCCTCACCCCTACCTCACCCCAGCCCTGCTACCAGCCCTGCTCCCAGCACAGACCTGAGCAGACGACTCCCACGTCCTCCTTGTGCCCGCAGTCGTGCTGCCCCCAGGCCTCGGCAGGGCAGTCCCAGAGAGCAGCTTCGGCCCCGGAGCAGTTGACGCCGTCCAGCCAGATCTGCCCGGAGCCCTCCCCGAACCGAGCGGAGCCGGCTGCCTCCACGGCCCCTCCGCAGTCCAGCTGGCGGCAAACGACGGCGGCGTCGGCCAGGTCCCAGGCGTCATCGCAGACGGTGCCCCAGAGCCCCTGGTAGTAGATCTCCACTCTCCCGGCACAGCGCCCAGCCCCGTCCGCCAGCCGGACCCGCCGGCTCCCTGAAGCGGGGAGAAGCCCCGGCCATCAGTGGCTGGCTGCCTGCCCAGCCCCACACCTGGGGGACGTGCAGCTCCACTCACCCCGGCACAGCCCCACGTCCTCCATGATCCCTGCTGCCATTACACTCTCAGGCAGGGAGGTGTTGCAGAGGCTCAGGGTTCTCGTGCCCTGTGCACCGCACCCGTGCAGCCCCACGGGGCCCAGCCCTCGCTCGGCCTCACGGGGTGTAGGCTGCCTCTGCCTCTCCACACTGCAGCTGCCGGCACACCACGCTGGCCTCCTGCATGTCCCACTGCTCATCCAGGACTCTGCCCCACGTCCCGTGCTGGAAGACCTCCACGCGCCCGTCGCACCGGCTCCCTCCGCCCACCAGCCGCAGGGACATGGGGCGAGCGGGCCTGGTGAGAGCAGAAATTCAGCCAGGCGCTGCCATGGGGTCCCCAGCTTGGGTGGCCGTGTCACACACCAGGGGCAAATGGACTTTGCAGCACTGCCCAGCACTCACCTGAGCAAATGACAGCAGCAGCGTTCTCGTGGAGCACGGCGAGGCCCCAGGGCAGTCACCGGGCACTGCCCCAGGTGGGCTTCAGTCCCGTCACAGTGGAACGAGTCTCTCCAGACGGGCCGGTTCCTCTCCCAAAATGCCCTCCTCAGGAATGGACTCAGCAAAGCCACAGCCGAGGTGCCGACAGAGAACGTGGGCGTCCGAGAGGTCCCAGCGGGAGGCACAGAGGGTCCCCCACGTCCCCAGCACCTCGACCTCCACCCTGCCCGCACACGCTGTGCTGCCTTCACCACCTGAACCCTGTGTACTCAAGGACAAAGGACGGTGAGAGAGGTTGCATTTGTGCTCCTGCTCCCACAGGAGCTGCAGGAGAGGCCAAAGGGACAACGTGCCTTTCTTCATGCAGCACTCTTTTAGGGCTGCAGACCACCACCTCACCACACATGTCCCCCACCCAGCAACCAGTGCCCACCCTGCTCTCCTGCCCCCACCACAGACCCGTCTGCACCATCCCACCCCGAGTCCTTACGTGTGCAGGTGACATGAGTGCCATTGCCGTGGGTGCAGGCCTCGCCCTTGGGGGCCCCCAGGGGCAGAAGAGGATGGTGGATTCATTCCCCACACACTGCAGCTCTCTGTCCCAGACAGAACCGCCCCTTCTCCCACGTGAGCTGCCCCATGGACAGACAGGGCTGTGCCGCACTGCAGCTCCCTGCAGACCACCTCAGCAGCTTTGCACCAAAGTGGGAGTCACAGACAGCTTTCCACTGGTCCCTGTCGTAGACCTCCACACTTCCTGAGCAGGGGCTGTCCCCTCCGACCACGGAAATCCTGGAGCAACCAAGGAGACCTGTGAGTTCCCAGAGCCCTCTGGCACTTCCATGCCCACCTCCCACCTCGTCCCTAAGGTGGCCACATGCAGCCCCACGGCCAGCCCAGCAGCTCTCAGTGGGTGCGATGGCACAAACAGGTCAGGGCCCCCCCGCTGATCCTCAGAAACCAGCCCATCACCCATGGGCTGCCCTCTCTCCCAAGCCCCCAGCCACAGGCACTGCTCAGAAACTGCTGCTGCCCAGAGCTCCTGGGCTGCCTGGCCCCGGCCTCAGCACTGCAGCATCTGGAGCACGTGAGCCCGGGGAAACAGGCCCAGGCACTGAGGGCTGCTGCAGGCCTGCTCTGCCCCATGCTCAGGCAGGGTGAGGAACCCCTTGGAGTGCCACAAAGCCCCCTGTTCCCAGGGGCTGCTGGGGCTCTTGGGGAGCTGCTGTTAGATGGGGCACATATGGGGAGCAGGTAAAGGGGGTCCTCAGGCAGGGACAGTGTGGTGTCAGGTATGCACATGCACAGCCACCAGCCAGACATGGGGCAAAAGAGCAGTCAGAGAGCAGCCCTGGGCTGACACGAGCTCCCGGTGCAAAGGCAGGCACCGAGGAGAGTCAGGAGGTGCTGGTACACCCTGGGGCACAGGGCAGGCAGGAGACGCTGGGCAGTGGTCAGCATGGCCTGGAGGGGCCATGTCTCCAGGGTTTGGCTCTCATGGGGTGACCCTGGGACAGGAACAAGGTGCCACTTGCCACCCTGCTCCCAAGCCCGGTGCTCCTGCCCTCTGAGCAGCCCCCCTGCTTTGGCCGAGCTTCTCTTGTCTGCTGGGGGTACAACCCAAAAGGCCTGCGCCACTGCACGCCCTTCCCTGAGGCTGCTGGTGGCTGGGGGAGTTGCTCTAGATTCCCCTGGCATAGGGACCAGCCTGCCAGACAGGGCCTGGGCGAATGGGAGGAGAAAGATGGGAACCAGCCAGCACAATGGGGAAGGGTGGGGGCTTTCCTCTCCCAGCCCGGGCACCTCCCCAGGGTTGGCTGCTCCAGCTTCAGGGCCAGGCTGGGTGCGCTCCCACTGGGCTTTCCCCAGGGACAAGGGACACCAGCAGTGACAGACCCAGCTCAGAGTGCAACTTGACACACAGAGCCATGTTCTGGTGTTCACTTGTTGCTTCCTAAGGTCACAGCCAGGTCCCTTAGAAGTGTCCTTGTCCCAGAGGTAGGGAACAAATTCAGTCCTTACCTGAACATGTCACCCCAGCGTCCTCACTGTGATCGCAGTCTGTTTGACCCCATCCGTTGTGTGTGCAGTCAGACAGGGCAGACTCAGTGCCGTTACAGTGAATATCATCCATCCAAATGGAACCAGATCCTTCCCCAAAGTGTGCTTTCGGAAGAGCTTCAAGAGCAGCCCCACAGCCCAGCTGCCTACAACACTGCAGCATCGGACATGTCCCAGTGGTCACTACACACGGTCCCCCACTGGCCCTGGTGTTTCACCTCCACTCTCCCAGCACAGCGCCTGCCGCCATCCGCCAGCCTCACCTCCGCAGCCCCTTCAAACACCAACACGGGAAGGGTCAGGAGAGCTTCGAGCCCCACACTGCAGGTCTGTGACTGCCCTCTGCCCAGGCAGACTCACAGTTCCCAGGGTGGGAGCCCTTTCCCACGGACTGTCACTGTGGTGTTGGGAGGGTCCTTCCTCTGCCCATGGGCTACACTGGTCTGGGGTTGCCCAGCTCTATCCCTCCTGGGCCATTTGCTTCCCCACAGCCTCATAACCCTCTTTCCCTCCCAGTGACCCCCTGCCCCTGCCCATGCCCACCCACCACCACCCCCGGCCCTGCGCAGGGCCCCCACTCCTCCCCTGACAAGCACCCCCTGAAAAGCCCCATGAAGCTATGCCCCTACTTCCTCCTGTCCATCACCTGCCCCAGGCACCTCTCAAATGCACCAAAACCCCAGGGGCTGCTGGCAGCCCTCCTGTTGATTGCTGCTGGTGGACATGGGTGGTTCTGAGAGCTGAAGTCACCTTTGTGCACCAGCAGTAACAGGGTATGCAGGAAGTCAAAGCCCCTCTGGGTTCCTTCTCTGCATTTGACCATACCCAGTGGGGAAGAGGACCTGGTGCCTTGATGAATCAGATTTACCATTGCAGGTGTGGGTCTCTTCTCGGAGGTCATCACACGACTGCGGATGCCAGGGATCAGAGGGACACTGCCAGAAGGAGCTGTTGCTCTTCCCACACTCCACATGATCCAGCCACGCGGTGCCAGCAGCTTGGCATAGTTAGAATCTGTTTCCAGTCCCCTTCATTCCCGCAGCCCAGCTCCTTGCACACCAGTGACACCGTCTCGGTAGTCATCGAGTTGGAGCAACGCTGCCCCACGCCCGTTGTAGAAAACCTGCAGGCGCCCGGAGCAGCCGTCACTGTTCTCCAGCCTCAGGGCCACGAACTCTGGAAGGAGGAAAGGCACAGCGACAGCCTTGGACATCAGCCACTGAGGGCCTTGACCCTAACAGGCTCTGCCCTCACCCCAGCCTCCCAGGCCCCAGCTCCCAGCCCCACTCCCAGCACAGACCAGAGCAGACGACTCCCACGTCCTCCTTGTGCCCGCAGTCGTGCTGCCCCCAGGCCTCGGCAGGGCAGTCCCAGAGAGCAGCTTCGGCCCCGGAGCAGTTGACGCCGTCCAGCCAGACCTGCCCGGAGCCCTCCCCAAACCGAGCAGAGCGGCTGCCTCCACGCCCCTCCGCAGCCCAGCTGGCGGCAAAAACAGCGGCGTCAGCCAGGTCCCAGGCATCGTCGCAGACGGTGCCCCAGCGCCCCTGGTAGTAGATCTCCACTCTCCCGGCACAGTGCCCGGCCCCGTCCGCCAGCCGGACCCGCCGGCTCCCTGCAGCAGGGACAAGCCCGGCCATCAGGGGCTGGCTGCCTGCTCGGCCCCACACCTGGGGGACGTGCAGCACCACTCACCCCGGCACAGCCCCCACGTCCTCTGCGGTCCCTGCTGCCATTGCGCTCTCAGGCAGGGAGGTGTTGCAGAGGCTCAGGTTGTTCTCATGCCCTGTGCACCGCACCCCGCGCAGCCCCACGGGGACCAGCCCTCGCTCGGCCCTCCGGGGGTGTAGGCTGCCTCTGCCTCTCCACACTGCAGCTGCCGGCACACCACGCTGGCCTCCTGCATGTCCCACTGCTCATCCAGGACTCTGCCCCACATCCCGTGCTGGAAGACCTCCACGCGCCCGTCGCACCGGCTCCCTCCGCCCACCAGCCGCAGGGACATGGGGTGAGCTGGGCCTGGTGAGAGCAGAAATTCAGCCAGGCGCTGCCATGGGGTCCCCAGCTCTGGGTGGCCGTGTCTCACACCAGGGGCAAATGGACTTTGCAGCACTGCCCAGCACTCACCTGAGCAAATGACAGCAGCAGCGTTCTCGTAGGAGCATGGCGAGGCCCCCAGGGCAGTCACCGGGCACTGCCCCAGTGGGCTTCAGTCCCGTCACAGTGGAACGAGTCTCTCCAGACGGGGCGGTTCCTCTCCCAAAATGCCCTCCTCTAGGAATGGACTCAGCAAAGCCACAGCCGAGGTGCCGACAGAGAAACGTGGGCGTCCGAGAGGTCCCAGCGGGAGGCACAGAGGGTCCCCCACGTCCCCAGCACCTCGACCTCCACCCTGCCCGCACACGCTGTGCTGCCATTCAACCTGAACCCTGTGTACTCTGGGGACAAAGGACGGTGAGAGAGGTTGCATTTGTGCTCTTGCTCCCACAGGAGCTGCAGGAGAGGCCAAAGGGACAACGTGCCTTTCTCCTCCTGCAGCACTCTTTTAGGGCTGCAGACCTCCTCCTCACCCCACATGTCCCCCACCCAGCACAGCCAAGTGCCCACCCTGCTCTCCTGCCCCACCACAGACCCTGTCTGCACCATCCCACCCCGAGTCCTTACGTGTGCAGGTGACATGAGTGCCATTGCCATGGGTGCACGCCTCGTCCTTGGGGGGCACCCAGGGGCAGAAGAGGATGGTGGATTCACTCCCCACACACTGCAGCTCTCTGTCCCAGACAGAACCGGCCCTTCTCCCACGTGAGCTGCCCCATGGACAGACAGGGCTGTGCCGCACTGCAGCTCCCTGCAGACCACCTCAGCAGCTTTGTCTCCAAAGTGGGAGTCACAGACAGCTTTCCACTGGTCCCTGTCGTAGACCTCCACACTTCCTGAGCAGGGGCTGTCCCCTCCGACCAGACGGACAAATCCTGGAGCAACCAAGGAGACCTGTGAGTTCCCAGAGGCCTCTGGCACTTCCATGCCCACCTCCCACCTCATCCCTAAGGTGGCCACATGCAGAGCCCCATGGCCAGCCCAGCAACTCTCAGTGGGTGCCAGTGGTACAAACAGGCACTGGGGGCTGCTGCAACCTGCTCTGCCCCACTGGGCTCAGGCCAGGCTGAGGAACCCCTTCGAGCTGTCAGGAATGCCTCCTGTTCCCAGGGGCTGCTGGGCTCTTGGGGAGCTGCTGTTAGATGGGGCACATCTGGGGAACAGGTAAAGGGGGGTCCTCAGGCAGGGACAGAGTGTGGTGCCAGGCATGCACGTCCCAGCCACTAGCTGGGCAGCGGGCAGGAGAGCATGCAGAGAGCAGCCCTGGGCTGACATGAGGTTCCGGTGCGAGGGCAGGCACCAAGGAGGGCCAGGAGGTGCTGGCACAGCCCCTGGGGCACAGGGCAGGCAGGAGAGGACAGGGTCAGCACTGCCTGGAGGGGCTGTGTCTCTGGGGACTGGCTCTCATAGGGTGACCCTGGGACACGAACAAGGTGCCACTTGCCACCCTGCTCCTCTGCCCAAGCCCAGTGCTTCTGCCCTCTGAGCAGCCCCCCTGCTTTGGCCGAGCTTCTCTTGTCCGCTGGGGGACAACCCAAAAGGCCTGCGCCACTGCACGCCCTTCCCTGAGGCTGCTGGTGGCTGGGGGAGTTGCTCTAGATTCCCTGGCATAGGGACCAGCCTGCCAGACAGGGCCTGGGCGAATGGGAGGAGAAAGATGGGAACCAGCCAGCACAATGGGGAAGGGTGGGGGCTTTCCTCTCCCAGCCCCGGGTACCTCCCCAGGGTTGGCTGCTCCAGCTCAAGGACAAGGCTCTGTTTCGGTGTCTGGGCTGGCTCCACTGGGCTTTTCCCAGGGACGTGGGACAACAGCAGTGACAGACCCAGCTCATTAGTGCCCTGACCCATGAGCTGTTACCCTTTTCCCCTGTCCCATCTCCAAAATGTGGGGAATGGGCTGAGCCTTTACCTGAACATATCACTCCAGCATCGAAATTGTGAGAACAGTAGGATTCACCACGTCCAGCGTGACGGCAGTCAGACAGGGCAGACTCGGTGCCATGACATTGAACACCAACCATCCAAATGGGGCCAGATCCTGGCCCAAAGTGTCCATTGTGAGGAGCTTCAAGAGCAACCCCACAGCCCAGCTGCCTACAAACCACTGCAGCATCAGACATGTCCCAGTAGTAACGGCACACGGTCCCCCATGCCCTGGTGTTTCACCTCCACTCTCCCAGCACAGCGCCTGCCGCCATCCGCCAGCCTCACCTCCGCAGCCCCTTCAAACACAACAGGGGAAGGGTCAGGAGAGCTTCGAGCCCCACACTGGGGTCTGAGAATGTCCCTGGATCAGGCACATCCACAGACCCAGAGTGGGAGCCGTGCTCCCATGGGCTATCATTGGGGCAGCGGGGTGTCCCCATGGGTGCGCTGGGCTGGGGGTGTCCAGCTCCAGTCCTCCTCTGCCATTCACTGTCCCACAGCCCTCAGCACCTCCTCCCACACCAGTGGCTCCCTGCCCATGCCCACCCACACACCACCCCAGCCCTGCACACGGTCCCGTTCGTCCCCAGCCCAGCACCCCCTGAACAGCCCCATGTTCCTTGACTGATACTTCTCCCTGTCCCACCTGCCCCAGGCACCTCCAAAATGCACCAAAACCCCAGAGGCTTCCAGTCTGTCCAGGGGGCACCGAGTCAATCACAAGGTTCCCCCCCAGCCTGCATTCATCCTCATCTCTACTGTCAGCCCAGCCTCTAAGCTTGGCTAGGACCCCCGGGAACGACACCTCTTTGCCACCTTTGGTGCAGAAGCCCCAGTCACTTCTGTCTGGGGGGCACAACCTGCCCTCCTGGGGTCAGGGTTTACCCAGATCCCAGGGGCAGGTAGCAGCACACAACCCCTCTGGGGCACCCCAGACAATAGATGTGCCCTGGAGATCACTGAGGGCCTCTGTCACCTCCTGGGCCTCTTCCAGCTCCAGAGGCATGGTGTTGGGGAACAAGGGGTCCCAAAAGTGTACCCAAAGATACAGTGTCTAGAAATGCAGCCAGACATGGGCTGCCATAATCATGGGAGCTGTGGACATGGATCACCCCTCCCACCCAGACAGGTACAGATTAAAGAACAGGGCTGAGAGACTGAGAACCTTCTGCCTCTCATTTCTGTGGTGCCTGGAAAACAACCCCACTCTCAGAGGGATCCCAGTGACCCCACTGCTGCCCACTGGCCCCAGGCTGTGGAACAGAGGAGCTGGCACTTACCTCTGTATGGCTGCACCAGAGGAGCAGCCACAGCACCCAAGGGGACAGGAGTCCCTCTGTCCCCATCCTGAGGCTCCTGCCCTCACAGCACGGCCCTGCTGCTGGAGTTCCTGGGGACCCACGATGCAGTGGAGGTGATGGGAGGGCAATATATCTGTGCAGATGCTGTCCCAGCTGCAGGAGGAGCCAATCGAAGCAGCAGGCACCTTTTTAGACGTTATCGACACTTATCTCCCTCCGACGCAGCCCAGCTCTCCAATGAACTTCTCCAGCGCTCTTCATGACCATATATGAGGGACGGCTCCGCTGCGGGTCTCACGTCACTGTGGTGGGAGATCATCGTGGGGTAGGGCTGGGTGTGGGGGCAGATGGGTCTGACAGCCCTTGCAGCCGCTGTGGGGACCGGGAGCACGGAGCATCTCCTAAGCTGTAGCGTCCAAGAGCCCAAGGTGCGATTGTCCGGCTGTCCCTGCGCCATGGGATCCACGGGGTTGGGCCTGCAGCGGGGCTGTGTCAGGCTGGGAAGGGACCAGCCCCTGCCCCTGCTACAGCCCCCGCTGTGCTGGCAGCAGCAGCTGGGAAAGGCCCTTGGGCAGGGCCAGAGCCCCATGCCAGGAGCAGGCTGGCCAGTCCCTCCCCAGGGAGCCTCCTGTGGGGTCCTGGCAGCAGCCAGAGCTGGTCCAGGGCCTGCCCTGGCAGCAGAGCTGCAGCCCAGAGCCTCAGGCGTCTCCTGGCTCTCAGCGTGTCACCCAGGGGCCGTTATTCCCCGCGGGGGTCGGGAGCTGGAGCCTGCCTGCCACTGCAGGTGCACAAACCGCAGCCCACGTGACATGGCGCCCGGGCAGGAGGCGGTGGTTTCCTCCTGGCCCCGTGCCCAGGCACGGCCCTGAGGTGTCTCCCAGCCTCCTCACAGCACCAAGCCTGGCAGAGTCCAAGAAGTGTTGGGACAATGCTCTCAGACATATCGTTTATTTTATATATTATATATAATTTTAAAATATATATATACATTTTAAAATATATATAAAATATATATAATATTATAGTATATTATTACAATTATATATTATATTACATATATTATATATATTACATTATATACATTACATTACATTACATTATTATTGTATGTTATAGATTTTATCTTTATAATATATTTAAATTACATTTTATATATACTATTATATACAGTACATTATTATACTTTTATATTAGATTAGATTATATATTATTTTATATATATTATTATATATTGCACATTATTTTAAATATATTATAATACAATATTATAATATAGTATGTTTTTATATTATAGCTTATAATATTTATTATGTTGTATTATGTTATATTAATTATTATATACATAATTTCTATTTTTATAATATATGTATTTATTTTTGTATATATATATTTAATGCATATTTATACTCTTTATAGTTTTTTAGATACATAGTTTATTTTTAGTCTGGAGGTTGGAGTTGGACTCACTGATCATCAATTCTTTCCAACTCATGATATTTCATATTCTGTCGAACCCAGCTCCAGGTGATGCCTTAGCATCCTCACCTGCCATGGGCCTGCTCCTGGCCTGTATTCAGACAGCAATGACCTCACAAACACCTACACAAGTTCTTGGCCTGCTCCAGGCCTGCCAGCTCCTCAGGCACCAGTGACCTCACAGGTACCTGTACAATCCATGGGCCTTGCCCTGACCTGTCAGCTAATTGATCACCAATGAGCTCCCCACAGACCCACACATGCCATGTGCTTATTCCTGGCCTACTGGCTTCTCAGGCACCAGGGTCCTCACAGCATCTAGCACAGGCCATGTTTGCTCTCAGCCACTTAGTTACACAGGCACCACTGGCATCCAAACGACATTCACAGGCCAGGGGCATGCTCCTGGCCTATCAGCTCCTCAGCTGACCATACCTCATAAGCACATGTTGCCTACTGGAAGGTGTCCCTGCCTGTAGCAAGGGGGTTGGGACTAGACTGTCACTAGGGTTCTTACAACCCAAACCATTCTATGATTCTGTGATTCTCTGATATTTGTGCAGCCACTGAACTAAGCACCACATAGACATGGATTTCGGGAGCAACCAAGCATGGGGTACCATCACTGACGTGACATCATAACCTCCCAAACACCCACTTAAGCCATGTGCTTATTCCTGGCCTACTAGCTTTCAGGCACCAGGATCCTCACAGTGTCTAGCACAGGCCTGTCAGCTACTCAGGCACCACTGGCATCACAGGAACATTCACCTGCCACGGGCCTGCTCCTGGCCTATCAGATCTTCAGCTGACAGTGACATCGTAAGCACATATGATCTGTTGGAAGATGTCCCTGCCCATGATGGGGTGGGGTGGGGGGCTGTGCTGGAACTACATGATCGTTAAGGTCCCTTCCAACAAAACATTCTATGATTCTGTGCTGCGTAGAAGGGAACAGTCAGTTTCCTGGTCCTGCTGGCCACCCTAGTTCTCTTGCAGGCCAGGATGCCATTGGCCTTCTTGGCCACCTGGGTACACCACTGGCTCATGTTCAGCCAGTTGTTGACCAGCACCCCCAGGTGCTTTTCTGCTGGGCAGCTTTCCAGACACTTTTCCCAAGCCTACCAGTGCTTGGGGTTGTTATGACCCAAGGGCAGGACCCAACACTTACCATTCTTGAATGTCATGTGATTGAACTCAGTCCATCAATCTAGCCTTTCCAGGTCCCTCTGCAAACCTTTCCTACCCTCAGGAAGATCAACTGTCCCAGCTAACTTGTTATCATCTGCAAATGTGCTGAGGGTGCACTTATTCCTCTCATTCATACCATCGATCAAAATAGTAAACAAAACTGGACCCAGTACTGAGGCCTGGGGAATGTCACTGGTGACCATGCACCAGCTGGACTGAACTCCCTTCACTCAGGCTATTTGAGCATGGCCATCCAGACAGTTCTTCAAGCAGCAAACTGTACACTTGTCCAAGCCATGAGGCCAGATGGGTTGTCATTCTGCAGGGCTGCTGCTGCTGAGTCCACACGGAGAAGATGTAGCTCTTCTTTTATGCTTTTTCTAATGCCCTGTGCTCAGTCCTTTCAAACCAACGAAGCATGAATCTGGTGCTTGTGATGAGCTGGTGCTCAGCTCTTGTTCCAGTTACTTGCTAGCATGTATCGTTGTTGAGTTTGTACAGCATGGGCATTCTTGCATTCCCTTTTGTCTCTGTTTGCTTGAGTCTGCATTGTCAATGGTAGTTCAGGAGTACTGGAGGGGTGGCTGTGAGGAAGCATGAGGTTGCCTCTGTCATGGTGGGACTTTGGTCTGCCTACACAGTGCAGTGACTCAAGCTGTGACACAGCCAGGAGTTCTACCCTTTGAGGGAATCCCAAATGTAGTTCCTTCCTGAAGGGCTATGCCGTCCTGAGTCCTGTTCTTGCCAATGCAGCACCTGTCAAATGGTCAATTGAAGTCTGTCCTCGTAAGAAAGACCCCATCCCTAGGGGCTACCTAGCAGTTTGCACCAAACCCAACCCACCCCCCCCCCCCCCCCCCCCCCCCCCATACACACACACTCCAGAGTGACAGGGACTGCACTACCACATGCCAGCTCTGCACACCCAGGCCTTTCCCAAACAGACACATTGGGTGACACACACCCTGGCCATACCAGGACCAAGGGGAAACCTTGGAGGTACTACAGCTTGGCTCAGGGCATGTGCTAACCTTGCTCTGGGCTGGAAAGCTCCCCAAAGTGCTCAGCGCAATATTTCCAGCCTGTGGAGTCTCAGTACAGCTACTCAAGTGAATGGGTTCCCAGTGCAGCTACTGGAGGGAGTGGGGATCTTCAACCGCGAAGAATGTCACATGTTCCAAAAAACAGGTACTGCAGGGCACTGGTGTGACAGTGGGCACGTGTGTGTCATGTATATGAACAGAAAGGACCAAGTGCCAGGTGCTGCAAGTGGGGTGTGTGCCTGTGCCTTCCCCAGACCAGATGCACATGGGGTCTGCAGGTATATTCACCAGCAAAGAAACTATCTCCCAGAGAAGAATGTGGTTGGACCTAACACCAACCACTGTTGTGCAGTAGACCTGCAGCAGCTTTGTTCAGGACCTCGATGGTGTCACCTGCTGTCCTGAGAGGTATGTGAGCACTCAGACGATGTCCTGCAGAAGAGGAGCCTCAGTAACCCTCAGGACCATCTGGATAGCCAGAGAATGAGGGTGGGAGTAATGGGCAGGCCTGAAGCATGTCTTTGTATCATGAAGATGTTTTGTCTTTTTAATTCTTTTTAATTATTATTATTATTAATATTTATTATTTTTTTCTTTTGTTTTGTTTCAAAGAGAAGCAAGGCATGATGTGGAGACAGTCCTGTGGAGATCTTTGCCATGAAGAATGGTCTGATCCTCCCATGCCAGGCAGAGCATCTGTTCCCAAGAGTATGGGAAGTCAGGAGCAGGCACAAGGCAACATGTTTATGGGAGATCCTCCTGCCAGCAGTGAAGTTGGGAGATGCTTTGGCAGGAATTCCTGTGCTCTGAGAGGAAGAAGTCAATTCCTGTTGGCAGGAGGTTAGTGCCACTCTTCAGGGGTACCTCCCCTCTCCTCTACAGCCACTGCTACAGATGCTGTTGGAAACCTGTGAGTGGCCTCAGTGGGGCCAAAAGAGCAGCTGGGAGGGGCAGCAAGGCACAGAGAGCAGAAGGTGCCAAGGGCAGGAAAGGTGCTGAACCTGCCCTTCCATTGGCAGCAGATGGAGCAGGACACAGCAATGGCTGGTGGCTAAAAGAGGGAAGTCCCCAGAGCATGGTGGTGGACTCTGGAGCCCAAGCTGGCTTCCCAGCAGATGTTATATTCCTCCCGTCTGAATGAGATGGAGGTGCTGATGCAGGGGGAAGCACCATGCTTTCCCAAAATCTGCTTCAGCACTGGAAAGAGGATTGTCCAATGCTGCCACTTTCCATTTGCTGCTGGAAACTTTCCCAGCTGTCCCGTGCTTGCTCCTTCTTGATATGGAGGGGGATTACAGTCCTGTGTCCCCCTGAGAAGAAACCAAAGACCTCTGAGAGCAGAGGCATCCACTGCAGATAACTGAGTGCCTCACCCTGCCTCCAGGTACCTGAGCAAGGTCTCAGCACCCCACTGCTAGCCAAGGAGTTCCTTTCACCACCCCAACAGCCTTTTCCTGCCCATAGCATTTCAGCACTTCTCCATCAGGTAAAGCAGAGCTGCTACGGGAGGGATTGCAATCTGGAGGGCAGCTCACAGCTTGGAAGGACATCTCAAGGACTCAGTCAGGTGTCCTAATGAGGATATATCTGGTGAAGGGACAGTAAGGTCTTTTCCCACCCCCACTATCTGCATTGCCAGAGTCCCACAGGTTAGAGGAATGCTGGGACACCACAGCCCCATGGACACATCCGTGGGATGGGAGCCACAAGGTTAGTGCCTGACTCTGCAGCTGAAACTGCCATCTCCTGAGGGTCCAACAACAATACCAAGAGCAGCACAGGCAGGTGGAGAAATGAGAAGAAACACAGTGATGGTGTAGGGGAGAGGGGCAAGAAGAGGGAAAGCTGGGCACTCGGTCGAGGCTTCCCCATTCCTAGCTGGACTGGAGAGGTGAGGTGAGGAGGGTTGCTCAGGGGAAGGGATCTGCACTGCATGACACAGCAGGAGGTGCCTGTATTGCCCTGACAAAGGATTTTGCTTAAATATTTCCTTTTGGTGCCTGCCTTTGTTTTCGCTGCTTGGAGCTGTCCCTGCTGGGAACTGTTTCTCTGTCCCCAAGTCTGTGCCCTGCCATGGCTCACAGACCCCGTGCCCTGTGCTGTGTGCTCACCTCTGCCCTGCAGACACATCCAGGGGCAGGGAGCAGCCCAGTGGCATCGCCATCTGTTGTGGTTTAGCCTCCAGGCAGCTCAGCACCATGCAGCCGTTCGGTATCACTTCCCCACAGTGGGATGGGAGAAAGAATCTGAAAAAACAAACAAAGAAACAAACAAAAAAAAAAAAAAGAAGAAAAAAACATAAGGGTCAAGATCGGGACATTTTAAGAGGAAAGTAAAGGGGGGAAAAATCACAAGGAAAAGGACACACAGAGAAGTGATAGACAGAGGAATTGCACACGACCAGCTGATGCCCAGCCAGTCCCTGAGCAAGTAACACCCAAAAGAACCCCTCTGGTTTTAGTGCCGATTGTGATATGGTATGGAATATCCCTTTGTCCAGTTTGGGTCACCTATCCGCTCTGTCCCCTCACATCTTCTTGGGCACCCCGGCCACCTCGCTGGCAGGGCAGCATCAGAGATGAAAAGTCCTTGATTCAGTGTAAGCAGTGCTCAGTAGTGTGTTACCAGCATTCTTCTCATCCTAAATCGAAAGCACAGCACTATAACAGCTACTGGGAAGGAAATTGATTCTATCCAAGCCAAGATCAGGACACTATGTTTGCAGGCACCTCACACAATCCCTGATGAAACCAGAAGGGTGACGTTATTCCTATCTGAAGCTGATGGTTGCTGAGGTTCCTCGTAAACCTCACAGTGACACTTTAGGAATCTGAGACCTTCCTCTAAACCTGGCATCTGTATTTGCATTCCTATCAGCATGAACAAGCGAAATGCTGAAAAGAAAGCTACAGAAAGGCACAGATTTAAGCATCTTCTTTGATCATACTCATGAAGAGTCTTCTCCAGAGATGTCTAGGCTGTAATGTGGAGCTGTGAGCAGTCTGCCCCAGGCAGCAGCCTACCACAAGCAGCAGGACCCTGTCCTGTCCTGCCCGGGGAGGTGAGGTGGGGGGGGGGGGGGGGGGGAGGGGAAGAGGATGGGGGGCAGGCTGAGTGCTGAGCCTGGCAGGCGGCAGAGGCCCTGCCCCGGCACACGGCCCCTGGGGCACAGCAGGGACCCTGCTCTGCACCACAGCCCTGGCCATCCTTGCCTGCACCCCGGCTGCACAACCTGCAGCTGACCCCATGAGAAGGAACCCTCATGTCCTGTCCCTCTGAAAGCTTTGGCAGGTAATACCTGCTCTGGAGCCTGTCATTCTTCTGTTATTCAAAAAAAACTCCTCCTGAGTCCTGAGTCCTCCTGAAAGATCCCATAGGCTGTGGGATTTGCCTGCAAATCTGGAGATGGCACCAGGAACAACAGCTGTGTTGCCCTGCAGCCAGACACTTACCCTGTTCAGGGCTGGGAAGATTTCTCCCACAGTGAGCTCTCAGCATCCCCCTTCCACACTGCCTTTAACATCTCCCTCCCTTCTCTCAGTCGCCCTTGTCCCCTGCAGGCAGTGCCCCCAGCCCTGCTGCGCTGTGCAGAGGAGCTGCTCCTGGGCAGAGCTGTCTCTCTGCAGTGCTGCCCACTTGCCAGGAGCTCCCCTTGGGCCCAGGAGCCCAGCACAGCTCAGCAGCACAGCTCCAGCTCAGCGCCTCTCTGTCTCCCCCCTCTCCTTTGTCCCCTGAGATGTCCCTGGGCCTCCAGGGGAATCAACTTTGAAACACACTGAAGTAATCACTGATGTTCCTTCCCTCAACTGCTGAAGGAATCTCATTTCCAGCACTGTCCTTCCTCATTTCAGAAAATGGATGAGGTCCAAGGATCACCTTTCCATGCCCTATTTTTAGGCAGGACACTCATGCAAGGACAGGAAAGGATCTTCCTTCCCCCTGCTGAGGGAAGGATTTCAACTGAGTCAACTAAGGCATCTCCTTCTTTGTTTGCTGCCCAGAGGCTAGAAGGGGGCTCAGCTCTCTCCCATGCCTCCCACAACCCACAGGAGTTGGGATTCCTCTTGCTTTGGCTCAGGTTGGCACAAACCAGGCTTCTGCATGTCAGCTGTTTGTGTCATCTCCCAAAACCTTGAATGGAGACAGAGGCCAGGAGAGAGCTGCTCAGATGCAGACACCTTCTGACACTGGAGGTATAAGACTTGTTCAAAGACATTTCAGGTATCTGCACACTCTGTTGGATTAATTGTGGGAGTCAAGGAATATCTGGGGGCATCATTTTTAAGTGTAGGGACATTTTATCTCAGAAACGGAAATGACAGCAGATGCCTACATTTAGGAGCACTGAATCTTTTTACTGGCCATTAGTATTTTCTGAGCAGCCCACACTGCTTGCACTGGAAAAAAAAAAAAAAAAAAATGTGGGGTCACATACCATAAGGACAGCTCTCTTCCCCGTCAACTGTGTTTACAATATCTCCATTACTGCTTAATGGCAGTGGCCTTAAGGATATTTCCATATTGCCTAATCCAATTCAGGGCAGGTTCTGGATTTTGTTACGACCAAATACAGGCCTGGAGTGCTACATCAGATGCCAAGACTCTCACACAGAACTACCTGTGGCTGGTAGGGCCGCACTGGTCCTGGGCAGGAAAACCATCCCCATCCAGAGTGAATGTGTGGCAGAAACCCGATACAGGAATTGCAGGCAGAGTCAAAGACTTTGTGCAAATGAGCGAGTGCTGTCCCTGCGGTGTGGCAAGGTCTGTTCCTTCTCTACCCAGTAGATGCAGGCAGCCCATGAAGAGGAAGCACATCACTGGAGTCCCCACTTATGTGCCTACATTCTCAGCTGCTGTTTGTTCTCCCCCCCAACTTTTACTCAGCCCCTTGATGTCAAGGAACAAGCCAAAATTTTCACAGAGTGCCTGTCAGCAGCACCTGGGTGCTCCTGGAGATCAGTTTCACCTTTGCCACAGGCCTTCGGGGCTGCAGAGACACACCTGGCAGCAAACCTTTTTTCCTGCCAGGCCTGCCCAGGCCATCCCAGCTCTGATTCTCTCTGTCCTTGGGGACAGCAGGGTTTGCTCTCTCGTTGTCATCTCGTTCTCTTCCATGTATTTCCACCTGCTGTCCATTCTACCAAGTCTTTGGCTTCAAACAAAGCCTTTGCACATGCAGGGTCTTGGACATTTGTTACCTGGCTTCCCAAAGGAAAGTCACAGCTTGCCCTGGTGCCACAATTGTGATGCTACAACACCAAGGCGCACCAATGCCCTCAGCCACAGACCAGAAGGAGCTGTTGCCTGTGCTTTTTGACAGGGGTGCCAAGACAGCAACACTCTTCACCACCAGTGAAAGGTCATGAAGGTGGCGTGGACTCCCTGAGGACTGGATAAAAGCAAAAATTACATGCAGCTTTCCAGAAGGTCCACAAGATCAGCTGGGGAGCTAAAGCTTGCTTAGCATTACTTTGGTAGAGGAGCCTGTTCCAGAGTGTGTCCTCTTGGATCTCATTGCTGGCAGTCTGAAGAAGAAGGTGACTGAAAGTGAGGGTAGATCATAGCTGACCACCCTCATTATTTCCTAGGATGATGACCACATCTGTGGGTGAAACTAGAGCAGTGAATCTCATTTACCAGGATTCCAGCAAGGTTTTCAATACAATCCACCACAGCAATCTCTTTTCCAATAAAAGCAGGTTGGAGGGATAGGCCAATTGAAACTCTGTGATATCCAACAAGGACAATCCAAAGTTGTGCTTCTGAGGTGGACAAATTCCCTACAGTGGCACAGGTAAGGGCTTGATAGCTTTATATTATAGAATCTAAATGGATCGTGACAAATTCAATCAAATGGTATAGAATAGTCCATTTGTAAGGGATCTTCAAAAGCCATCCAGTTCAACTGCCTGACCTTTTCAGGGCTAACCAAAAGTTAGAAACTATGTATGAGAGTATTGTCCAAATGCCTGTTCAACACTGGGACATCAAGCAGGTCTCTAGGAAAGCCTGTTCCTGTGTTTGATCACCTCACAGAAGAAATGTTTCCTAACGTCCAGTGTGATCCTCCCCTGGTGCAGCTTCGTACCATTCCCATGCATCCTGTCATCAGTTTTCATGGAAAGAGACTGGCACCTCCCTTTCCACTTCCCCTTCTCAGGAAGTTGTCAAGAGCAATGAGGCCTTCTGTCTGCCTTCTTTTCTCCAGACTAGACAACCCAAGTGTCCTCAGGCTCTCCTCACAGGACATGCCTTCCAGCCTTTTGACCAGCTTTGTTGTCCTCCTCTGGATGCTTTCAAGTCCACATCTTTCTTCTGTTGCGGCCCAGAACTGTGTACATGATTCAAGGGGAGGCCTCACCAACGCTGAATATAGCAGAAGACTCACCTCTTTGACCATCTGGCTGTGCTGTGCTTAATGTATCCCAAGATGTGTTTTGCCCTCTTGGCTGCCAGGGCACCCTGCTGGCTATGTTGAGCCTGCTGTCAACCAGCACCCCCAGAGCCCTTTCTTCTGAGCTGCTCTCCAGCCACTTGTCTCCCAGCCTGTGCTGGACCTGTGTCCAGCACTACTCGATAATTCCTTGACTCTCTGAGGCGATCAGCTCCAGGAGGACATGTTCCACAGCACAGCGGGGATTATGGCCTACAAGAGGATTTCCTGAGCTTGGGCAGCCCCAGGGGCATGCAGAGACCTGCCTGGAGGTGGCAGCTCTTGCCAGAGTGGCTGACAAAGCATGGGAAGAGCCAATTGATGGCGGCCACCCCCCACCTCCACGAGCCAGTGACCAGGAGCATGGCCAACAATGTAGGGAAACAGAATGGGCCTGGCCTGGTGCTGCCATTGGTGCGGCCATTGGCTTGGGAGGAGCAGGGAGGGCACCCAGTGAGGGAGGACCATCCCACAGCAAAGGGTGGGAGGCACCAGGTACACCTGCACCCTGCACCTGGGCCTGCACAGATAAAGGCATGCACCCCACTGATCCTCAACAGGATGGTGGCCACTCATCTCTCAGCGGCCGCAGCTCCAGCTGGCCATCAGCACTGCCTGCCCCAGCGGTGGCCATTGCCTCCACCCAGACAGAGCTGCCGAGGTGTGAGGCTGCCATGCAGATCTCAGTCTGCTGGAAATGCCCAGGCCTTTCCCCTGTGGCAGGGACAGGCAGCAGACCTGCCTGCCAAAGGTGTGCCCAGCTGGAGGACCTCCTGCAGCAGGGGGCCAAGCTGCAGGAGGCAGGGAGAAGGCTGCGTAGCAGCAAGGAGGCTGATGAGGAGTTGGACAGCTGGATCCTGCACAGTCTGCAGGGCACCAACAGCCCACAGCCAAGCAGCCCAAAACTCCCTCACTGCACTCACAGAAGGGGGGCAGTATCACTGGAGGATGGAAGGTGGCAATGACAAGGGAAGACGAGTCTTCCCCCAGAGCCTGAGGTGCCCTTACAGAACGCGTCACCCCTCTGTTGATGGAAAAGGAAAGACCTGTGGCAGGGGGTTGGAGCTGGGTTAGACACACCGTCTGTTCCCACATAATGGTTGGGGCAATCCCAAGCACAAACACAGGCCAGAAAGAATGGATTGAGAGCAGCCCTGCGGAGAAGGACCTGGGGTGCTGGTTGAGGAGAAGCTCAACATGAGACTGTAAGTCCACTTGGAGCCCAAAAAGCCTACAATATCCTGGCTGCATCAAAAGCAGAGTGACCAGCAGGCTGAGGGAGGTGATTCTCCCTCTCTACTGCTCTTGTGGGACCCCACGTGGAGTTCTGCATCCAGCTCTGGGGCCCCAGCACAATAGACACATAAGATTTTGGACATAGGACTTATGGAGTGGGACCAGAGCAGAGCCACAGAAAGAATCAGTGGAGTGGAACACCTCTCCTGTGAAGGCAGGCTGAGCCAGTTGGGTTTGCTGAGCCTAGAGAACAGAAGACTCTGAGGGGAACCTTCTTCTTGCCTTCCTGTACTTAAAGGGAACTTACAAGAAAGATGGGGAGAGACTCTTTCCAACTCCAACTAATTTGTCATTCAGTCTTTCTGTAATGTCTTGCAATGTTCCTGAGAACTTTTCTGTAGTATCATTGCACCAGCTGTACTCCAGGTTCCCAAGGGGAGAGACTCATTTTGAGAATTACCCACTCACCAGGTAACCTTGAGGACCATGGATTACAGGCACCAGCAGGCCTCAAAACACAGGGTTGTCATGCACTCTAACTCCACAGTCCGGCCCCTTCTTTCCTGAGTCAGAAGGGATCTCTGGAGGTGTCCACTACCATCTTCTTCTCTGAGCAGTGACAGCTCTACAGGTAGATCAGGTTAGTCAGTGCTTTCTGCAGTTGGGTATTGAAAATCTCTGGGCCCATGACCCAGTGTTGATCCACTGTCTTGGTGGCTGTTCCCCCACTACAGACACTGATGCCAGCAGAAAGATGGAGCTGGTCAAATTTCAAAAATCAGCTCCCCTTGGGCAGTGGGAATGGCCATCTCTGTGATCCCACAAGCTGTCCCCAAGCTGGTGGTGCTGTTGTGCAGAACAAATGGGCTGTGGTGCTGTGCCAGACAGAGGTACTTCACAAAAGGGGAAATGAATCACTCCCCAACTTCTCTTCCCTCTGCCCCCTGGGTGCCCACTTCCTTCTCCGAGACTGCAGAGTCGCAGGTTCCCTGTGAATACCTGGCTTTAGTTCTTTCCCTGTGGCTGCGCTCACAGTGGGAGATCTCTCACATTCATGGGGGATGCAGTCACTGCCCACCCCAGGCTCAGCTATCCCTGGAGGTACCCTGGGCTCTGCAGGCATCTCCAGATTCCCCTCCTGAAGGACATCATCTACGGGTCACATGTGGGAACAGCCCTGGCTATATAATGCAGTGACCATTCGCTGCCTTTGCTGTGAGCAGACAGCCATGGGTGAGTCTTAAATCTAGCCCTTGATCTCTGACAGGTCACAATGCAACAATGGGCCATTCCCTCCTGAACTGAAGGAGGAACAGACCCTTGTGGAGAGCAATTCTTTGGGCCTATTCTTGACACTGTTTTTTGGGGGGAAGGAAATCCCAACCTTCAGGCATTGCACTGGGGTAATGCCATTTTATTACAGAGATGTTAGTAGAGATTCTTCACTGACTCAGAGTGTTAAATGCACATTTATAAGGCCTCCATACGGGACAGAAGAAGTTCATTCATTCACAGCAGTGGGGGGAATCCAAATATTTATGGACAAATGCAAGGAATAGGAGCAGTAATAATGACCCAAGAAAAAGGAAAAAATATATATATATATAATAATAATGAGAACAAACAAAACAGAAGCTTGGAAGCGATGTACTTATATACATTATTGGAGAGTGAAGGGATATTTATAAGTACTGAAAAACATCCCCCAAATCTGTCTCCTAACTGCAGCCTTGAGCTCCCTGTTTTGCATGCTGTAGATGAGGGGGTTCACTGCTGGGGGCACCACCGAGTACAGAACTGCCAGCAAAAGGTGAGGGATGGAGAAAGTTGGAGGGGGGCTTCAGGTAGGCATATAGCCAGTGCTGATGAACAGGGAGACCACAGCCAGGTGAGGGAGGCATGTGGAAAAGGCTTTGTGCCGGCCGTGCATCGAGGGGATCCTCAACACAGCCCTGAAGATCTGCACATAACAGCACAAGGAAAACAAAACACCCAAATAATAAACACACTAATCACAAGAAGCCCAACTCTCTGAGGTAGGCATCTGAGCAGGAGCTTGAGGATCTGGGGAATTTCACAGAAGAACTGGTCCAGGGCATTGCCTTGGCAGAGGGGGGAAAAGGTATGGCAGTGTGCAGCACAGCATAGGAAAAGTACTGCCCCAGACAGCTGCTGCCATGTTGACACAAGTTCTGCTGTCCATTATTGTCCCGTAGTGCAGGGGTTTGCAGATGGCAACATAGCGGTCATAAGCCATGATGATGAGAAATAAAACTCTGCTGCGACAAAGAGAATAAAGAAAAAGACCTGGGTAGCACAGCCTGCATAGGAAATGGTAGTGGTATCGCAGAGGGAATTGGCCATGGCTTTGGGAACAGTGGTGGTAATAGTGCCCAGGTCAGGAGGGCGAGGTTGAGGAGAAAGAAGTACATGGGTGTGGAGGCGGTCGCAGGCTACGGCTGTGAGGATGAGGCCGTGCCCAGGAGGGCAGCCAGGTAGATGCCCAGGAAGAGCCCGAAGTGCAGGAGCTGTAGCTCGCGTGTGTCTGTGAATGGCAGGAGGAGGAACTCGTTGGGGAAGCTGCTGTTGGACATTTGCTGCCTCCGGCAGGGTTGCCTGTCCATGGAGGAAAAAAAGACAAGTTAGAGAGACTATTTCAGCAAAATTCATGTTTTCTCCCACAGAATTTACCCTTCCCTGAGATGAATGAGAATGAGTGAGCTCCTTCTTCAACTCTCCCAACTGGATGACAGCGTGCCTGACAGTTTAATATGAAGCTCGGGCACCTTGTTCCCAAGAAGACACCCTCAGGGCAGGGCCCCAACAGACTCTATCAGAACAGAAGCTTACACCCACCTGTACCCTAGACAAAGAGAGTAGGAGAACCGCACACAGGTGGAGAAATAAGAAAGAATACCAAAATTCTCCAAACAGCTGACAGAGAGAAAGGCTGATAGGCATGCAGGGAAGCCTTCAGGTTACCAAACTTGCATGCCACCTATGGAAGTGACACTGCAGGGCAGGGACTCTTACAATACTGATCACGGGGTATCACCTTGCAGGACACAGGCTCCTCTCCTCTTCTGGAGGTCCAGCTGAGGAGCAGGTGGCTCATGCCTTAAAGCCCCTGAGGGCAGAAGCTGTGCTGGGTGGCAGAGGAGAGCAGGGGTTTGCTGCAGAGAAGGTGCCTGCACTGCAGGCCTGGCAGGGAGTGCCTGAATCCCCCCTCCCCTGGTGTTTCAGGCAGCAGCTCCCTCTCCCTCCCTGCCCAGGTCTCTGCTGCCTGGAGCTGTCCCTGCTGGCAGCTGCTTCCCTGTCCCCACATCTCCTCCCTGCCATTGCTCACAGACCCCATCCCACCCGCTGTGTGCTCAGCTCTGCCCTGCAGACACCTCTTGTCTGAGAGCACTTTTCAGGGAAAACTCCCCATGTTCAGTGGCTAAGGAACAGCTCTGACCTAACAGGGGGTAACTAGAACTGGTGACCCAGTGTCTTCATAATAATATAGAAATAAATTCCCATCTCCTACTGCCACCCAGCAAAGCAAGAGGAGAGATCGCAAAATATAAAATGCTACCCTTCAAGTATCCCTTGCTCTGACCTCTAAGTTGAGGAGTCCACTCTGAGCTGTTCTGGGGGTGCTGTAGATCTATGAGCAGCCTGCCCCACACAGCAGCCTCGGGGCACCAGCAGGACTCTGCCCTGCCCTGTTCTGCCTTGCTCCAGGGACTCCTTCCACCCGCAGCTTCTACCTGCAGCGCCCTGGGCAGCTCCCTGGGCAGGCTGAGTGCTGAGCCTGGCAGCCGACAGAGGCCCTGCCCCGGCACACAGCCCCTGGGGCACAGCAAGGACCCTGCTCTGCACCACAGCCCTGGCCACCCATGCCTGCACCCTGGCTGCACAGCCTGCAGCCAGCCGCATGAGAAAGAACCCTCACGTCCTGTCCTTCTGTCAGCTTTGGCAGGTAATCCCTGTTCTGGAACTTGTCATTCTCCTCTTATTCAAAAAAACTCTGAGAGTTCTACTGAAAGCTCCCATAGGCTGTGGGATTTGCCTGCAAATCTGGAGATGGCACCAGGAACTAGAGCTGCCTTGCCCTGCAGGCAGGCACTTACCCTGTTCAGGGCTGGGAAGATTTCTCCAACACTGAGCTCTCAGCAGCCCCCCTCCACACTGCCTTTAACATCTCCCTCCCTTCTCTCAGCCGCCCTTGTCCCCTGCAGGCAGTGCCCCCAGACCTGCTGCGCTGTGCAGAGGAGCTGCTCGTGGGCAGAGCTGTCTCTCTGCAGCGCTGCCCGCTTGCCAGGAGCTCTCCTTGGGCCCAGGAGCCCAGCCCTGCTCCGCTGCAGAGGGAGCTCTTCCCCTGGGTCTCCAAGTGAATCGACTTTGAAACAGACTGAAGCAGTCACTGTGTTTTCTTCTCTGAGCTGGGGATGGACACTTACTTCCACTGGTGTCTTTTCCCCTAATTGAAAATAAGAGTTTGGCATGAGAATTATCTTTTCTTGTTCCACTGTGAGATCGGACACCCACAAAGTGACAGGCAGGCTGCATCCCATCACTTCCAAGCACTTGTTGATACTCAGGGAGATGAAATTTTTCATAGAAACTGAAATCCCTCTGTCTACATAAGCTACACAACCAATTGCTGGCCTGCAGGATCACCATATCATAGAATGCTTTGGGTCTGGAGGGACCTTAAAGACCATCTAGTTCCAACCCCCCTGCCATGGGCAAGGGCACTGGCCACTAGACGTGGCTGCTCAAGGTCCCATCCACCCTGACCCTGAACACTAGCAGGGGGGATGAGGCATCCACCACTTCTCTGAGCAACCTGTTCCAGTGACTCACTTTTTTTTGTCTTTTTTAAACTGTTGCCCCTTTTCCTGCTGCTACACTCCCTGATAAAGAGTCTCTCCCCATCTCCTGTTTATCTCCCCCTCTTCTCTTAAGGAGGAGGAAGGAGAGAGTGGCTGTGTGTGTGTGGTGCTTGGCTACTTCCTGGGGATAAACCACAACGCATCCAGGGACACAAACCTGACCGACAAGTGATAAAGGAGGCAGTGAAGGGAAGCAGACCTTGTCAGTCACACTGACTGGTGAGAACATGGGAGAGAGAGAAAATATTTCTTCCAGCAAGGTTATCTGTCCAGGAACCTTGTCAGTTGGGAAACCAAGGGAAAGGGGGGAATACTGCTAACAGGGGATGTCCTATGAGGAGAGGCTGAGGACACTTTGGGTTGTCTAGTCTGGAGAAAAGAAGGCTGAGGGGTGACCTCATTGCTCTCAGCTACTGTCTTAGGAGGGCAAGTGGAGAGGGAGGTGATGATCTTTTCTCCCTAGTAACTGATCACAGAACATGTGGGAATGGCACGTAGATGCACCAGGGGATATTCCGAGTGGACAGCAGGAAATATTTTCTGTACTGTGAGGGTGGTCAAACACTGGAACAGGCTTCCTTGAGACCTGCTTGTAGTTCCAGGCCTGTCAGTGTTCAAGAAGCATTTGGACATTGCCCTCATTAATATGCTGTAGCTTTTGTTTAGCCCTGAAGAGGTCAGGCAGTTGGACTAGATGATCTTTGAAGGTCCCTTCCAACTCTTCTC